>NC_134600.1:25411726-25736310 GCF_037038515.1 Microtus pennsylvanicus | reverse complement strand
ATAACTAAGCCTCATATGCACAAAGACCTCAAACAAGTTGGTGCTTTGAAGTCAAAGGGAAACCAAACACAGATTAACATAAGACATCTTTGAGTGGGAGGCATAATACCAGACTCACAGAGACGACTGGCAAGACCCTAAAGATGGAGAGAGTGGGAGTTGTTTGTAAGGGTTTAGGCATTTTTATCTTGCTGTTCTTGTGAGGTGAAAGCGATCCTGTCCTTGAGAGAACGTGTATGGCTGTCTTTCCTATGGACAAAAGAGGAGGCTCTGAAAACAACTAAGTGTCACGGAACTTTGAAAGAACTGAGATCAACTTTGTGTTTGACAAAGCTCATATAAGAATGGTAATCAATCCCTTGGCAACGGGAATTTTAAATTTAAAATAAGCTTCGACAAAGCCTTTGAACCTTCAAACACTTCATGCCTAAGAAATTAATGGGTCCCTGAAGAAGTCACATTTCCTTTTCTGTTTCTGTAATATACATTAATTATTCTTCAATTACATTAATCAACAGTGTGGCCGCATGAGTGCCACCAACAACTTCCGAGCCGCCTGTGCCTTCTCTGTGGCAGACACGCGTCTTCTCAGCTCATTAATGGAGGTTTATAGAAACCTGAATAAATATTTGGTGATGCTTGATTTCCCTTTCCCTTTGTCACCCTCAGCTCACCCCAGGGTCCTTCCCCATCCTTTTCCTTTCCGCTGCCATCTCTGCTGCCCATGGCTCTATGCCGTCTAGGAAGCTCCTGAAACAGTCATCAGATGAACCCCCACCTAAAGCAAAGTGGTTTTTGTTTTTCATCATGGAAAAGGAAGCCGAAGAATCTTTGATTTATCTGCATTCTCTGTGGTCTGGACAATGAAAAACCCACCTTTAATGACACCCATCCTTCCAGATGTGCTGCTAGGTCTAAATTGGCTTAGCATTCATTCCACTTCAGCAAAATACCCACTCAAGATTTGAGTTTGCTGCCTTTTTTTCACCAGATAAAGTATCTGGAAGGTTCTTGCTGATACAGGTTTTCCACCTCTCTGTCTCTGTCTCCTTCTCTCTCTGAGTCCTTCCATAATGCCCTTATTTAATAATCTTTTTTGCAAACAATTGGATAAATTTATCTTTCCTACAGTAAGTTATCTCTTCTAAGGACCTTAATTTTTAATTCAGAACATCCTCAGAGGAAATTCAATGTTTTGTAGGTGGAAGCCCCTAAGCACCATGGCAATGTGGGAACTTTGAATTAGATTGGGCACCAAGGGAGATCTCTGAGGTATTTAAAGCAGTTTAAATCTTCATCATTTGTAAATTTTTGTTTCTCATTATTGTGTATTACCTGAACGGAGTAACGAGTTTCATTATGACATTTAATATAGGCATATAGAATACTCTGATCACTCCAACCCTCTATTTTCAAATCCTGGATTCCCCTCCCACTGTTTTCTTCTCTCTACTTCCAAGCCCTCCTCAGCCTTCACGGATTGTCTCCATTTTTTTCTTTTCTTTTCTTTTTGTTTGTTTCTCTTTGTCTTAAATTATTGTTCATGCATGCACGCATATAAATAAATAAATAAATAAATAAATAAATAAATACAATGTCACAAGCCTGTTTACAGTTGCTCATATGTACATATGTCTTAAGGACTAACTACTTGGTATTAAATAACCAATCAGGGGCCAAATTCCTTAGCCATTAACTTGCTTAACTTTTTTATAAGGTTTATCAGATATTCTACAGATTGAAAATCATAAGGATTCTACTGTTAATAGTTTAGATATATTATGAGAGAATTTGATTCCATACGAAATAGCATGTGTGGCTAAAACTTCTGGGGTGAATGCTCTACTTTAGATTTTAAATGTCCATCTCTAAAGCTAAAATGTTGAAATTTTCGTCTCCAGTTTGTGGTAGTGAGAAATGGTCAAGTCTTTAGGAGGTGGAGCCTTGTGGGAGAACTCCAGTACATTGGAGGCTTGCCCTGAAAAGAAATTAAGGGACTGAGGTCTCTCCCTATTCTGTGTCTGGTCCAGGAGGGGTCAGTGGTTTGGCCCTGCCGTGCACTTCCATTGTAATATGCTGCAACAGGCCCAAGGCAGTGAGGACCACTCATCACAGACCTGAATTTCTAAAATTATGAGCCAAAAAGAGTCTTCTCTCTTTGTAAGTTGATCACCTTGGCATTTGTTATTAATGATGGAAAGCTGACTAACATGGTTGCACACTGGGTTATCAAATCTGCTCGGCGCTGAAAGGGAACCCAGGACACTGGGAACCATGCAGAAAAGTCATCTGTACCCATGACTGGACTCCTTACTTTCCACATGCATGCTTTAGAGTCAAGCAGCTAAAGGCTTAGAAATCCACAATGAAGCTGTCTGAGGCAACGGAGCTCCCCATGCCTTGCTCACATTCGCTTTGCAGCAATCGCGAGATTTTGATTTCTTCCCTGTAGCTTCTAAGGTAGGAGAAATGCTCATCTTCTCTGGGCCGACAGTGTAACATTAGCTGTTGTAGTCTTGCATTTAGGCTGCTTTCTTCTATTGAAAGAGATTGGTGATGGATATAGCTAGAAAATTTGGGATGAGAGTATCTACCCGCACAATTGTACAGAAAGGATTTGTTTGGGTTCAGACCTTCATTAGGATAGAAAGGAACACTAAAAGGCCTCTATCTCTGCGCATTCAAGAGGGAAACCACACACATTCAGTTACCTGAATTGGCCATGAGCAACGCTCAACACTTCCACGGGTCTCTAGCAAAATGAGACGTTACAGGTTCTTAGCAGGAGCTGACAATTAAGCTGAGTGAACAATCAGAAGGAGGCCAGGGAGTGGGAGTTCACGCTGCTCAGCCACATGCCGCGGGTGCTCTGGTGAGTGTGAGGCCGAGGGCCAAAAGCTTTCCACCACCCAAGAAGGCCCATCCTGAATCCAGCAACCCTTTGGCATGTTCTTCTGTTTATGATCATGGAGACTCCCCTGTTTCTTCGAATGATTTCCTCTGGCGCTGGAAGGATTTTGTGAGGTGCCAGGGGAGATATAATTCATTAGAATCAAGTAACGATTTGTAATATTTAAACTATTCCATTAAACCAGGAAGCAGGTCAGAAACTAACCTTTAAATACAGCCGAGGGAAAAAGTCAGCACAGCCGCTTAAAATATATATCTTTTGCAGGAAGCACGGAGCATATAATTAGCTGCAATTTCTGCAACTCCAGTCGGGGAGTTTTCTTTTCTGGCTGATAGGCCGTGTTATCTCCTGATGGCCTGGGAAGCCAAATGCTAGGGTTTCCTTCCTGGTTCACATATAGACCTGGTGGGTGGCTGTGTGTAGGGAGGATGGGAGAAGAAGCTAAGAAAAGGAATGAGCAGGGTGGGGCTGGAAGCCCAAGGAGTGGCAGGGAAGAACCAAGGTGAGAGACTCTTGATTCTTTTATAGGAAGTCTCGGAGTTTCAAGAATTATATTCAAACATATTCAGATTGCTAGTGCAATCATTTCCCGGGAACATTTTTAATGCTTAATAAATTGAGGAAAAGCTATATTCCTTGGCTCCCACTGCAGTCGGGGAGGAAGTTACATGTGCTACCGTTAAAGGAGCACTTTTATTTTGGGCTATTTCAACAAGCAGCGGTTATTTTTTTTTTCCAGTGGGCAAGTTTCAGTCTGGCAGAGGCATTAAAAATTAGTAAAGGTGGAAATGCTTTGAAACATTTGATCTCTTCTCAGGAAGCTGAGCAGAGGGGAGGGAGGCGCTGCAGAAGCCGTGCTGGGTGGAAGCATATACACCAACAATGAGATTTTTCTCCGGGGCCTCCTGTGGCCTGGAATTCTCTCTTCTAGTCTGGCTCGGAAGGAGGGAGGATCTAACTCTCTTCCCTGACATCTGATCTAATTCTCCTGAAGTCTTTGGGGAGGCCAGGGAAGCTCAGATGGGGGCAATAGAGCGAAACCCAGCAATCGGGTAGTAAATAAATCAGATTTCTGCTGTTGTTTATTGCGGTCAAGGCTGATGTAGCTTGCTGGGGGAGTGATTGGTGCATGCCTTTGTTTTTCTGAAGACTGTCAAATCCTAGCTCCTCTTGCCCTCTGAGCCACATCAACCAGCTAACCATTGAACAAACCCACAAACAGACACCTATTCTTAACACGCAGGACACCAATTGACACTTTAAAAAGTCCATCTCTTCCTGCTGTTTATCAGGGTGCTGCAGGGAACGCAACCTATTTTACGACTCTCTATAAAATTTCTACAGTTCATTTGGAAAGGAAGATATATGATCTTAAAGGACTTAATCTTTGAAAATATTGTATGCTCAGCCGTGCACCGGAAAAGCCTCGATGCCCTGACTCTCTTCGACTTCCTTCGTGATCTGACTTTGATGGAGATCACGTTCAGATGGGTATTATCCTGATATTCCCCAGATACCACATCTTGAATTACAAACTCGGGCATCTTCCAGGTACTGGGGAGGAGAGGATAAACCAAGAAGGTGAACAAACTCTCACTAGATGAGAAATGGAAAAGCAAGGGGTACCCTTCCAGGGACTTCCGTTGCCAGCATTTATTCCACCTCAGCCACAATACATGCTGGGAACTCTGGCTTGGTCAGATAAATACGTGCACTGCCTTAAAGAAGCAGCAGCTTGAGACCATTTCTCCGGAGCCCCTCCTCTCTTCCACGGCATCTGTTCATCTCTAATGTAACAGCCCTGCGCTGACCTCCGGAGCGGAGCCGCATTGTCCCAGCTATGAATAAATCATCAAGCCTAGTTTATTAATAAGGCTAAGCTAATGGTACTCCCACCTCGGCCCTGCTCCTCCCTTCCTGCAGAGCCTCAGGAATGAGCACCACATTGCTCTTCCTGTGCTGAGCCTCGAGGATGCACCTTGAAGGGTCCCGGCGGCTCCGAGGCACAAGCTGACTGTCTGTAGAGAAGCCTTGATGCTGAAACCTTGGAGATTGTGGCTGATGAGTTAGTCAGACGCCTGGGACTGCCATTGCATCCTTGTCGCCCCATGAGGCGAGACAGCTATATTGTCCTGGGGAGAGAGCTGGCTGAAAAGAACTATCTCAGAAAAACTCACCGCGGTTTCATTTTTTAATGAAAAGGAAGGATTATGTTTTTTAATTTTTTGGTTAAGAAATATTTCAGCATTGTATTCCTCCTCTACTGACCTGGAAGCCTGACTGTCTCCTTGGAAACAAGGAAATAAATTACAAGCATTGCTTTCAAAAATTTTATCAGCATGGAAAGCTCCTTGTTAAAACACACACCCTGTTACATGTTATGATTTAGGTTTCCTGTTGTACCCAGACTTCTTAGAGAGGCAAATGATGGCTCACAATTTAAACTGAGCAATGACGGTGAAATGCTGGCGGACTGAGTGTCAGAATTAAGGATGTCATAGCTTATCTCTAGCCCTGGTCTTCGCTTTCAGGCAGGCTGTTTTACAGGGTGAACTCCATGGGGAATTTCTTACAAGTCTTGGGTCCTCAGTTGCTCTCTGAACTGTCTAAAACATTAGACTTGAGAGAACCAGCAACTATTTGGCATGTCCCCGGGAAATCTGATGAATTCAATCCTGGGAGTCCTGGAACTTCCCAAGTCTCCCCCACTCAGTATATAATAACCAATATCCATTCAGGGGTTACTAACAGCCTTCAGCGCATCCTAGGGCTCCTCTGTCCTCTCTCCTGTTCCATTCCACCAACCAGTCCTTCCAGCCCTATCTTCAAAGCATATTGCACTTTATCAACTATTAGGTCTATTGCTATAGCCCTCATCTCAGCCCATCATCACCTCTTACTGGACCGATGCGAGAACCTTTGGACTCTGTCTCGGCTGGCATTCTTGCCCCCTAAGTCTTTCTCTTCCCTGTTTAACTACTTGAGCCTTTTCAAATAAACATAATTAGTGTTTATATCTGCTCAATGTTTTCCAAAAATAATTTTCTTCCTATTGTGAAGACTGGCTTATTAGTTACTCTCCCTGTTGCTCTGACAACATACCAGACAAAGGTGATTTCAGGAAAGAAGGGCTCATTTTGCCTCAGTTTAAGAAGGGCTTAATAGGGGATATAGTTCATCTTGGTGAAGACAGCATGTTATCAAGAGAGTAAGGCTGGTGCCATAAGCTCAGACAGGAAGTGGAATAGGGCTATAAAATCTGAAGATTCACCTCTTAAGTGCCAGATTTCCTCTGGTGGATCTCTACCCTCAAGGGCTCTAGAATCTTCCAAACAAGACCATCAACTGAGGACCAAGTATTTAAAAACATATCACTACGGATGACATTTGACTCTCAAGCCATAATGGTTGGGATTCTGAAATCAAGGTGTTGGTGGGGTTGGTTCCTTTTGCAATTTTTATGGAACATTATAGTCTACATTCTCAATGGACTATAGACAGCAATCCTATGTTTCTTGCTTATGGCTATAGCCCTTCAGTCTCTACCTCTGTCATCCCATGGACTAACTCCTATGTCTGAATTTCCATGTAAGTTCACATTCACAGGCACCAGAGTTTAATTTAAATTAATTAAACAATAAATTATTTAAATAAAAAGTAAATAACCTATGGTGCCTGTGAATGTGAGCTTATATGAAAAGGGAGTTTGGCAGCTGTAATCAAGTTTATATAAGTTCCTGCTGGATTAATTCAATGACTGATAGCCTATGACAAAAGGGCAATTTAGATACAGAGACACACAGGAACATGGAATACACAGTTCCCCTATCCAACACAAACCACTCTATGGCTTGCCCAAATTCATGTCCATCCCATGTGAAAAATATATTTTCCATTAACCTAAACTCTTAGAACTCATAACCTATTGAAATAATTCTAAAGCAAAGATCTCACCTAAATATAACCAAGTCACAGCTGGCTGTGGTGGCTCATGTCCATAATCCCAGCAATGGCAAGGCTGAAGTTGAAGATCAGCATCTGCCCCTTCATAGTGAGTTCCATCGTGGGCTCTATAGCAAGACTGTCTCCAAAATAACTAAATAATATGATATAATCAATTCCAAAACTTCTAAATTGAAGCTCTGGAATTATCTTGATCAGGTTTTGGAGCTTCTCTGGGTATATGCTCCATGGAAGCGAACCTCTTCTCCTTCCATGGCCCCTGGCAATGTAGAACATTTCCAAAATATATACATACATATGACATTGGCGTAAGATGGCCATTCTTAGTGGTAGAAATTAAGAAGAAGAAGTAACATGCCCCAAACACATCTCAGATCCAACAAGACAAATTCATGTTTCTAGGCAAAAGAATAACTTTGTACAATTTGATACTCACTCTGCAGGGCCAGTCACCAGTGTACTGGAGTTGGCAACCCAAACCCCTGGAAATTATAGAAACGCCTGAATTTTTTAAGGTGATGCATCTGCTAGAAAGTGGGAAGTGTCTAAAGACAAATCCCGTATTGTGCCAACAAAGAGCACCACCCCATGGATTAACTTTAGCCTTGTCTGAAGCTCCCAATATTCTGGTAGTCCTGGAGACTAAGAGGAGGGAAGGAAGAAGAAAGTCCTCTGGTAAAAACCGTTTAAACTTGTATAATATAAACAAGACCAACTCCAAGAGTGTATGACCTGTGCAAATGCAAAAGGCCTTCCTTAGAAAGATCCAGAATCACTTCGAAGTTCTTCCATGGGATCATTTTTCATGCATAATGTTTGAATCAAGTGTGTTTATACACACATACATACACACACATGTGTATATATATTGCTTTGTACTCCTAAAGTATTTAAGTAACTCCCAATATAAAACACTACCATATACATACTTTTGTAAATGTGTAGGAAAAAAACCCTAGAATCTGTCTTGTATTGTTGACAGTTATTTTTCAAACTGGGATTAGGATAATTTTAACCTTTCCTGCCCTTTGTATTTTCTAATTTTATATTTTATACCACCATCATGCATTGCTTATGTAATGAAATGTATCTTTAATTTTTTGTAATCTGTTGATATGGAAATGTCAGAGAAGTTACTTCTAAGGTCTGATTTCTACCTTGAAGTCAACCTATAACCCTTCCCTTACAAGTAGTTTAGTGGGTAGCAGTTTTCTGGGCCAAGGAAGCTGGAAGCTGTTATGAGCAGCTGGTAGATTCAGATTTCTGAAGGGAAATGCTTCCAAGATCTTCAAGCCGTCTCAACCTCATCTTCCATAAAGAACAGAATTGTGGCTATGTCTGTGATGCTCATAATCCATTTCTCTCTGGGGCTTTAACTGCTAATTTCCATTCCCCTTCCAGGTTGCCACTGTATTGAAGAAGAAACCCATGGAGCTCTACCAGTGGGCCACCTGCCTTGCTATACGCTGAACACACCGCCTGGGCTAGACAGTCCATAGCTTTTTAAGCTTTTCTTTAAACCCCTCAAGTTTTAATCATTTACCTTCCAAATAAAGTTGTATTTCTCCCTTCATATAACACACAATTCTTATATAAAGCACACTTTTTATCATGAGTATCTCATTGTAACTTGTATCCAATCTTTGTCATGCAATGCATCTTTCAGGATATACAAAGCAAAGCATACTAACTATTAATGCATGAGTATACCCTTAAGAACTGTGGGAGTGTCTGATGATTTAATGTTAGCTAATATGTTTTATAAGTTATCTTTGTTCATCTGTCTAAGGCCAGAGCTCAATTTCTCTATCTTCTGTCACTAGTATTAACTTGACTATCTTCAAATACAGCCTTCAGTAGCTTCTGACTTTGAATTATTTGGAAGCTCTTGATTTGTATTCTTGAAATTCAGAATCAAGAAGCCCAATCAAGACCTTTCAAGATAGTCCAGTGATAATGCCATGCAAAGAAAGACATGCTGTAGGCTTTGGGTCAACCCTGCTACCACTTAAGATAAATGAGTCACCGTCATGGGTGACCTAGACCTAGCCACCATCACTCACTCCAAGGAGGAGTACAGAAAAGCCATCTGGCTTAGTCAAGTCAACCTTAGTAAGCTAAAATGCTCTGAGTTTATGGTAAGAGCTCAGCTTCTAAACTTCAGGGCTTTGCTCAGCAGGAATAGCAAACTGAACCACTAACTTTCTTCCCTGGCTTCATCCTGTTAGCTTTGTGTACCAAGTACACATAGATGGGCAAGACAGTGAGTAAATTAACTGCACGTGGTTAGAATCCTAAACTCTGTCTTGCCTTGCACAGTATGAATTTCTTTGGGGAATTATAATTATATAACTTTTTGAGACCTCACTCTGGACTGCCATTCAAACATTTGGCTCAAGATCTTCTACCTTTGGCAGTAATTCTTCGCCTGGCATTTCTGTAGAACTCGTTTATATCTAAACTGCTTCAATATGGATGTAGTACTTGTGGTCTAAACTCAGCATGCCATTTAAAGTTAATGTGTTTTGATTGCTCTGGAGGCCTGTCTGATAGCGAGGTATTTCATAAATGACTTGATGAGTCTTTTTCCAGGCTTTCAGCCTACTCAGTAACTATATTGTTTTTAGCAGCGCATTGTAGGATTTTGAAAGCAATAGTTCACAGTGCGCGTCAGGGGAAAGAATGGATTTGAAGAGCTAAAAGGAAAGCGTGACAAGCAGCCACATTTATTAGCATCTCGAGGAATCAAAGTTTTTAAGAAATTTTAATTGCCCTTCATTCTTTAGGCCAGTACAGACCAGTGTGCTTACGTTACAAATTAGAATGCCAGGACTCTTGCTTGAAAAATATTTCCAAAGAATTTCTAGTGAGTCTCCAGCGAGACTCTCACACCAGAGTCCTTTCTTCTCCCCATGTTTCCCTAGACACTTGCTAGCCCTGTTGTGACCTCACAGGACGACTGTTTTCTACTGGCGACTTGGACTTTTCCCCATTCCCAAGTGGAATTGGGAGTTATCTCTTTGGGAAGACCACCACATTCTGTTATCTAGAGACATAGTTGTCCTTCTTGAGCACAAGGTTTTGCAAAATTTTCCTAAGGTAGAAAAAGGACTCAGAAAAATGCAGTAGAATGAAGAAGACTCATCTTCAGGAACAGACATCAGGATACATTTCCAAGTGAAAAAGTTTTTTTTTTTTGAAGGATTTCTGCTTGCCTTTTTATTCTCATGTGGTTTTTATATATAAATATACATAGAAAAATACCTTAAAGATATTTAACAAAATATTAAGTGGACTATCACTGAGAGGTAAGATTAAAAGTAATTTTCACTTATTTCTTTTTGATAAAATTTAAGTTGTTTAAATTGGGAGAAACCAGAAAAGTGGGGAGTGTTTTAGCTGCTATTCTCATTGCCATGACGGAACACCCGGCAGAAAGCAGCTCCAGAGGGGAAGGAGGACTGATTTTAGGTCACAGTTCATGGACGCAGTCTACATTAGCCAGGATTTTCTAGAGAACAGAACCTGTAGAATGATTCACACACACACACACACACACACACACTGGGGGGGGGGGTAGTAGAATGGCTTACAGGCTATGGTCCAGCTGATCCAACAATGATTGTCTACTAATGGAAGTTTCAAGAATCCATAAGTTGTTCTGTCTATGAGGCTGGGTGTCTCAGCTGGTCTTCGGTATTCACTACCATCCCAAACAAGTAGGCTCTAATGTCAGTGAAGGAATGGATTTTCTACTGAGGACAAGCAGGCAAAGAGAGGGCGTGCTTCCTTCTTTTATGTCCTTTCCATAGGCTGCTACAGTGTGGTCCGCATTGAAAGAGGATCTTCCCACTCCAAAGATCTGGATTAGAAGTGAGTCTCCCCACTTCAAATGCTTCAGTTAAGAAAAAAATTCCCTCGTAGGCATGCCTGGCCACTTGGGTTTTAGTTAATTCCAGATGTAGTCAAGTTGACGACCAAGAATAGCCATGGCATAGTTCATCGTGCCGGGGAGGTATGACAGCAGGAACTCAAGGCAGCTAGTCACATTTCATCTGTAGTCAGGAACCTGAAAGGGATAAACTCTCTTCCTTAGCTAGCTTTCTCTTTTTATGCAGTCCGAAGCTCTGGAAAAGCACTGCCCAAATTCTAGGTCGGTCTTCCCATCTCATCTAAGAGACTAACCTAATCTAGATGGTTCACAGGCCTCAGAATGCACAGTGTATTCAGTCTGGCCTTTCAACACTCCATCATCTTTAACAGATCCAACACATTCAAAAGTTTAAATGCAGAATCATTTCTGAGATTCAGATGATTGGGATCCCTTATACAATAAAAACAAAGGTTACATCCACGATACAATGATACAGAAGACTCATTTTCATTCCAAAAGGGAGAAATAGGGACACAGTGGGGTGATGGAGGAAGGTCATTGGTTAATTAATCAAGAAACTGCTTGGCCCTGATAGGTTAGAACATAGGTGGGTGGAGTAAACAGAACAGAATGCTGGGAGGAAGAAGTAGTGAGGTAAGATGCCTCAGACAGATACCATGCCTACCCTCTCCAGGGCAGACGTGATGCAGCCAGCCAACAGGTCAGACATGCTGAATCTTTCCCAGTAAGCCACACAGATTATTAGAGATGGGTTAATTAAAATATGAGAATTAGCCAGTTAGAGGCTAGAGCTAGTGGGCCAAGCAGTGTTTAAATGAATATAATTTGTGTGTTGTTATTTGGGGCATAAGCTAGCCAGGCGGCTGGGAGCCGGGTGGCAGAACACAGCCCGCAGCTCCCACAACAGTGGGGCAAGTTCATATCAAACCAAAACCCAGCAGGGTGAACACCAGTCTTGAAGCTCTATATCTGGCATCGAGGACTCATATGGAATCATCTGGACTTCACATGGATTGCACAGCCTCTTCTCCCCAGCCATAGTGTCTACAGCATATGCATTTCTCCTGAGCTGGATTCACTGTGTGCATGCACGTTTCTTTCATGTTCTGGTAACGTCATCATCCTGGGACCTCCAGCGGTTTTCTGAGTTTACCTTTATCACTTCATTCAGTGCCCTCTGGGGCCTTCTTGCAGGAACCCTGCTCTACTTCACATTCCCTGCACAAGTGGCTCTGTGGGATGGAGGTAGAAGATGTTGTGACCCCCCTGAGTCTCACAACTTTCACTTTGGCAAAACCACGTGGACAAATACTGCAAAAGTTAAGGCTGCCAGCGTGGGAGAGAGCCTGCTGTTCTTAGATCACAGTTGGATCTGCTTCTGTCAACCATCAGAAACACTTCCTAGACGGTTGCTTTCAACGAGCAGGGAATCCTTGCGGTAACACTCACAGTTTAAGCTTGCTCCTTTGAAATGAATTTGTGTTTTCACCAGTTGGAGCCCTTGGTTGGTGGTGTCCTGTCCTTGGGGCACCTGTTCTAGTGTCGCAGCACAGAACAAGAGAATTTTTTTTCTTAACAATCATGGGCTCTTTTTCAGAATGGGCCTTGACTTCGGTTGTAAACCTGGTTAGGTTCTTTTCTACAAACTGCGTGGCCACTTGTTCTTTTTCCCTGTAGACCAGAATAACCATGCTACAGCCTGAATGTTAACCTGTCTTGAAATTTCTCTTCCCTCAAACGCTAGTTCATTACTTTTAGAACCATCCTCATGTAAGTTCCCTGGACGCAGAAATAATGCATTTAAACGATTCACCACAACACAATCTAAATGGCCTTTAGCCACGATTCTTGTCGCAGTCCATGCTACTCTCTCGGACTTTACGAGCAGGGCCTGCACGGCCCACTTTCCTCTCAGTCTTTTGCTTTTCGCATCTCCCATCAGAACAGCGAGTTAAGCTCTATTTGCAGTGTTCAAGAGATTTTTCCAGCCCAAAGCTTCAACGCATTCTACAAATCCTCCCCCACACAAATCTCAATGACCTGAGAACTATATGCTTAGGTTTAACACTGCCACAGTTCCTCTACCTGGTACCAATTCACTCTTTTAGCTCCTTTTCCATTATCATGACAAAATACCCAACGAGAAGTGACTTAAGAGAAGAAACATTCAAACTGACTCACAGCTCAGAAATATAGTCCATCATGTCAGGGGACATCATGACGGCAGGCTGGGAGCTGGAGGCCGCTGGCGACATTGCATCCTTAGTTAGGAAGCGGAAATCCAGAGAATGATAAATACTTTAACATGGCTATTCTTTTCCTTTTTGTGTGCTCTAGGACCCCAGACCATAGAGCACTGCTGCCCACATGCAGGGTAGATCTTCCCATCTCAATTAATATAACCTGGATAATCCCTTACAGACATGGCCAGAAGTTTGTCCCCCAGGTGCTCCTAGAGTCTGTCAAGGTGACAAACAATATAACCCATGACAGGAGAATAGACATATTTATGCCTAATTTAGACATAAAAGTGTGATAGTTTTTTATCCTGGGTTCTTTATCCACATATTCAATCGATTCCTCATTGAAAATTCAGAACATTCATTTTTTACTGATTATTTACACACTGATTCTTGTCACTGCTGTATTTCCTAAACAATACAACCTATTTATACAGCACTTATATTTCATTCTATGTCCTCTAGAAATGACGTGAAGAACGTTGGGGGTAGAGGATATGTATAGAATATTTGCAAAGACTACATCATTTTATGTAACGGATTTGAGTATCTTTTGTTGTCCTTAGATAGGATTGGTCATGGAATTAATCCTTCCTGAATACTAGGATGGTCAACCACCAACATTCATAGCAGAATATTTCTGGGGCCCTGTGTGTTCATCTAAGTGAGATGGTGAATCCTCCTTAAATACTATGGGGTAAGTGATGGTCAACCACCAACATTCACAGCAGAATATTTCTGGGGCCCTGTGTGTTCATCTAAGTGAGATGGTGAAGACAGGAGGACACCATGACTGTGGAAAGACCTGGGGTCCCCAAAGTGTCACTCCACACACCTCTCTGCCTAATTTGCTGCTCTTTGTTCTCATTTTTTTGCCCAGGGTGTGCAGAGCTTATTGGATATTCATGGTGTCTCCAACACCAGTCAAGAGAATAAAGGTGAAAGGGAAGAAGGGCATGTTCCATGAGGCCCATGAAAGCGTTTGCCCAATACATCCAGAAACATATTTACTAGTTAGAAAATGACCAACCGAAACAACCAATACAAGGCACTTAACATTCCTTTGCCGGGACTTAATGAGGCACAGAGAAAAAATCCAATGGTTTGCTTTCCCTTCTCTCTCTCTCTCTCTCTCTCTCTCTCTCTCTCTCTCTCTCTCTCTCTCCCTCCCTCCCTCCCTCCCTCCCTCCTTCCCTCCCTCCCTCTTTCTCTTTCCCTCCCTCCCTCCCTCCCTTCCTCCATTCATCTCTATCTTCTATAACTCACTATACTTTTCCTATGGACCAAGCAATCCTTGGAGAGAGAATGAACGAAGCTTTCTAAGTGGCAGGCTAGCATGTTTAAATTTAAAAGTTCTTTTCTCCCCTCCCACCTCCAGCTTCACTGCCTGGCCCTTCCAATGCCCTGCAAGCATCTCCTGTCTGATATGCTGCCTCATTTCAAGCCTGCACTGGATTTCTCCACCAGGCATATAATGGACTGGTTAAAGCTGCATACGCAAGGCGGCATGCACAGATTTCACTTTAAAGGATGCATCGCTATCCACGCAAGAGGAAAGGCTGTTATCCTGTGTAGGCCTGGTCTCAGTCTCTGTTGGAACATGAAAGAGCCCTGGCTGCAGCAACTAGTCTTCATATGCTAATGCACCCAAGTCAGGTACACTGTGATTTCTTGCCATTTTATTTTTCCTCGTGTAAAGGTTGCTGTCATTTCACACACATTTTGCAATGACACAGGTAGTTCTGTTACCACCTCCCTTGTAGGAACAGGGAAGAGAAGGCATCTTATAGCCGAGTTTCAACAAACTTGAGTTCGCTTCTTCAGATCTCCCTCTAGTCTATCTTTGACATGTCTTTCTCTTCTAGTAATCTGTAAGTAGAATATCTTTCTCTGACACACAAAAATATGCAGCTGGCAAAAACAGATGTGAGTCAAGTCTTTGCTCTATCTGACTTTTGAAAATAGAATCAACAAGCTCAATCTATGATTTCCACAGCAACTTGGAGGTGAATGAATAGCACCCAGACTACAAAACAATAATTAACTGTCAGGAAAACCTGCAGGCCCAGGTCTTGGGAATCTAGTCATTCAGTCCATACCATTTTGGGACATGAGAACTAGGGAGGGGAGTGGCCTCAGCCTATTGTTGCAATTATTGATGTGTTTTAGACCACATGACTACTGATGCTGCTATTTTATGAAATATTCATGTTCTTCTCTGGACACTTGGTGTCGTAAAGGGGGGAAATCAAATGCAAACTGGACAGACTGTTGCTGGGTTTAAAGACTTCCTCTCTAATTTTCAGAAGGGAAATTCTGTGACTTTAGCCCTTCAGTTATGTAAAGTGTGACCAAGAAATAAAAGGGGGAAATAACCTCCCAAACAACAAATAGCATGCACCAGGAATTGACAACTACAACTGAAACAAGTGACCCGTACTGGGTTGTAGGTGCTAGGAGCTAAATATTCTCCCCTCAAAGAACTGTGGGAAAGCAAGCAAAATGAAATGAAATTGCTTCTGATTATAAGCATTTCTTGTGTCTAGGCACAGGTTTTTCTCATATACAATCCTCAGACAAATGGCTGCTTCAAAGCAAGTAGAAACCATTGGCCAGTCTTGAATGAAACAATTAGATCTCCAAAGATAAGTAGAGTTAGACCAAAAGTTTTTGAATCAGAACTAAGCATGACTAGTTCTCTACAAACGAGTCAAAATACAAAGAGCTTTTCTAGTTCTACACTAGAAAACAGAAACCAGTACTGGAGCTTTTCAATTTTTTTTTTGTACCTTTCTGCAAACAAGAAACACAAGATGTCTGATCACTTGCATTATGCTTGAGGATTTGTGATTTGCCTTTGCCTACCTCTCCCAGTCTCATTCCTCCTTACCTCTCCATCCTGGTTCTTTTATGCTTTCTTCCTTCCTTTATATCCAATTGCAGAAGGGAACTGTGAAAAGCTGTTTAAGCCTCTTTAATGTCCTGAGAAAGGAAACTATCTGACCATTTTTTATATTCCATGATATTAAAGCAATTCATCTGAATTTGTGCTAATGACAGTAAATCTCTCATGCTGACAAGCTGTGGTCAATTATCCTTTCTACAGCCTTTTAAATCCAAAGCACTAGGAAGTGCGTCAGTGCTGGGATCTTGTGGCTTGCTTATTCAAAAAAAACAGCCAATGGGCTTGAGTAGCTCTGCCACTGCTTCCCCACTGAGTGCTGAGCCCTCCCAGGGGCCAGCAAAAGCTGGGATACTTCCAGCGGAATTTACACGGATGGAGGAAATGGTTTAAATAAAGTGGGGTGCTATTTATCCCTATAATGAGTAGTTTAACAGTGACAATTAGGAAGGAAATTCTGCAAGCTTGAACTCCGGTTACTTATTAGTGCCACTGAAAATCAATTAAAGTATCTAACTAATGACAGGGATCGCATCATCTGTCGTCTGACAGGTCCCATTAGAGGGGAGAGGGAGTTGGTTTGTTTTGGAGAGCTTGTGATGTAGAGTCCATTACACTGGTTAGCTTTCAGACTCAGGAATGTGTGAAGGGTTTGCCACCACACAGCGGTAGGTCTGCTCACCTGGGAGAACAGAAACATTAACTCAATTTCCAGCTTATCTTGGATGCAGTTCATTGACATAGAGTTTTCCAAGAGGTGGGTGGGGAGATATTCCCTCTGCCAGACTAGCCACCCAGAATAGCATTGTTTATCCTGTAGGGTTCCATATCGCCCCCCATATCAGGTCCTTACTTCTTGTTCACTTCAAGGCCACTTTTTTCACTCCAAAGGCTGTTTTCAGTGGTCTTAGGCAGACAAGCTTCTAAACATCATCGTGATTCAAACTGTGACTGTGACTTCTCTTGTGCTGTTACTATTGACCCATCCCCTGTCTTCTGCCTGCCCAAACATGCTTCTCCCTTTGTCAGATTGATTGTACATCCTCCTTCATGCAGAGTCCAATACCAGACCGCTCCTCCTCCTGTGCCTGTGTGGGTCAGGATTTACTGCCTGATGAACAGACTGTGAAAACCCATCAGGGCTGTGTCCTAAGAATTTGCTTCTTGCCAAACATCTGGGAAACATTTACAGTTCTGGAGTGGTATTTTTCTAATTCTTGCTTTTTGTTACTACTCTCATTCACCCTCATGCTTGGCAAGACACCTTAGTGACACTGGCATGCTTTTATTTGCTCCTTCCATCCACACAGCAGTGTGTTTAGAACAGCGACTCAGAGCAAAACACCTGAGCCATGACTATTGAGTTTCCATCTCCTGCTACACTGAGTCAATAGGGAATGGTCATATTCCCACTGCCACACACAATTCAAGAAGTCTCTCAATACTTGGCGAGTCTTTATGAGTCCATATTTGTAGGAAAATGATCATAAAAGCACTCATCAATAGACAATTGGGCTCCCTCCCTTGTCTCATCTTCTAGAGCAGTCTCAGCAAACTAGGAAACAAAGAGAGGAAAAAATTTTCAAATAATTTTCCAAATGACATCAAAGCTTGCATGAGGTTCAAGTTCAGTTCAAGGGATAAGCAAAAACGTGGGTCAGCCAGCTCTGTTAGGTCAGCCAGACACTGCAGTCAGCTGGCCATGTATGGGGTGAACCAAGAACATTTCTGCGTTTCCTATCTCACTACAGAGATTAGAAATTGAGCTTCACTTTTCATAGTCTCTTTATGGTTTAAAGTCTTATTTCCCTTGGATGGAGATGTCCCTGAGGATCCACTTCCTCATCCATCCTTTTTATGACTTGTTCTGAACCATCACTTGATTTGTACCTGGAGTGATTAGAGTTCCTCTCTCCATGCGCATGTTCCTCCAAGTAGGAAAATGAACATGCTTCATGTGCCCAAGACCCCTGACCATGAAGAAACAAGAAATTGGACTGGTGGGAAAATCCACAAAATGTTTTTTTTTAATTAAAGTTTCATGCTATTTTCAGCAAGAAACATTGATCTTAACAGAGCATTGAAAAGGAAATGTTCTCAGGCATCAAACAAATGGCAAGACAACATCAGACCATATCAAAGGGCTGCTTCTGTTCCTTCAATGGCTGACCTCAGTGACAGTATTCAACACATTGCATTAAAGGTATCATGCCTACATTGTAACCGTTACTCACATAGGTTGTAATGTGTGCATCTCCCTGGTGGTTAAATGCAGTGTCCAGCACACAGTAGGGCCTTAGTAAATACATGAAGAATGAGTATCTGGTCACATGTTTGTTATTTACATATCATGTGATAGTTGCATAGGTTTCTAAGCATCAAGATAAACAGCATCTGTCTTCTATGGTTGCTAGGTCTGCATGGTCATCAGGAATATCAGAAATCTCTAGACATGCAGGTACAGGCCTGCCTTAGAGAGATAATAACTTGGTCATTTCACTTAGAGGTTTATATTCTGTACTTTTAGTAAGCTTCCTAGACTCTCCCATCGGTCTGATTGGGAATCACTGTACTGGTGGATGATAATAAAACTGTGGGTTTTACTATGTCTTTCCCTGCATATAAACCATCTTCTTGATCGGTACTTTCTAAGGAGGGTAGTATGATGGACATATGGTGGAGCCTAGGAGTACTCAAAGTAAACAGATTTGAGCCCAGTCTTCCCATCCCCAAACTCAGCATTGTGTCTGTATAACTAACCCTGTCTGAGAGTGCTGCCCAAGGCAAGTACTGTTGGCAATAAACACAGGTCATCATGAAGTGAACAAAAGCACTATCATGTCCCTGTCCTACATTGTCACAAAATTCTGAGAATAACCTGGGGTAGGGGGTGTTGGGTGGTGGGGAGCAATGTGGAGACAAATCTTCCCACTGGTGGAAAATAATGAAGCTATTTCCGGTTATTTCTTTATAATTGCAGGGATTTTTAGGGAGACAAACCAACCACAAACTCAGTCTGAACTGATGGAATTGGGTTGGTTCATACTGTGTACGGTCCCTTTGTAGGAGGACAGGTTAAACAAGACAGCAGGTGGAATCCTTTAACTGAACATGGCTCATGGATTCAATCCTCTTGCTTCTTTCTGCTTCATTTCCTACACTCTGTGCAAGGTGGTGGGCATAACTCATGAATGGACTTTTGACCTCTCTCCCTTATCATATAATCAAATTGACATTAACAGGGCATTTGACAGATAAAAATTCCATCCCCCGCTCTGGATTAGGAGCAAGCAAGTTTCATTTCGCAATTTCTAAGCTGCAAGGGAGCACTGTCAGCAGAGGTCACCTCCATTTACTAGTCACATGCATGTCCTGAGGTGGTTCTCTGTCACAGCCTTGACAAGAAATGCCCAAAGGTTCAAAAGTTTGTACAAAGGGCTCTTCTGTCATTCAAGGATATTTGGGGTCTGGCCCACTCAGCCTGGGAGACTCAGAATCAAGGCTCTGTAAAACATGCTGATACACAGTTCTATGTATGCATATATAAAATCCATAATAATGATGTGATAGAAACACGATGTTTGTCTTTCTGAGCCAGACTAATTTTGTTAATCATGGTTTCATCAATTTTTCTGTAAATGGCATTATTTTATCTTCACTGCCAAGTGACATTCAGTTGTGTGTATATAACACACTACTGTATTCCTTTGGGTTCATTCTAGAACTTGTCTATTGTCGATAATGCACAATAAACATTGGATGCTCAGGTATCTTTGTAAGGTTGCTGACTTACATTCCCTTTGGGATGTTCCCAGGAGAGATGTCATTGGATCGTATGGTAGTTCTATCTTTATCTTTCAAAGGAACCCTTGTGCTTATTTCCAGAGTGGCTTGGCTAATGGACACGCTCACCGGCGTATATAAGGGATCCCTTTGGCTAATGGGCACGCTCACCAGCGTGTATACGGGATCCCTTTCCCTAAAGGACATGCTCACTAACATGTATATGGGATCCCTTTGACTAAAGGACACACTCACTAACATGTATATGGGATCCCTTTGGCTAAAGGACATGCTCACTAACATGTATATGGGATTCCTTTGGCTAAAAGACATGCTCACTAACGTGTATATGGGATCCCTTTGGCTTGCATCCTCAGTAACTTCCTTGATGACATCCTGACTGGGATGAAATGAATGAAATGAGATGAAAATTGGTGCTTTGCGAATGCCTTCAACCAATAGCCTTTGAGATACTGGCTCACTCCGTTGTCGGTTACAATACCCTAGTGTAACTTCAGCTTACATTTCCCTGATGGCTAAGGATTTTTTTTCAATATTTAGAGGCCATTTGTATTTCATTTGGTGGTAGGGGAATTATCCGCTCATTCTGTTTGCTCATTAAGTGACCGGAATTTTGGATTTTGTGGGCTTTGAAGTTTAGATTGTTGAGTTCTTACATAGTCTAGATGTGAGTACACAAAGTGCCCTGTCAGTGTGCAGCTGTGAAAGGTGGCTTCTTCCTGCCCTGTAGACCACGCCTTCTCTTGCTTCACTGCTTACTTGCCTGTGCAGAAGTTTTGGATTTTATGCAGCTTCTTCCGTCTACTCTTCCTAAGTAACCGGCATCTTTTAGAAGAAATTCTTTGTCTGTGTCTTTAAGTCGAAATGCTTTCCTCTTGCTGCTTTGGAGTTCCAGGTTGTGCTCTGTGATGCTGAGTTGAGCTTGTATGAGCAAGAGATAGGGATCGGGGTTCTTCTGTTGTGGATGTCTGCTTTTCACGACACCACTTGCTGAAGAGGCTGCCTTTTCTCCAGCCTTAGGCAGCGCGGTCAGCGGCTGTGTAGATGTGGCGATGTGGGTGAGACCCTGGCTTTTTAACCATACTCCACGATCTCCATGACCCTCTGTGACCGCAGCTCTGTGCGGGAACTTGAAATCAGGTCTGTGCTCTGTAGGGCATTGCCCTGTTTGCTAGGATTGCCTGGGTTGCTCGGGATCTTTAGCGCCTCCATTTCTTTGCTTCTTTGGTTACTTCTTTCATCTGTATTCAGGATCAAATATAGGGCCTCAAGATTTTGGATCCTAATTTCACACATGCTTAAGATCTTTTCTGAGGCTTTTGACAGACAACTGTGTGTAAACAAAATACCTGCATGGCCATGCTGAGTATATACTAGTTCTCTCATAACATACACCTTTTGCACTGAGTTATTTTTATTAACCTCAGAATAATCTGTATCACATAAAATGCTGAGAAATGAGCCTCAGGCATAAGGCCTATGTAATGTTTAGAATAAGATTGTTTTATGATTTATTTCCTAGACTGTTTATTATTAGCACACATTAAATGTTCATATGTATTCTGTACATGTGAGAAATCATGTAATATTTTATGGTGACTTTAAATGTAATAAAACGCTTTCTTTATGAAACTTTAAAAATAAATCTTTGTACAGGGAGTTGGTCAGAGAACCTATCAGTAAAACAAAGGTAGACTTCCCCAAGTAATATTGTTTTTGTTTTGAGGTTATTAACATGGAAGAATTTAGAATTAGTCTGAAATGGCATGGAGTCAAATCTAGGGGGCAAGGTGGTTTATCAACTTAGCAACAACACTCGGGTATTTGTAACTGTGGTAAAGAGTGTCAATCTTATTCCGGTAGTGAAACGGCTCCACCCAGGTCAGAGTTTGAAAATGTCCCGAAAGGGTTAGTGAGATGTTCAGCAGGCAAAAACACCTGACATCGAACATAACAACCTGGGTTTAATACCCAGGACCCACATGGCTGAAGGAGAGGTCAAGTTGTCCTCTGACCTCCACACATCGGCTGTGGCAAGAGTGTGTTCACACGCAGGGAGGTTTTTAGCAGGATGAGGCCCATTGCACATGTGGCCACACCCATTGCCTTGACTCTCCTGTGAACTTAAGGGTAATGAGAGAGTTACCTGAAAATTTCTCAGCTTAAGAGCAGAGTGGAAAGAATACATGTTCAGAATATCCGACTATCACAAGGTTAGAGGCTTTATTATTTTAAGAATAAAAACGAAGCCATTTCCCCTGAACATTATTAGAATGAAATGACTCTAAGATCACATTTGGGCAAAGATACTTCAGTATTTGTGTTCCTGGGTTAATAAAGAATTGCACCCAGCAACCTTCTCTGTGCTTAAGAGATTAGCATCTCACTTCATCAACTGATGAGGTCATTCAGAGGTTAATTAAAATAATGAGAACAATGTGCATTAAGGAAAAACTGATATGTGCATGTCATGATTAACTAAGTGCCAGTGCTTTCTTCATATGAGTTATCCACAAAAGGGCATCAGAAGGGGGATGTGAGAGGTGTGGTCTGTGATTAGAACACTTGCCTAGTGTGTGTGAAACACTGGACTTTATTCCCAGAACAAGGGGAAAAGCTTAAAAACAATTGCCCAATTTGTTTTAAAAGAAGTTGAGTCTTTGTTGCCTTTATCGGTATCATATATTTACATATTAAGGTAGATCAAAACAAATTCTGAACGTATGTAAATATTCTATTTTTATAACTAGTGGTTATAACAGACTTGAAATAAGCTGAAAAATATTTAAATATATCTCTTAATGCTTTGTCAGATAAACATCTATGAAGCCTACACCCTAATCAATAGGAATCAGCCATCAACTCCAAAATGTCCCATTCCATTCATAACCTTCCTCCCCAACTTCTCACTTCCTTTCTGTCACTAGTTATTCTTTTGATATAGGGTTTCATGTAAATGAAATCATAATACTTATTGTCACTTGCTCTGCCTTCCTTTACCCCAAATACTTATTTTATATTCATCCATGTTATTGTGTGTATCTGTCTTTTATGGCTTTTTAAAAACCAGTTTTTCTCCTGTTCACCTCAAAACATCTCATTTCCTTCACGTTTTTTTCCTACACACCTTTATGGGGAATGTTTTAGAAAGGCCACTTGTTCATTTCCCCATCACCCAGACTCCCGAAATAGCCACACAGAAACTATATTAATTTAATCACAGCTTGGCCTGCTAGCTCTAGCTTTTTATTGTCTAGCTCTTACATATTAATTTAGCCCATTTCTATTAATCTGTGTATCACCACATGGCAGTGGCTTACTGGTAAAGTTCCGGCATGTCTGTCTCTGTTGGCTACTCCATGGCTTCTCCTTGATCCCTCCTTCTTCCTCCTAGCATTCAGTTTAGTTTTTCTCACCTAGCTAAATTCTGTCTTGCTATAGGTCCAAAGCAGTTTCTTTATTAATCAGTGGTAATCACTTCATGCAGAGGGAAATCCCACATCAGGGAAATATGCCAAATTCTCTTTAACAAGCTAATGCCCACAAACCTACTTAACTAAAGATATATTATAGAACATGAAACATTCTAGATGCTGAAGTTATGGCAACAAATAAGACAGGGAAGGGCTCTTGATCCCATGTAAAATACATTACAAAAGATATGTGTTGCTGTTATGCTCTGAAAGACCACCAACATAATCTGTGTTGTCTTTTCTCAACTCCCAGGTCTTCACTAAAATTGGAAGCACTATTGATGACAGCTGCCTTGCAAATCTTCCCTGACCCCTCTCCTAACACAGGGTCAGTGTGGAGGTTCTATTTTCTATGGCCTCCCACAGTTTTATTCCCACCCCCTTTCTTTTTCTCTCTCTTTTACTCTCATTTCAGGAATGTTTCTCACAAGAATTCCTCAAACAAAGGCAGTGGCTGTAATCAGGAAGATTAAAGAAGGTGAACTGTTGAGAGAGAGTGGGGGTTCCTGGCGAGACTTGTGTCTGTATCAGGAGGGTGTAATCAATTCAGTTGAGGTGAGATCAGCCAACAACATTTTCAAATGGTTTAATGGGGGCTTGAAGAGATGATTTTGTGGGTAAGAGCAGGCACTGCTCTTGTAAAGGACCCACCAGAGTTCAGTTCCCAGCACCTGCATTGGGTGACTCATGCCTGTCTGCAACTCTAGCTCTAGGGATCCAACACTTTCTTCTGACTCCATGGATACCTGCACATGGATAATATCCACATATAGCACATGTACGCACACAGAGAGAGACTTAAAATACTACAAATATACCTGCACTAATATCCACATATAGCACATGTACGCACACAGAGAGACTTAAAATACTACAAATATACCTGCACTAATATCCACATATAGCACATGTACACAGAGAGAGACTTAAAATACTACAAATATACCTGCACTAATATCCACATATAGCACATGTACACACAGAGAGATTTAAAATAATACAAATATACCTGCACTAATATCCACATATAGCACATGTACACACAGAGAGATTTAAAATATTACAAATATACCTGCACTAATATACACATATAGCACATGTACACACAGAGAGATTTAAAATACTACAAATATACCTGCACTAATATACACATATAGCACATGTACACACAGAGAGAGATTTAAAATACTACAAATATACCTGCACTAATATCCACATATAGCACATGTACACACAGAGAGATTTAAAATACTACAAATATACCTGCACTAATATACACATATAGCACATGTACACACAGAGAGAGATTTAAAATACTACAAATATACCTGCACTAATATACACATATAGCACATGTACACACAGAGAGAGATTTAAAATACTACAAATATACCTGCACTAATATACACATATAGCACATGTACACACAGAGAGATTTAAAATACTACAAATATACCTGCACTAATATACACATATAGCACATGTACACACAGAGAGACTTAAAATATTACAAATATACCTGCACTAATATACACATATAGCACATGTACACAGAGAGAGATTTAAAATACTACAAATATACCTGCACTAATATACACATATAGCACATGTACACACAGAGATTTAAAATACTACAAATATACCTGCACTAATATACACATATAGCACATGTACACAGAGAGAGATTTAAAATAATACAAATAAACCTTTTAAAATGCTGATTGTCTAGGTAAGTGAATGGCTTATACCACAGCCCAGTTTTATCAGTCACACACCTGCATCCCTTTTCAGTGAGAAGGCTATGAGAGCCATCCTAGAGTCCAGAGCCACTCAGGACTCAGAACTATATCTTAATGGACATATAAGCTGTGTGAGACAGTTTATAAATAAGGACAGTACTCCGTGCTCTCCCTCCACTTTGTTTTTGGGATGAGATGTGTTCATGCTTGCTCAGTCTATAGAACAAATGAGGTCAAACATTTTTTTCTCCTATGACTGTGAATTCTCACTCTCTCTCCAAATTCTCCTACATTTATGCCTTGAGCCCTAAAACACCTCAGGAACCAAGAGAATATTGTGCTCCCAAAAGTAACTGTGGTTAGTGTGCATGACATATCTCCCATGGAGCATCACTTTCTCAGCCTGAGCTCTGCACTGGTTCTTCTGGTTCTTCTCTTCATCCACTGGAGTCCTCAGAGGATCAGAATGGTTCAGTACTCACAATATAAAACAAAGACAATCTAAATCCAAACCCAGTCAACAGCAAGAAATAATAAAAACCAGAGCTGAAATGAATAAAATAAGTTTATAAAAAGAATCAACAAATCTAAGAGATGGTTCTTTGGAAGAGAAACAAAATTAGCAGGCCCTTCGCCCAAATAACAAAGAAAGAAAGAAAGAAAGAAAGAACAAGTTAACAGAATCAGAAATAAGCATGGCAACATTACAACAGACACAAAAGAAATTCAGAATATTGGAGAATCTGTACTCCATGAAGTTAGAAAACCTAAAAGAAGTAGATGATTTTCTAGATCCATCCAAGTCACTAAAATTAAACTAAAAAAAAAGTTAAAACTCTAAAGAGACCCATAGCAAATGAGGAAATTGAAATAGTAATAAAAAGCCTTCCAGCTAAGAAAAGTCCAGAGCCAGAAGAATTCACAGCAGAATTCCACTTGACATTCAAAAATGCTCTACAATGAGTCCTTCTTTAACTATTTTTTAAAAAAAATAGAAACAGAAGGAACCCCTGTGCCCCCGCCTGCAACAGATTTCTATGAAGTTGGTATCACCCTACTTTATCACCAGGTAAAGACACAATTAAAAGAAAAACTACAGGCCAATACCTCTAATAAAATTAGAAAAGTACCCAATAAATACTTACAAACATAATACAGACATACATCAAAAAGAATATATACTATGACCAAGTTAGCTTTATCACTGAAATGTAGGGATGCTTCAACATATACAATTCAATAAATGCAATAGACCATACAATATGGAATTAAAGACAAAAAATTTACATGATCATTTCAACAGTTGCAGATAAAGTCTAACAAAATCCTACATGACTTTATCATAAAATTCTTAGAGAACATAGAGCTAGAGGGAATATACTTCAACACAATAAAAGCTATATACAAGAAAACCACTGCCAACATCACTCTAAAAGGAAGAATGCTTGAGGCAATCATACTAAAGGCAGGAATGAGACAGGGATGTCCCCCCCCCCTTTTCAACACTGTCCTCAAAATACCAGCTGGAGTAATAAGGCAAGAGAAGTGTGGGAGTGTGAAGGTATGGTGCCCATAGGCTCATGTGTATGAATGCTTGGTCCACTGGGGGTGGTACTATTAAGTGGTGTGACTTTGTTGCAGTTGGTATGGCCTTGTTGGAGGAAGTGAGGAAGTGTGTCACTGTGGAGAGGTGGGCTTTGAGATCTTATATGCTCAAGCTATGCCCAGTGTGGAACATAGTCTCCTTCTGTGACCTATGGTTCAAGATTTAGAACTCTCAGCTCCTTCTCAAACACCATATCTGTCTGCATGTCACCATGTTTCCCACCATGACAATAATGGAATAAACTTCTGAAACTGCAAGCCATCCCCAATTAAATGTGTCCCTTTATAAGAGCTGTTGTGGCTATAATGTCCCTTTATAGCAACAAAATCCTAACAAAGACAAGGAAATTCAACTTAAATTGATACAAACAGGACAAAAGAAGTCAAACTATCCCTATTTGCAGATGATAATATACTACTAGAAATGATAAATAAACTCAGCAATGTGGCAGGATATAAATAGAATCGATTTATACAAATGATTGTCTCTACACCAACAATAAAAACATAGAGGTGACCATGGACACACTCCCATTCATAATAGCCTCAAAAAATATATCTAAAAATAAACCTAACCAAGGAAGTAAAGAATCTCTATGATGAAAATTTCAAACCTTTGAAGAAAGAGAGAAAGATACTAGAAAATAGGAAGCCATCTCATGCTCATGGATTGGTAGAATTAACATTTTAAAAATGACCATTTACCAAAAGCTATTTCTAGATTTTATGCAGTTTCAACGGAAATCCCCATCTAATTCTTGGCAGAATAAGAAAAAAAAACTATCTTAAAATGCACATGGAACCACAAAAGACAATAAATAGCAAAACTGATTTTGAGGAAAAAACAAACAAAGAAACAAAAAATGCTGGAGGAATTACAATTCTAGATCTTAAGATATATTACAGACCCATAGTAATAAAAACAATATGTTATTGGCACAAAAATAGACATGTAGACCAATGGAACACAACAGAAGACCCAAGCATGAACACATGTATCTTCAGTAACTTAATATTTGGCAAAAATGCCAAAACCATGCATGGAAAAAAAGATAGCATCATCAAGAATGGTGTTGGGAAACCTTGATCATATGCATGCAGAAGAATGAAATTAGACACATATTTATCACCTTGCACAAAAGTTAACTCAAATGAATCAAAGACCTAAACTTTTTTTTCAGCTATTTTATTTATTTATTTATTAAAGATTTCTGTCTCTTCCCCGCCACCGCCTCCCATTTCCCTCCCCCTCCCCCAATCAAGTCCTCCTCCCTCATCAGCCCAAAGAGCAATCAGGGTTCCCTGCCCCGTGGGAAGTCCAAGGACCACCCACCTCCATCCAGGTCTAGTAAGGTGAGCATCCAAACTGCCTAGGCTCCCACAAAGCCAGTACATGCAGTAGGATCAAAAACCCATCGCCATTGTTCTTGAGTTCTCAGTAGTCCTGATTGTCCGATATGTTCAGCGAGTCCGGTTTTATCCCAGGCTTTTTCAGACCTAAACTTGAACAGAAACACTGATAACAACTAGAAAGAAGCAGGAAATATTCCACCAGATACATGTATAGGAAAAGACTTCCTGATAGGCTCTCTTTACTCCAAGAATTAAGACCAACTGACAAGTGGGACCTCATGAAATTTAAAAGTTTCTACATAGAAAAAGAAACCGTCCCATTCTGTGAAGTAGAGGTCAACAGATTGGGACAGCTTCTTTTCTACCTATACACCTGGCAGAGGTTTAATATTTAAATATACAAAAAAACTGAAAAAAAAGATGAAAAAATGACCCATTCAAATAATGGGCCTGGGATCTGAATAGGGAGTTTGGAGAAGAAGGGGAGGAAGAAGAAGAGGGGAAAGAGAAGGAGAAAGAAGAGAAAGAGGAGGAAGAAGAAGAAGGGGAGGAGGAGGAGGAAGAGAAAGAAGAAGAAGAAGAAGAAGAAGAAGAAGAAGAAGAAGAAGAAGAAGAAGAAGAAGAAGAAGAAGAAGAAGAAGAAGAAGAAGAAGAAAGAGTGACTAAGAGGCTAAGAATACCTGAAAAGGCGTTCATCAACCCTAGCAACTAGGGAAATGCAAAATAAAATGACTGAGATTTCATCTTACCCAGGTCAGAATGGCCGGGATCAATGGGAGAAGTGAAAATGCTGAGGGTATACGGGGAAAGGGAACACTCCTTCATGGCTGGTGGGATTGTGAACTGTTGCTGCCACTACGGCAATTAATGTGGAGAATCCTCAAAGAACTTAAAATAAATCTACCATATGGCCCACTTACATCACACCTCCGGATATGCCAAAGAACCCCGAATTATACTCCACAGACACATGCTCAGACATGTTCATTCCTGCTCTATTCAAAACATCTAAAAAATGGAAATAGTTCGAATGCCCTACAACTGACGATGGAGTACTATTCAGCAGTAAAGAGAAATGAAGTTTGGATCCTTTCAGGTAAAAGGATGGGACGACAAAAGATACATTAAGTGGGGTAACCCAGACCCAGAAAAGACAAATGTCACATGGTCTCTTTTTATTGGAGGCTTCGAGCTCCAGATCTTTAGATGTGAATACATAGCATGTAGTAACTACAGAAACTGGTAAGTAAAAACAGGACCATTTGCCAGGATACGAGATTGGGAAACCATAGAGGGGTAATAGTAACAGCAAGGTACAAGTGATATGATCAGACAGATGGGAAAAGAGGGATCCCTAGGGAGTGGGAGGGGTAAAGGGGAATAGCAGTATACAGTTGGCATGACAAGAGCAAAGAGAAAAGAGGGGCTTTTCAGAGAAGAGGAGGGGGTAGAAACAGAAGAAAGAGAGGGGTAGATAAAATAGCAATATTGGTGGCTGATGAAAAAGCCACAAAGAATCAAGTGTCAACTATCGACCAAAAACCCTATGATGTATCTATTTCTGCCTATAAATACAATATGTAGTTTTAATGATTTTTTCTCATCTGGGCTGATGGCGCTCCCTCCAAGAACAAAAGACTTTCTAACTAAGGCCCCAATACCAGAATGAGAAGCCATCTTTTGAACTGTTGGCCAGAGCTCAAGATAGCCTGCTACTGTTGCCCTTGGCTGCCTTTCCAGAGTCTGAAGTCCCTATTGCTTAAGAAACTATGCACCTCAGAAACAGGGCCAAGACCTCAGCTAGACTGACCTGAACGCTCCCTTCTTAAGGACTAGCTTTCATGGTACCAGAATGGTACCATTCTACTCCTCCATGACACCTATAAACTCCATCAAAGATCAGCATGGCACCATAACTCCACCAGTGCAATAATGACATGCATAACTTGATAGTAACTGAAACAAAAGAAGAGGAAAACACTCATAATTGTGAAATATATGGTACATATATGTGAAGATTGAATTTTCAACATGGCAAACAAGATATTATAAATAAGAATTTTTTAAATATGTTAAGAATAGTTTTTAACTAATTAGCAGTTTGTTGTTCCATATGACTATACAAACTAAATATATTTGTTTGAAAGTATTGTCATCATCACTTGTAAACAAAATATCTTGTAATACACAAACAACAGGGCTTGTAGATACAGAAAATACAAGATAAAACAGCAGCAGGACGTTGATGCTTTAAAGTTCTCTTGATTAAGAGCTGTCTGCAGACACTTTTCAGCCCTCTCTGTCGTTCTGCAGTTCTTGTCGGGAACTGGACTGGATGGAGCAGACACATCTTCCGCTTCTTCTTGCAGGAATTCTCACCTCTCAGTAATATATCTTACCAGTTGTTCCATGCTGGCACACCTGTGTACCCCGATCTCCAGCTTCCCAGTCTCAAAGGGCATCTTCTGCATTTACAGCTCTTCTTCCCAGTACTGCTCCAGTCATCACTGGGAGAACAAAACTTTCCAGTCCAACATCTGTAGCAGGTTCTTCTGTGTCTGTGGTCAGAGCACGTGGTTCTGCTTTATGTGCCCGCATGCTGGGGTCCTTCCACTGCTGCCAAACTCCCTCAGGTCCACCGTGTCACCTGACTCATGGCCAGCACTTCAAATGCCTCTTTGATTTTTTTGTGAGCTCCTTCCACGCTCTCCTCCTTCTTGCCACCCACTGACTTTCTACAGAGTCCGCCACCTGGGCGCCATTACCCTCCATCTGGAGCTACTTGGTACCTGCAGAATTGTTTAAATGACAAAAGTCGGAGTGGGCGGAACAATAGGTAATGGCAAACAGTACACTTCTACACTTAATCTACAAGAAGTTATTACACAACCTGGAGAAACATGAACAACTCATTAGAGAAAACCAAGCAAAATGTATATACAAGCATGTCCCAGAAGAAGAAACATATAAACAGAAGGAAAGAAACACAACTCAGTCTCTAGATATCAATCTGTATGTGCATATAGGTACATAGACATACATATATATGTATATGTATATATATATATATATATATATATATATATATATATATATTCCCATCTTAGAACAATGAGGTATAAGTTTGCCTCTCACATTACAAAAACTAGAAGGTCACAATGCCGCACATTGGTTAGGATGCGGAAGGACCCTTTTCTAACAGACAGCGGCTGTGAACTTGACACTGACCCTGGAAGGCAATTTGGCTGTTTCTATAAAATGTCTGTGAAAGTTCCATGAAACTGTTGACCCAGAAATGGTGTTGCCATACGTCTATCTTCTAAAAACGCTCCCAAATGCCATAAGATATTTTTACAAGGTGTATACTTCAAACTGAGCTGTAACCCAACAGATTGTCCGTTCAACCAATTGGCACTTTAAAAATAAGTAGAGGAATGGTGCTTTCTCGTCCAGCATGATCTGCTCTTGCTGACACAGAAAGAGGTTGCTTCACAAGCACTACCTGGGAAAGTGTCGATGACATTCAACAAAGAGTAAGCCACAGAGCAGTGTGCACAGAACGATCCGAATTCGTAAAGGAGAAAGAGGATAGAGGTGTTTGGCATATACAAAGATGAGCAGCTTACCAAGAAGCCTCACTTAAAGGTGATAGAACAGGCAGAAACTCAATTCCGCTAAAAAAAAAAAATTTGCGCCTCATGTGGCTGGAGCCCATAGGTGGATCTGGCCCAAGAGTTGCAAGATCCTGAGGGTTCCCGTGCTGTGTGCAGCAGGATGGTCTCTCCGCTGATTCTGCTTCCCTCTGGGTTTTGGCCTCATTTTTTTTTTCATTCCATACAGCTGCCTCTTTCCTAAAGCTAAAAAAAGTGGTCACTGGCAAGCTAACTTCAGCTGTTACAAATAGAATGACCTCTACAAGCAAGAGAAACTTTCCAGCTAGTTCTGGAAGGAACCCTGGGAAGGGCCTTGATCCTTTGTGTGTGCCCTTTGGAGGTCAGAATCACTCCCACTAGCCTCTATTGGCATTTGGGCGACTAAGGGGACAGTTAGAACACAGACTAGGCGTGGGGCCTCCCCACAGGAAGAGATTCTGGTATAAACCTATGTATGCTGCCTAGTATACAACCTAATAGCAGCCATTTTGGAGAGTGAATTACCATTGCAATTTAAAACACAGCTGTTAGGACTGTAGGGTTTGGGTTTCGAATGAACAAACAGATTCCAAGTCCTTCTCAGAAGGCACCTCTTAAGACTTGCAGGAAACTCTGCCTCCTCATTCTGTTCCTCTCTATCTACCTGTCCATATCCCTCTCCTTCTCCATCCTTATTCGCTATCCCTCTTCATCTTTATCTTCCTCTTTTCCCCTCCCTTTCTATTATTATTTGGTCCTAATGTGGTTTATGTATTCCTTGGTAATGAAGTGGTTAATTGCAAATGTCTTCTGGAAATATGCTGAAGAGGAATTTGAGAAAAAAAAAACTGGCCCGGTCTTTTCTGTGAGCATTTTGGGATTGTACAAGATCCATAAAGGAGGGAACAGACCCTGGAGAGTGCTCCAGTAGCTGTATTTGATCTTGTTCTGGAGAAACCCCCAGGAGGGACTCCAGGGCAGGACCAGTCTGGTGGCTATGCTGACCTCAGCACTTGAGGCATGTGACAGCTTCTCAATAGGCTGAAACTGTCCTCAGAATTTTCCTCCCCAGAAGGTAGAAGCGGTTCTGTCTGCTGCTCTTGGCCTGATGGTTTTCCATGAGGAAAGCATATCAGAGACAAACCAAGAACGTAAGAGCTGGTGGCTAAATATATCATCTGGATCCCACAAATTGAGACTAACAAAATCAGAACTATAAAAAAGCTTTTATATTGGTTATTGATGACTAAAAGATTTATTTTGCAAATTATAGAATAAATAAGATCCCATTGGAATGGATTTTCCAAACATCATTTATTATTTTAGTGATCAGCTGATAGACATATCAGGAATGATGAAGCACCAATATCTAGTTACTCAAAAAATTAAAAACAACAATAAAAATTATTACTTCTACGAGACCCTTTCTGTTGCCATAGTCCAAGAAGATCTGAGTACTATGTGAGTGAGGAGGAAGATCTTGTGTCATTCACATGTTGTCGGTCTTGCAGACATTAAAGATGCTTCAAAAGATGCAGGGTCAGGGAGGATCCACCCAGAAGTCTAAGGCAAGCACGAGAAACCAGGCAATGTGTGACAAGGTTGGAGTTCACTCAGGCAGCTTCTAGGAAGGCAATACCTGAAGCTGCAGTGAAGAATCCTAAATTATAACGGCGATCCAGCTGGGTAGGACATTTGAAATTGTGCCACGGAACACAACAGTCAAAAATGGAGACTGCCCAAGAGAGAAACTATTTGGTTTACAAAATGCAAGGTAGTAGGGGCAGGAATGCCCAGGCCTGATGGACCTTATATAGGACACCTCGGGACCTGGATGCCGGACACTCTCAGAAAAGCAGCAGAAGCATCCTTAATGTCCAAGAAGAAGGAAAAGGCTTCATAGATCAGTCTTTATATGCAGGAGGCATTATGATGCAGTCATTTAAAAATCACAAAAATGTTAGCAAAACAAGGAAATAAACAGTTAAATAATGAGTTTAAAGTGTACAAAAATATATTCTTTTCCTATTTTCTGTATAGTTTCATACATGGGAGCTTGAATATTGGAAAGAAGGGAGGGGCATGGTGGGGCATGGTGCATATCTGCAGACCAGCCCGTGGTAGAGCAAGAGCAAAGTCAAAGACATTTGCAGGCAAATGGATAGAACTGGAAAAAAGTATCCTGAGTGAGGTAACCCAGACCCAGAGAAACGAACACGGTGTGTACTCCCTCATGAGTGGATCAGAGATGCAAAGCAAAGGATAGCAAGCTAATCCACAACCCCAGAGAAGCTAGGTAAAAAAGGGGGACCCTAGGAGGGACACACATGGAGGGCCCCAGGAGAGTAAACTGGGAGGAGGATAGAAAGGAGGGGATGGGGGATGGGAACAATAGGGATGGAGGTGGCCCAGCTGGGGGAAGGACTGAGGAGGACAATGAAAGTGGGATCATTATTGAAGGACTCAGTACGGGGTTAGGGAGAAACCTGGTATTAGAGACATTTTCGGGAATCCACAAGGATGACCCCGGCTAAGACTCCTAGCAACAGTGGAGAGGGTGGCCTTCCCCTGTAATCAGATTAGTGACTGCCCTAATTGTCAGCACAGAACCTACATCCAGTAACTGATGGAAGCAGATGCAGTGCTCCATAGCCAAGCACTGGGCTGAGCTCCTGGAGTTTACTTGAAGAGAGGGATTATATGAACAAGGGGAGTCAAGAGCATGATGGGAAAACCACAGAGACAGCCAAACCAAGCTAGTGGAAGCTCATGGACTACGGACCAACACGTGAGGAACCTGTGTGGGACTGAACTGGACCCCCTGAATTTGGATGACAGTTATGGGGCTTGATATGTTGGGAGAGGGCCCTGGCAATGTCACCAGGACCTATCCAAGGTTCATGAATTGGTCTGTTGGAGCCAATTCCTTATAGTGGGATACCTTGTTCAGCCTTAATACAGGGGTGGGGGATCCTAACACTTGATCCTGCCTTAAGTTCCTATGCCAGGCCTTATTGACTCCCCAAGGAAGGCCTTACCCCCTCTGACGAGTGGATGGGCTATGGGAAGGGGGAGGTGGAGGCAGGAAAAGAGGAGGGAGGGGGAACTGGGGTTTATATGTAAAATGAAAAGTCATTTTTTAATAAAAATAATGTGAAGAAAGAGCAAAGTCATGTAGTATTAGAAGGACTCCCAGTGGCGTTGCTATCTCTGCAGGTCAGAGAGTCTCCAAGCCCTGTCAAAGGAGCTTCTTGTAGAAGCTGACAATCAACACAGAGACACCCAGCTGCTCAGAGTGCTGAAAATAAAGAGTGTCAGAGCCCTATATGGGACACACATGTCAGAGATTTTCCAGAAGGAGGGGGGAGGAAGATTGTAAGAGCCGGAACCGGTGAATCACAGCAAGGGAACAATGTTCCCGACATGCACGAGAGAGACTGCACAAATGAACGCGTGTGACCCTGACAGCGTGCAGGAACTCAAGCCAGACAAAACACCAGCACAGAGAGAGGGAAGGTGGACACGAGATCCCACCACTAGCTGAGGAACTAATAGTTGCTAGGAGGGGAAGAGTCAGTTTTCTAACACCCTGACGCCTGATAGTTCAGCCGTTTGCCAGCGTAGGTCCCACAGGCTTGGGAGTGAGGCCTACGCTGGCAAAATCCCACCAGCAGTGGAGGAGCTATGGAGGACAGCACATTCAGTGAGGTAGACGAAGACTTGAGTGGGAAGTGCGGGAAGGTTGGAGATCACAGTTATGGGAGAAGTTAGGAGAGGGGTAAATATGATAATCCTAAAGAATGAATCAAAGTACTGTTTAAAAAGAGATCAAAGTTGTCTTTGCTTTCATTTGGGGCTGCATGAGACAACGTCTTATACTTCAACCGTATTTCCAAATTACATAGATTGGAAGAACAATTCTAGGTTTTAGATATTTTTGTAATTTATTTTACATCTCAATTGTAGTTTCTCCTCCCTCCTTTCCTCCCATGCTATGCCCACCCCATTCACTCCTCCACTGTTAAGAAAGGGGCGGGCCTCCCATGGGTATTCATAAAGTATGGCATATCAAGTTGCAGTAAGACTAGGCACCTGGAAAAGCCTGGGATAAAACCGGACTCTCTGAACACAGCGGACAATGAGGACTACTGAGAACTCAAGAAAAATGGCAATGGGTTTCTGATCCTACTGCACGCACTGGCTTTGTGGGAGCCTAGGCAGTTTGGATGCTCAACTTACTAGACCTGGATGGAGGTGGGGGTTCCTTGGACTTCCCACAGGACAGGGAACCCTGATTGCTTTTCGGGCTGAGGGGGGGGAACTTAATTGGGGGAGGGGGAGGGAAATGGGAGGCGGTGGTGGGAAGAGACAGAAATCTTTAATAAATAAATAAATTAAAAAAAAAAAGACTGGGCAAGGCAGACCAGTATGAGAAGTTCCCAATAGCCAGGCAAAACCTTAGGGACAGTCCCTGAACCCATTGTTAGGAGTCCTCCAAATAAACTAAGTTACACAACTCTCAAATACATGTAGGTTGGTTCCATGCAGGCTGCCTGATTGTTGGCTCAGACTAGGTGAGTTCCTATGAGGCAAGTAAGTTGTTTCTCTGGGTTTTCTTATGATGTCTCCTACAATCCTCCATCCCTCTCTTCATCGGGATTCTGTGGGGGGGACTCTAATGTTCTGTTGTGGGTTTGCATCTGCTTCCATCAGTTACTGGATGAAGGCTGTCTGATGACATTGGGGTAGTCACCAATCTGATCACAGGAGATGTCCATTCAGGCTACGTACCCACTATTGCTAGGCTTTTTAGCTGAGGACATCCTTGTAGATTCATGGGGGGTTCCCTTGCATCAGGTTTCTATCTGACCCTGAAATGCACCCCTTTCTAGTCATCTCTTTAAGTACTCCCCGCTCCATCCGCTCCCTCTACCCAATCCCTCGAGTTCCCATCCCCACCCATGTAGTGGGAGCTGTGGGCTGTTTCTCGCTGCCCAGCTCCCGGGCAGTGGCTAGCTTTGATCAAAATAATTACACAGAAATTGTACTCTTTTAAACACTACCTGGCCCATTATCTCTTATTGGCTAACTCTCACATCTTGATTAACCCATTTCTAATAATCTGTGTAGCACCACGAGGTGGTGGCTTACCAGGAAAGATTCAGCATGTCTGACCTGGTGGCTGGCTCCATTGTGTCTGACCAGAGAGGAGAAGCATGGCGATTGCCTCACTTCCCTCTTCCTCCCAGCATTCTCTTCTGTCTACTCCACCCACCTAAGGGCTGGCCTATCAAATGGCCAAGGCAGTTTCTTTATTAACCAATGAAATCAACACAAAACAGAAGACCCTCCCACATCACACCCACGCCCGTTTATCCAGGAGATTGCTTCTACCTCCCTTTCCCAGGGAGATTCATGAGCACCCCTTTGGGCCCTCTTTGTTACCTAGCCTCTCTTGGGCTGTGAACAGTAGCATGGTTATCCTTTGCTTTACCGTTAATTTCCAGTTATGAGTGAGTTCATGCCATGTTTGTCATTCTGGTAGAATCTGGTAGAATTTGGGGGGTAGCTTATGTATACTATTATATCATCTGCAAATAGATTACTTTGACTTCTTCTTTTCCAATTTGTATCCCCTTGATCTCCTTGTGTTGTCTTATTGTTCTAGCTAGAACTTTAAGTACTATATTGAACAGACATAGAGACAGTGAACAGCCTTGTCCTGTTTCTGATTTTAGTGAAATTGCTTTGAGTTTTTCTCCATTTAATTTGATGTTGGCTGTTGGCTTGTTGTGTATTACTTTTGTTATATTTAGGTGTGTTCATTGTATATCTCTCCAAGACTTTTATCATGAAGAGGTGTTTGTGTGTGTGTGTGTGTGTGTGTGTATACACATATATACGTATATGTATAGTTTTTCGAGACAGGGTTTCTCTGTCCTGGAACTCACTTTGTAGAAAAGGCTGACGTCAAACTCACAGAGATTTCTGTTTTCTTCAATTCTGTAGGGGTTTGCTTTATGAAGTTTGAGATTCTATTATCAAGTATGTACAGATTTATGCACAAGAGTAGATTATTAAAGGGGAAGATTAATCCCTTTGTCATTACAAAACAATCCTTGTTTCTATTAATAATTTTGCCTGCAAGTTTGTTTTTATCTGATGTTAGTACAGCCTCCCCAACTTTCCTCTGGTTATCGTCATTATTATTTGCATAATATACTTATTTCATTCTGTATTAGTTACTTTTGCACTGCTCTGAGTAAATACCCAAGGAAAAAAATTAGTGAGAATTTGTGGGGCTTGTTTCAGAGATTTTAGTTCTTATTCTTTAGATACAATGATTCTGGCCCTATGGTGAAGGACTACGTCATGGTAGCAGGAAATGTGGGGAAAAAAAGAGACCATTCATGAAATGGTCAACAAGGAGAGTGGAAAAGAAAGAGAGAGCCAGGTATATAGCCTTCAAAGCCCCTTAGTGATGTGTTCCTTTTAGCTGGGCCACAGAGCCAAAGTTTTCAGAGACCCACAGAAGAGTACCACCAACTAGGACCCAAGTATTTAGCACATAAGTTTGTTGGAGACATTTATATCCAAACAATAACATCTATCTAAATTTTGCCAATTTGTCCCTTTTTAAAGTATGGCTTTTGTAGACAGCATGTAATTGGATAATTTTTAGAAGTCTAGCCTAATCTGTGATTATTTTATTTTATTTTTGAGATTAGAATATAATCAAAAATTCTCTCTTCCCTTTCCTTTTTCCATATCCTTCCATAACCCCTCCCCATTCTTCTTCAAATTCAAATTCTTTTCACTAATTGTTATTGATGTATATATGTATATGTAGATAGATATATATTCCTAAATATAACTGGTTCCATCCATATAATGTTACTTCTATGTATATTTTCAAGGCTGATCATTGGCACTGGACAACCAATTGCTATGCTTTTTTCTGAGGAAGACCCTCCTTTTCTACTCCCAACTTTTCTAAGTTGCTTGTAGCTCTCTGAATCTTTCTCGATTTTATCCCAACCACTTTGGCATGTTCATTGATGTAATCTTTGCTTAACTCCCCTCATCAAGGACACTTCTCTTTGCAAAATGCAGAGCTCTGGCTCGCAATCCCAGTAAATACATCTACAAAATACTGCTTAACCTAAAGGCTCAGTGAACATGGTAGAAGAGAGGTTGGAAAGACTGTTAGTGACAAAGATCAGGGCATTCCTTGTGAGGCTGTGTCTACTAGTAATATTAGAAACTACACCCATAAAGATTCACTAACATGGCTACTCAAACATGAGCTTATCTATGATTTTTAACTGAAAGGTTTAATCCATTTACATTTAACATAATGACTGAAAAGGTAGAATTTATAGCTACCATTTTCTATGTATTTGCTCCATGTGTTATTTTCTTTTATTTTTCTGCTTATTTTCTTTCTGTTAGATATTTTATGAGTAAAATTTAAAGCCCTGTGTTTTTTTATAGTGTGTTTTAAGAAGTATTTTCTCCATGGCTTCTCTAAGGATTACTATTAACAAATTTGCTTCAAATATCCATTTTGGACTAAAACTAACTCAATTTTAGTATCACATTAAACTTTGTATAATATGGCCTCATTCCGTCTTCAAGCACTTGACTCTTAGGTGTCTTCATTGGCTTACTCTTCCTGGCAACAAGCACATTGAGGAGAGGAGAAGAGTCAGGTGAGTTCTGGGAAAAGCAAAATATGCTGCTGGCGTCTCTCAAGAACAATATTCCTCATACTTTATCACTACACATCACTCGGCATGTGTAATGTAAGGCACACACATTTGCACACATGTTCATATAATATGTAGCACATCACTTTGCATTTCAATGATTGTCTTGCTCTGGGCTGAAGTAGAAAACATGAAGGAAATGGAGCTTTCATGTGGTCTTCTTGGGTGTGTCTGTCAGTCCCATCAAAACTAGCATGATGCTGGTGTTGGGCAGTGTTGAACTTTAATCATGACGCTGCCATTCTCAGTGTGACTGGATACTTAATCTTTTAATCATGTAATCTTTTGACGCCCAAGTTTCCTCAAGAACAACAACAACAACAAAATGACAGATTCTGTGCCAGTTTCAACAGTTCGAGTGAGATAATACCCCCAAATAACTATTACTCACACAGTTATTGCTCACGAGGAAGTTTCTAATTAAACATACTGACACCAGCAGCTGTTGTGTATACGCCGGTCAGTGCGGCAGGCTGAAAGACAACCAGCGGATGGAATGAATGCTCTGCCCATCTGATTCCCCTGCACTTCAGAAAACGTCTAAGAAGTGAGGACTAGTAACCATCACAGTGATGGTGGAGACTAAGTCAAGTCTCAATCGCATTGAAGTCTGTAAGTGGAAGCAAAAGGATTGTGACTAAGAGCAGAACTGAAAGCAAACTTTTCAAAATTTCAATGAACGGGAAGTACCTAGGATTTTTTGTTAATTTGATATATTTGCAAAGCTACATTGCACTTAAAGATTTTCAGTGCTGTGAAGAAACGCTATTACCACTCATTGATCTTTGACTTCACCGCAGACAACTTCACTTTTGATAATGTTTGTTGTAACTTCTTTACATTTATATTTAACAGTATTTGTAAAAATGAATCGTCTTTAAAGGAGGGCTTGTGAGGTGGTTGAATAAAATGATCCCTATAGCCCATAGAAAGTGGCACTATTAGAAGGTGTAGCCTTGTTGGACTGGCTGTGGCCTTATTGGAAGAAGTGTGTCACTGGGGGGGGGGAGGGCTGATCTTTGAGGTTTCAGATGCTCAAGCTATTGCCCATGTGGTACATGGTTTACTTCTAAAGCCTGCTGATCCAGACGCAGAATTCTCATCTCCCTCTCCATCACCATGTCTGCTTGCAGGCCACCGTGCTTCCTGCCACGAGGATAATGAACTAACCCTCTCAACTGTAAGCCAGCCTCAGTTAAGTGCTTTCGTCTGTGAGAGTTGCCTTGGTCATGGTGTCTCTTCACAGCAATAGAAGCCCTAAGAGAGCTGGCGATGGTAGCTCTATGGCTAAGCACCTGTCTAACATGCACAAAGCAATAGGTTCAACCCTGGCACCATGATGACAAATGGGTTCCGAAGGACTTGCCTGCCATTGCTCATCAGTCACCACATCTTCTTCTGTCCCTTAAAATATGTCCTCCTCACGTGTCCTCTGACAGCTCAGAGCCGGTGCAGTCATTCAGGATCACCATTCATTCACATTCCCTCTCTGAGGCTTTCCTAAAGTCAGTTTGGTCCTTGGCTTTTTCCTATTCGTGTGAATTGTATTCAGGATCTCCATTTAGTTACAAAACAGACAATGATCATAACAAGACAGGTACTGGAATTCCTACTAGAGACATACAAAAGAAGAAGATGCAGGCCATGCCCACCCTAAGGAAATACAGGGGTAGATGGTATACTAAAAATTGTAATTCCAAGGGATTGTTTTTATAAAGGAAAGAGGTATTTGTGAAGAAACACTTCTCCAGAAACAAAACCAGTCATTAAGTTATGTGGGGGGTTTTGCTTGTTTGTTTGTTTTGACAAATCTACATTTTTGTGTAAAACGCCCAGCTGGACATCAAAATCTTTTTTTTTTTTTTGGTTTTTTTTTTGAGACAGGGTTTCTCTGTGGTTTTGGAGCCTGTCCTGGAACTAGCTCTTGTAGACCAGGCTGGTCTCGAACTCACAAAGATCCTCCTGCCTCTGCCTCCCGAGTGCTGGGATTAAAGGCGTGCGCCACCACCGCCCGGCCTCAAAATCTTTTACAGTGATGGAAATACTGCCATTTGCATATGGTTGCTGGTTTTCTGTGTCCATAGACAGAGGGAATATTCACCTTTCTATGAAGACTCCTCTTACTGCAGGACGATATTCTAACATAAATTTTTATTATGCAACAATAGAGCCAAAATGTTACTCTGGGAATAAAGACATTGAAACATTAAGTAGCTACATAATAAACTGCTTTGCATAGGTGCAAAACTTTTACTGTTTATGGAAAAAGTTTTATCTTGTGTCAATTAGCTTTGCTCACAATAACAATGTATACATAGAAAGTAACCCCAAAATTTAGTGACTGAAACAAGTATTTTTTTTCTCACAGATCTATGAGTCAGTTGGCCTGGTTTCACTTTACAGTGTAAGTCTATAGGTCAGGACTTCTGGCAGCTTTTTCATCTTCCTTCGTCCCACCAGGCTATTCAACGCACATTCTTCTTGGGGTGACGGCCAAGGCACAGCCAGAGGTGAATTTAACCTCCCACACACATTTCAAGCTACCTTTTGCTTTACATCTGCTAGCATCTCATCAGCCAAATCAAAATACATGGCCAAGGCCAGAGTCAAGCATTAGGGAAGGATAGTCTGAGTTCAAAGGACGAGCATGCGAACATACAAGTCAAAAGGTATGGATATAGGAAACGAATGAGTGTTGGGTACAATAGTTTAGCCCACCACACGCCAGAAAGGTCTTTGTTGAAATGTATTTGAAATTGAGGAAGGATTTGAGGTTGCCGTTTCCCTTGGTAGATCACAAAGGAGAGCTTTGCCAGATGGACAGAAGATATGCCTATAGGGGAGACTAAATGGTTATTACCATATATTAAGAGATGGGAAGAGAGAGAGATGCTGGTCATTCTGTTATTGCCAAATTCTCAGTGGCATTAGCTATTACTTGACAGCAGCTGAGTTTGTTGATGTTATCAGAAGTTCATAAACAAAGGAAAATCAGGACCATTGCATACACATCATTTGGGGATGATGTTAGAATTCTTCTATAATAATATGCTGCCCAAGAAGGCAAGCCATAGTGTGGTGGTTTAAATAAGCTTGGCTGCCATAGATTCGTGTGTTTGAATGCTTGGACCATACAAATGGCACTATTAGGAGGTGTGGCTTTCTTGAAGGAAGTATGTCACTGTGGCAGTGGGCTCTGAGGTCTCATATGCTCAAGCTACGCTAAGTACGGTACGCAGTCTCCTTCTGCTCCCTACAGATCAAGATGCAGGATTCTTAGCCCCTTCTGACACACCTTGCCAGCCTGAATGCCACCATGTCCTTGTTGTTAACTGACTAAATTTTTGAAACTATAAGCCAGCCCAAACTAAATGTTCTCTTTGATTAGAGTTGCCATGGTCATGGCTCTTCATAGTAACAGAAACCTTGACTAAGGCACACAGTAAAGGTGGATGTGGAACACATGTGTATTCCCCTGGGGTTTATAGGAGCATTTTATGTTGATACTAGATAACATTAGTTTTCCGCTAGGCAAGTAGGGTCTGCTCTTTGAGTTGTCACACTTGAGGAACATTTATTCTCCATCCTAGTGAACCAAGGTGTAATTAGTGTTTATTTAACTCAAGCAGCTTTCCCATCAGTAATAATAAGAATAATTACAATTTCTCTGTTAGAGATTATATTAGATTTAGTTGCTTCCTGGGTTTCTGATGCCAAAGGCATTTATTTGGACACAATATTAGCATCCCCTAGAAGCTTAAGGTCATAGATCATGGTTACTGGTATCATTTATCACTCATTCAATCATAAAGTATGGAACCTAAACTATATACCAGATAAATATACAGATACTATGTAAGATAAAGTTTGTAATGTAACAGTACAAATAAGTGCTAAGTATCAGGAAAGTCTATAAATGCTCTGAACTAGCAGAGGTACTATTCAATGAAAATCTGGACCTAGTAAAGTCTATAACAAATCTAATCATAGAAATAATGTTTTCAAATGAACCATGACAACGAGGAAGGAACTAACTCAGCATTGACAGTGTAGAGAGTCAAACATCCTGCACTACAGCATCTGAGATTCTCCCCAGTGATACCAGGCTATAGGATGCCAAAGAAATTAAGCACAACTGGTCACGTATATATTCAATTAAAGGTAATGAGAGTCTTACTATATGGGAGCCATGCACAAAAGACAGAGCAGTGGATAAAGGCAGATTCAGGACGGACTGCAAAGTGTAGATAAAGTAAATTCAGACAAAAGTCGCATGTGTGTCTCCTGTGCAGACAGAAGCTTGTGAGTTTTAGGCGTGTGTATTTAAGATGAAGCAATCGTGCATACAGGCTCTAAAACCAGGCAGGAGGAAGAGGTGATGAGGAAGGCATAGGTCTCATGAGAAACAAAAGCAGAAAGAAGTTTATGGCCAGTGTGGAGGGGACTAAGGGATGAAAGTGGATAGGGAGAGCAAAAAGGAGGAAGAGAACTAACAAAAAACAAATTTTGCTTGAAAATGTCCTAATAAAACCTAATGTTGCTCATGCTAATTTAAAACTAAATACATCCATAAAAAAGATGTAAAAGAAACCTGTTTTCTTGTCTGTTGGTTACGACAGAAGACACAAAAACTCAGCAAGCAAACAAACTGAACAAATGCATCCGGAGAAACCAACACTACTATAGAGACGCTAAGGAATGGCAGTGTGCTGGAGCGTGGTCCGTGTGTCTGCTCCCATCACGGGGCTAATGTACCCGGCACGGCCATGGGGGCAGAAGCCCTGCCCCTGAGGGCCAGCAGCTCCAACGCCCATTGCTGAGTGTGATGTGGCAACAGAGGTCCGCTCCACCCTTTTACCCCTACTTAGTAACAAACCCAGCTTTCACTCACTCGCCAGGGAGACAGGCCAGGACTAGCTCAAGACTCATCATAGCTACTGTATTTTTATATTCTAGGTTACATAGACATTAGGGAAAAGACTGCATCTCAAAACTTGGAAATAATACAGTTTTGAAAGAAAAAAAAAAACAAATAAAATCGTGGCATTAAGGGTAAAGCCTGAAGCCGAGGGAGAATGTATCCAGACATCACACTTGATGGCTGTGCTGCACAAACCCACCTTTTTCATGAAGGTAAAAAAGCCCACAGCATCCTCCCACCTTTCTTGTCCTTTATATAAGCCTCCTTCTCAGAGATCTTTCCTGAAGATCTCCAGACCGAGGCAGGTGCAGGCATGCGGAAGGTGATGGACTTCTTTGTAAACACTGAGGTCTAGCTTGTGGTAAGGGTCATGCCACATTTCCTTCTCTTCCAGCACCTGCAGGAGGATGGGCTGCTACTCGGCAACCAGACCAAGAGGCCTTCATCTTCTTTAAAAATGGGAAATAGGAGTCATGACATGGAGATTCGCAGCGGGTTCTCAGGAAACCGAGGCAGGGGGATGGTGGCATAAAGGCCAGCTTGAGCTACATATGGTAACCTGGTCTCAAAAACCAGAACTGAAAACATCTTTTCAAAAGAGGAAACTATGTGTAATGACCTCTGCTGCACACTTTTTCTCGTCCTGGCTTTCCTGCCGAGAGCAGAGAGATACGCAAAGTGAAGCGCCTTCACAGATATTCTGATTTTAAGCTGGTTTGAAATCCTCGGCACCACATCGTCTTGGCTTTCTACCATTTCCTTAGAGGAAGGACGTGCTGATTAGTCAAATGCACAGTGAAGGAATGTTGAAGTAAAGCACACAGCAATGGCAAATGACCCCAGCGTTCACTTTCTAAGATTGATTGCTTACAAGCTCAAGGAATGGCCACGGTAACATCTGTCATCTTCAAAACTTCCTGGCTCTGTCCCACTGCATTTAGGGACAGCCTGACAAAGCTGAGGCAGGAGGTTTAAACGATGAGACCATGTTAAAAGAAAGACCGTATCAATTTAAAGAAATGAAAAGGAGAAAAAGAACAACCCTAGTTCTCCCTCCGGCAATCTAAAATTGTAAGAATGTTAATTGGAACAAATTTTGTGCTGTGGTCTTTGTCGCGTTGTGAAATAATCCCTAGCCAGCTGTGAGGTTCCTGTTCCTCAGAAAGCGTTATTGGCAAATGCAGAACAAGGAGGATCAGAGTTGTGTACATTTGTTTAAGGGAATTGGTTGGATGCATGTATATGCTAATATGTCAAGACAACATTATATGCAGGTCTAAACACTTGATTTCCAAACCAATGCTGATAAAAAATGGTTATTTTTTTATAACTTACTCATCATTATAACTTAGTTTTCCATTGACAATATTGATTATACAAAGAAATATCACAGTCCTACATTATATCCTAATATGGTTTTGTTGTTGTTGTTGATTGGGTTATGGCATGGTGTGTGTGTGTGTGTGTGTGTGTGTGTGTGTGTGTGTGTGTGTGTTAAAGATAGACTCATGTATTTGAGGTTGGCCTTGAACTCCCTATGTAGCCAAAGAGGAACTTGAATTTCTGACCCTCCTGCCTCTGCGTACTAAGAGCTTGGGTTACAGACACGTGGTACCATGCCCAGTTTATGCAGTGCTGGGGATCCAACCCAGGACTCCTGTCACATTAGATAAGCACTCTACCAATGGAGCTATGGTTCAGTCCTCCCAACAAGCTCCTGCGACTTGACATCAAACCCTATCCTCTGATTGGGATGTGCTTATTAGAATTCTATAGGCAGTTTGCTCTGGCTCTTTAAAGCTGGTTGTTACGTTTCAGAAAATTTGTGACTGGATAGTAAAAACAATTGCTATCATAATAAAATTTATGAATTTACAATAAATTGAAAATAAGACAAACTTAATACCAAAAACTCAACCACTTCCTACTTTATATTATTTTTTTTTCTGGAGTTGTTCCAATTGATCCCATCAGTGTGGAGGAAATGTCACACAGTGGCATGCTACTGAGTGGTCCTCCTCAGTGATGTCACATTGGTGGCTTTGAATGGACTGTGGTGGTAGACCCTGCCCCATGAAAATCAGAGGCCACAGATCAGAGCAAAGACGTGACAGTTGTGTAGCTTAGTCCTCTGGTGGGACCCCTAACAGTGAGCACAGGGGCTGTCTCTGACTCTGTTGCTGACTTGACTGGGAGTTTCCTATCCTTCAGACCTCATCTCCTTTTAGGAGTACATCTGTGTCTGTTCCTCGGTCTTACGTGTCCTCTCATAGAGAACAATGCAAAGCCTTTCATGTGTTCCCAGGAAGGCCCTGGGCTTCCAAACTTGATATTAAAGGTGGAATAATCACCCCAAATCCTACTTGAGCATATTTTCTCAGTACTCCTCCTCCTGACATTGTCAGTTGGATACTGTGAATATCCAAAGAATAAAAATATAAAGAATACAAAGAATAAAATTTAGTACTCTGAAAATCAGTGTTTGTGAAAGGAGTAGAATCAAAATGGGCCAGAAGGAAAAGCTGAGCCCTGGAGTTTCCCAATGAACAGTTATGTCAACTGTGAGCTGTGGAGCTCAGGAGTTCCTTGGGATTTCTCCATTGTAGGTGTAGCACCCTGGCTTCTGGAGCTCAGGCGGTTCTTCGGATGTCTCCCGTTGCGGGTGTAGCACCCTGGCTTTCGTGCTTTTGCATGACCAGTCTTTGGACACAAAACAAAGAGTGGTATTGTGCACTTTTCTTGTTCCTAGATACTCTCCACTGGGAGCTGATATGTGAGAACTGTCTTTTTGGCAGCATTCCAAGAACCTGCATTGTGGGGAATGGTTGCCCTGAGTGAGTGAGTGTGCCGTTGACATGGGAGTGGTCATATCAAGAATCATAGCTATACCCATGGGAAAACAGCAAAGCATTACCCATAGGGTACAGCTGAGAGAGATACCAAATCATTTGTCTGGCCCACATATGGGTGCTGAGAGAAAATAGCCATCCTAGCTTTCCTCTTTCTGCTAGTTATACAAAGATTAGCTAAACCTGTCTCCTCGATCCATCTCTTTACCATAAACCCTTTCTGTATGTAACAACTCCACCTCATTGTTCAGCTGCATACAATACCCCTGCCTCTCTGTTCAACTATACACGACACACATAGAGAGGGGCTGCAGTTTCCCCGTTCAAGATCCCAGTCGATCTATGCCCATTGTTCTATGTGACCTTCTTTCTGTCTCTGTGTATTTGTCTTTTCTTCATTCCCTTGCATCCCCAGTCAAGGGAAGTGTCTGGAACCATGCATAGACATAGTATTGCAGTTCTCCAATGGGGCTTGGGTGACAAAGCGTAGCACTGTATAGCGTCTCCTATGTGCCAGGTGCTGTTTTGGCAGCTGGAGATGCAGATAATAAGCATGTTTGGAAATACTAAACATGTAAAGAGAAGCATTCTACTGCTAAATAACATCCTTGATAATCTTCAAAATCACCACGATGTTCCAATCCCAGAGTCTCTGCTACTCACCACTTAGGGCTTCACTCTCTTTGGGTCTTGGCTCAATCAAATGTTCTCAGGCTATTCTGTTAGAAATAACAGGGGTATCCTACTAACATACCACATCTTCTCTCTCCCCATCTCTCTTCCTTTGGTTGCTAGCTTCCTCTGTTCTCCTAAGGAATCTATATCCCTCTCTCTTGCCTGCCATTCCCCTGAGCATCCTTGTTGGACTGTGGTGAAATACTTCTCTTTCATTTTACTTCTTCCAAATTGGGGGGGGGGGGGGTCACTATTAAGGAAGCAGGGTGGTTGCATTGTTTGATTTCCTCTCGCTCATTACTCTCACCATTAAATGATTTAATTTTTTTCAGATATTGGAAGCCAGATGGGGGAAAAATGTTTGGAAACTCCAATTAAAGCAAATCAGCATCAGATGATCTAATTGACTACAAAATGGTGTGTGCATGCATGACTGGCTTCCTAGGAGGCAGTCTTGGCCCCTCGGCTGCTGGGATGGGATTTTCTTAACAAAAGCTTCCACTGCCACTGCCCATTTGCCCATTTGTATGTGTGTACACACATACACATACACATACACACACACACACACACACACACACACACACGCAATTCATTTAGTGAAAAATATAAAAATAAACCAACCTGGACTCCTTGGAACAAATGAGAATATTTGGAGTTGGTTGCATGATCTCAGCATCTGGTTTGTTGAGAGACTTAAGAAAACTTCTCAGTGTTTGGTTTTCACTTGACTTAAAAGCTGAGCAACCTAGTGATGGAACCACATTTCGGACATGAGTAAAGAATGGATATCATCCATCCTATGTTGTGCAGTAAATACTCATGACTGTTTCCTCGGTCTGCTGTAGTATGTGTAAGAGTTGGCATTTGTTGGTTTTCTGGCACGGCCATTTCCTATCACTTTTCCGTCTTTACCCTCTCACTGCCAATCCCCTACTGGACCCATCCCAAGACACTTCCACCCAAATGCCATCCACAGACTCAGTGTTCCTACTGGGCTGCTCTTCCACCAGATGGCAGGAACTCACTACCAGAACTCCTGTGACTTCACAACAATGTTTGTCAGGATTCTTTGTTCTCAATGTTTTGGGGTATGTCATCCACTTTATCTATCATCAACATATTTCTTAACATTATCTTCTCCAAAGGATGAAAGGTAAAGTTTCAAGCAAGCAGACAGGAGTCAAAATTAGCCATCACACTTGAATTCAGAAAGCAGGGTTTTCAAAACAAATACTCACCAAAATAAGATCTGTAGTGATAAGGAGCGGCGGGGCTGCATCTCCAGCACCCCGGCCGCCTGCTAGCTTATGCCTGAAATAACAACACACAAACTGTATTCTTTTAAACACCGCTTGGCCCTTTAGCTCTAGCCCTTATTGGCTAATTCTGATATCCCGATCAACCCATCTCTAATAATCTGTGAGCACCGGTCTTACCGGGAAGATTCTAGCCTACGTCCATCCTAGGTCGGAGCTTCATCACATGTGTCTGCCCGGGAGCGGGGCATGGCATCTCTTCTGAAGCATCTGCTCCCGAGAGGAGAGCTGTCGAGTCTGAGCTCACTTCCTCTTCCTCCCAGCATTCTGTTCTGTTTCTTTATTTTTTTAACCAATGAAATCAACAGATTGATATATGACACTCCCACATCAAAGATTAACATAATTTTAAAAGGTTTGTCATCCCTTTGAGTAGGGTTATTTATTAAGTTGTTTAAACAAATATTTATTTAGCATCCCCATCACATCATTCTCAGTACTTAGAGATAGCAATGAAGGTTTCAATACTGATGCCTATGTGTCAGGAAGGAATACAATAATAGGCATAACAATATTAACTTCTGTGCTCCGTAGGAGTATCCCACGTGATACCAAAGGCTCTCCCAAGTGATAAGAGGAAGGAAGAGAAAAGACTGGGAGATTCAAGAGAACAGAATTGTTGGGGTGCAGTTTACTACAAGGCAACCTTTATTTGCACAAACAACATATTGCCACATTTCCCCCTTTTTATCTAAAATATTTTTAAAAGGTTATAACTAATATAAGAAAAACTATATACAATAAGAAAAACTATATACAATAAGTACAATAACTATATGCAACATATATAGGTAATAAATACATCAACAATGTCTAGTCCATTAATAATTAACAAATTCAGAGAAAATATTCCATATCTGTCCTATCTTGGTGAGTTTAAAAGTTGTACCTAAATCACTTTCTATTCTAACCTGCATAACCAAAACTGTCTTTTTATGTCTTTCAACCTGATACGTTTTACATATCTCTAGTGGATTTCGTTTTTGAATCTGGTAACAAGGAAAACTATAACTGCTGGATCTATTCCCACTAATTGATGAAGTTTCAATTTTCCTTTTCTAATTAACTCAGAGACCTTTTCCCCATACGTTTTTAAGATTTTACTCAGTTTATGTGGTAAAAAAAAAAAGATCCATTCTAATATAATATCTTTCCTCTACATTAAAATTCCTATAAGGGAATGCTTAGAGGGCAAGATAACCAGAAGGCAATTAAATTTCAGAACAACACAATCCACCTGCGCCTTCTGTAATTTATCTTCCACCAAAGTCAATTCTCTCTCAGCTTCAGCTGATAATTTCGTGGAACTATTTAAGTCCTTGTCGCCATCTAACATTTTGTTTAAATTAATCAGTGCATCAGGTTTTATACCAAAAGGGGGCCTTAGATGGGAAATGTTTTTAGTAATCTTTGAAAGTCATAAGGGTCTGCAATCAATCTCTTCTAATTTGCACCTTTTGGAGTCTAATGTTTTGTAAATCTATTTTATATCCTAAATAATCAGTAGAATCTCATCTTTGTATTTTTATAGGAGCAATTTGTAGTCTCCAACAAGACAAAATTGTCTTTATTTCTTCCAGCATTCTTTCTAAAGGATTGACACCTTAATTTGTTAATAATATGTCATTCACGTAATGGTAAACTATAGATTGCTTACCTATCATTTCCAATGGCTGCCGTACAAAATATTGGCACAGGGTGAGGCTATTTATCAATATGCTCCTGTGGGAGCATATTCTGTTGATAATTCTTAAAGTGCTGAAAATTATTATAAGTAGGCACCATTATGGAAAATTTTTCTCTGTCTCTTTCTTGTAAAGAAATGAGGAAATGGTCTTTTGAATCAATAACTATAACTATAAAGCTACCCTTCGGGTAATAGAGAAGGCAAAGGAAGGCCAGACTGTAAAGCCCACTGGCTAAACCACTTTATTAATAGCTCTTAGATCTGTTATCATTCTCCATTTTCCAGATTTCTTTTTAGCAACATACACAGGAGAATTCCAAGGACTGCTCTATTCTTTAATATGCTGAGAATTTAACTGTTCCTGTATGAGCTGTTCTAAGACATGCAGTTTCTCTGTTGTTAAATGTCATTGCTTAACCATACAGGTTTGTCTGTCAAGCATTTTAAAGGTAGGGTTGTTGGTGCCTTTGAAAGGTCAGAGGAATGGTTGGTGACTGTTCTTTTTAATAACTTCTAATATTTTCCCCAGAAACATATGTTTATGTATTGTTTGTTTCTGAGATTGGAGGAATGTTAATCTGAGTATTTTATTGCTGGAACAAATCACATCCCCATAAGTTCTTTGCTATGTCAGCCACATATGGCTTTAATTTTCCTCTCTGACCTCCTGGTCCTATATGTTCAACCCATCTCAAGCTCTGTTTTAACTGAGATAAAGTTTCAATCACTAAAAGCTGAATATTTACTTCCTGAAGCGTCCAATTTGAATGCCAAGGTTCTGGTGCAATTATTGTGACATCTGTGCCTGTATCTACAGAGCATTCAATGACGTCATTTATTTGCAATTTTCATTTGGTCTTTGTTCATTTATAGAAGTTTGCCAAAATATTAGCTTATGGTTTCTCTTGGTTTTTGTTGTTGTTGTTCTCTCCTCTACAGCTTTTCTACCATCCAGAGCAGTATGGTTTCTTATTATACACATTAGGTCCTTTAACTGCTCGAAGAAAAAATTTCTTCCATGGTTACAGTAAATGACTGAACCAAACTCATCATGGGGGCCAGAAAGAGGCCCCTCAAAGAGTTTCCCAATTGCAAAGCGTTACCTTGACTGTCCCATGTTGACCTACATTTATTGGTCCAATGCTTGCTTTTGTCACACCTTGTATATAATCCAGAAGGGAGAAGTGTTCCTCATACTTAGAAAAATCATTGTTTCTAGGAATGGCCTGTTTACAATCCCTTGTTGGTGACTATGTTTGTCACAATTGAAACATTTGATATTTTAATTTTTCTTCAAACATCTGAAAAATCACCTCTTCTATATATGCATCACCATGGTCATGAGATTCAATATTGATTGTATCTCAGATCCATTCCTCCAAGGGCATGATCTTGCCGTTAAAGGCCTAATTACTCTTTTGCAATGAGAATTAGTATTTTCAAAAGTCAAATATTCTATTATTATTTGTTTAGCTTCTGAATCAGGTATCATTCTATTTAATGCTGAAGTCAGTCTTTGTAAGAAATCCATGAAGTCTTCCTATTGGCCCTGTATAACTTTAGCAAATCAATTTTCTTTCCTACTTTCCCAATTCTGTCCCAAGCATTCAAAGTTTATGTGCAGCATACATCTAAGATATGGTCATCATATAGAGATTGCTTGTGTACATCAGCATAATCTCCCTCTCTCAGAAGTTGGTCTTGGGAGATCTCTATACCTTTAGCTCCACTTCATTGTTCAATGGTCTTAGCTGTCCATTGTAATTCAGGACTAGACTTCAAGACTCCTTTCACAAAGTCTTTCCAATCTCTAGGGATAATTCTATTACAATTTTTTCATGAGTTTAACATCTGCTTCACAAAGGTGAATGCATGCCGTATGAGACTATTGCTTTCTTGATGTTTCTTAAATCTAACATTTCCATTTAACTCTTACAGAACCTTGGGGATATCTGTCATTTGGTAGTTTCTGTAAGGTAATTGGATAAATTAAAGCTGGTTGTTTGAAAACCTTAGGCTGTTTCTCTCTAACCTTATAATGCAATAATGGAATTGGTTCTACATTAAATTCCTCTGTATCTGAATATCTCTAATTTTATTAAGTTTTTCTAAAACTTGTATCTTAGCACTCATATTAACCATCTTTTTAGTAAAAAAACAAAAATGATAAAACTGATGTTTATAATTGACGTTATGCGTCTTATCTAAATTATTTACCCTTTCACTTAATTGTTTTATTTTCAAACTGTCCAGCATATTATCATATAGCGACCTAAATCCCTCCATAGTAATAGAATTTCCCATTTTTTAATGTGGGATAAGCTCTTTCTTTTAAATGGTTCCTCTCTTTAAAAAAAAATCCCAAATGTTTTACCAAATCTGCCAACAATATCGGTGACCTGTGAGGCATAGCACATTTGAGCGGAGAACGCAGGTGGTGAATAGCTTGACTGAGGACAGCTGCAGCTCCTAGCATGGAACCATAAGCTGTGAGTATCAGCCTGAGGAGTGGGTGTAGGGTAAACCTATAACACGTGGGAGAGAGAGAGAGAGAGTGAGAGAGAGAGAGAGAGAGAGAGAGAGAGAGAGAGAGAGAGAGAGAGAGAGAGAGGATTGTGCAGAAATGGTACATGTGGTGGGAGCTGCCTGAAAGCAGAGCCAGTCTAAGCTGGATAAGTCTTGTGGTGTTTGGAGTGAAGGTGTTTCTGGAGTTTGGGTGGCAGCTGGAGACTGTTTCAGAGAGGCTACAACAGGAAGATCCTGAATTCTCTCAGTGACTTGGGGAAAAAGAAAAGAAAGCCTAACTGGGTGGGGCAGGAGCCCCCCATGCAGCTCCCTTGCTAAAAACCCACAGACAAGTAGCTTTCTCATGAATTCCTGCCTTTAAGTTGGGCACCAATATGTAGCATGTGTTCTAATGGTTTTAATAATAAAAGTCTGGAGTCAGATATTGGGGAAAATGCTGAGAGATGAAGGAGCAAACCATAGCCACCTTACCTCTCCACTTCCTGGATGAAAAGAGACCAATTTCCTGTTTCGTTCCACCTTATCACTTCCACTCTCAGTCTAAACATATCACTTCCTGCCTGTCTACACAGACCTCCAGGCCTCTATGATTAGCTAACCATATCACTTTCTGCCTGTCTACTCAGACTTCCAGACCTCTATGGTTAGCTAGTGACTAGCTCAGCCATCTGATTGTCAGGCAAACTTTATCTGCAAAGACAAGATATCACCACAGGAAAGGATGGTCAGAGTGGGTACACATATCTGGGAGAGACATGAAGGGATGGTTAAAGAATGTAAAGAGGGATGATCTAAGATTTACAATTCTATGTTCAGTATCAATCTCATTACCATAAAGTTGTTTTATGCACAGAGAAAAAAACTAAAAGGAAAGCTAGATGGAAGTTTTTGTCCCACCCAGTCCCATAGCCATTCAGTCTCAACCCAAATAAACACATAGAGGCTTGTATTAATTACTAAATGTTTGGCCTATTAACTCAGGCTTACTGTTAACTAGCTCTTACAACTTAAATTAAACCATAATTCTTATCCATGGTCAGCCACATAGCTTGGTATCTTTTCTCAGTAAGCCATTCTCACCTTACTTCTTCTGTATCTGGCTGATGACTGCATCTCTGCCTTTCCTTGTCTTAGAATTCTCTTAAACTGGTTGTCCCACCTATACTTCCTGCCTGGTTACTGGCCAATCAGTGTTTTATTAAACCAATAAAAGAGCATTATCCCACAGCATATCCCCCTTTCTTCCTTTCAAAACAAGAACCCTGAATCTAATCTTTGTTTTGTTTTTTTTTTCCTGATCATTATCGAAAACAAATTGTAAGCAAAACACTAAACAAAGACAAACATCCATAATCCATTTTTTTTGGAATAATGATGTTTATTGACACAACTCTGGAGTTTCTAGGTCTATGCCACCACCAAGAAGCATGCCTGTGGTTATTCATAAACAACATTTAAGTGTTTGGTGGCAGAGCCAGCCTCTTAAAAGAGCTGAGAGGTTTTTGCCATTAATTCTGAGTCAGGAAGCCTCTCTTAAAGGAGCTGTTCTCATCTCGTTTCCTCAACATCTGGTTGGTGATTGTGTCTCTGCCTTTCCTTTTCCCAGAATTTCCCTAGTCGGTTGCCCTACCTATACCTCCTACCTGGCTACTGGCCAGTCAGAGATTTATTAAACCAATATGAGTCGCAAATATTTACAGTGTATAAGTGCATTAACCCACAGTAAGGAAATAAAATAAAATGGCCAATGGGGTTCATCTCGAAGTAAAATGCAGTTTAACTTTATATCTCTTGTCATTTTCTAAATTCCCTCAAAAAGGAAAAAAATTAACAAAATGCAGCAGAGAGAACACACATTAAATTTTAAATTATTTCTAGGGCATTAAATTTCCTGAGTGCATTTATTATATACAGGAATATGTATATGTATTATTCATATAAACGTATTTCACTACACATTATTCTCACTGTCAGTTTCCATTGTCTTCTGCATGATACATTCCTTAATTTGAATAAAATGTGCCACAATGTTTTGACTAAGTTTTAAACTGTCTTTTGTCTTCAAAGAATATTTCATATAGCCCATGAAGTCTTTTGCTTTTGTTTTACATTTTAGTCAATAGGGTAGGAACCCAGGAATTTGCTTTTATCTGAAAGTTATGTAAATGATTGTTCAAATTTGAAGGGCTCTTTCCTTCTAGAGAGGCTGCATGCCCCTTACAGCAGGACCATAAAATAAAACAGCAACTCTGAGAATAAAAGTGGACCATCTGGGTCAGGTGTGGAGAACCCATATCCTTCCTTAATTGCTGCCATTCAGGGTTATTTCAGAAGAGCAGAATTTCCACTGTGGGGAATCTTTGCCTCTTAGTGAGCCACATTCTTATCAGGAAAGTTTAATGAGAATGATGATAATTAATTCCTTTTTTAAAAATGCTTTAATTGATATAGAACTACATCACTCCCTCATCTTCTCCTCCCTGAACTCCTCCCACACTCTCCCATTCTAAATTTAATAGTATCTTTTTCTTCGTTTATATTTATTACATGTATGTGTGTATGTGCAAATTCATGGTAGTTAATCTTTTTAATGTTTATAAAATTTATAAAGTATATACTTTTTATTTTTCATGATCTTGAAACAATATTTAAATTTAAATATATTTTGATCACATTTTTCCCCTTCATCAAGTTCCTCTAGATCCTCTCTCCTTTGCTGTGCACCCAGCCCTAAGTTCTTTCTCAACAAATAAAAACCTAATGCAACAACGAACTCCTCTCAAACTAATAAAACAAAATAAAACACACAAAAGAAAGAAATGAACAAAAAATAAAATAAAACAAAACACCAAACTGTAACCAAATAAATGCACATAAAGTCCTGCGGAGGCCAGTACATGTTGGTCAGCTACTCCTGAACATGAGGCCTGTCTTGGAGTGGTTAATACGCAATATTCACACAGTGTCAGTCTACTGGAGAAAACTGACTTCAGGTCTCCAAGAAGGTATACATGACAGTTCATAGTTCCCCTTTACCCAAATGGCTAAGTTTTCATTCGTTTATTTATTCATTCAGTCATTCTAAAGAACATAACAAAATAGAATATAATAAGATAAAACAAAACTATCTCTTGGGAATTGGACAAGGCAAACCAACAAAAGGAAGAGAGCCTCAGAGAAGGCACAAAAACCAGAGACCCACTCTCTCTCACACTTCGGAATCCCACTGAAACAGTAAACTGAAAACGATAACATTTACTCAAAGGACCCGGTGCAGACAGGGGCAGGCCCTGTGCATGGACTTCTGTCTTTTCAGCTTTTCAGTCTTTTGAGTCAGATCATTTGAGCTTTTTCATGATCATTTAGAGGGCCTTGTTTTCTTGGTGTCCTCTATCCCCGTTGGCTCTTACACCCTTTCTGCCTATGAATTTTCAGTTTTCTTTCACAAGCCACAGGACTCCCTGAGCTCTGATGGGAGGGATTTGATGGCAATATCCCCTTTAGGGCTGAGAGTTTCAGGGTTTCTTGCTCTTTATGTAATGGTCTCTATTTTTGTTCCCATCTGCTGCAGGAAGGAATTTCATTGATAGTTAATTCTTAATTTAAACTTAAGACTAATTCAAGCAAAAGCACACACACGGGCTCTCTCTCACACACACAAACATACAGGCACACGCACACAAGCATATACATGTACACACTTTCCCTTCCCCCCAAGAACAAAGTGTACATTTGTGTTTGTGAACCTATTTGTCTTATGTTACTCTTTTTTCTTCTTCTTCTATAGTTTCTAAAAAAAATTTTCCTGATGATGTCAAAAGACCCCTTCTATCTGTCAGTCCAGTTGGTTTCTCTAAGCCCTTGTCTCTAAAACCCTGTATAGGATTACTCCCTAGAAGACTAGGTTGGAGAAGATAGAAGACAAGATTTGAGATTGAGTCACTTGATACTTGAGTCAATATTATCACTGTAGAAACATTTATAAAAGCATTAACCTTGTTTTGACCTAATCCAAGGACAAATTCCCCTGGCCACTTTTCATTTTTGACATGTAAGGTTAGAGAGGAAAATTTACTTTTGTTTGAAAGCCATTTATATGCAATATACTTGAAAGCTTAAGGAGAAAGGATGATTGAACTAGGACTATGGAAAGCTTGTGAGTCTAATCTCTGCAGAAGTTCTCTGAAGTAATTTAGCAAAAAAAAAAAAAGAAGAAGAAGAAGAAGAACATGTTCTCTAAAAACTAGGGGGAAAGGTCATTGTTAAGTATGAAATTTCATAAGTCATTCTGCTACTTGAGTAATGTTTGCTTGTCTTGAGCATCCTTGTCTGAAAATCTAGCACCTTCTTTCTGGCCAGACTAGGGTGACGATGTCCTTGGTGTCTCCTGTCATTGCCTCTCTCTCTAAACCTGAGGCCAAGATGGGGGCAGAAAAAAAAAAGCCTACTTCTAGTCACCAGTCACTGACAGATGGAAACTTTGAAATGTCCAGGCAACACATAGCCCTTGTGATGATTCCTCATGGTGATATCATCATCTCCAAGGGTGACGAAAAAGACAGAGGAGTAGAGCCCAGTATTGCAGACTAGGAAGGTGCACACACACCAGCCAAGTTCTGAGGCAGGGATGCTTCTATGATCTTAAAACCTCTTGCACACATACATATATAGGAGTGATTCTCGATTCTCTTTTTTTTACACAGGCACATTTGCACATCTTCAAAGCTTCAGGTAGACACACAATTACATGCAAACATGCATCACACATACACATACCTTTATAAAGAAGGAAAACTTAAATTTTGGCTATAGTTACTAACTCAATTGTTTGCTTACTATAGACTGAAATTCCTACTCATTTCAGTATAACATTTCAACTGTGGGTACACAGATACTTTGCATCCCAAAGAATACTAAATGTATTATTGTATTATACAATACTAAATAGTGTAGAAATACATATTAAATGGGAGTGGTTAGTGACATTTACTATGAATTTTCAGTTTTCTTTCACAAGATTCTTGGAACCTGTGTTGATTCTAAATAAAGTAAGAACAAAATGATATGGTCCGAAGGATGCTGAAATCCTTTGACCTGCACAATCTGTGCAATTATCAGCCCTTAGACAAAATATTAAAAATCAGTGGTGTAGTTATATAAAGAAACTACTGAAGTTAAAACTACAACCAACATCCATAAAAACTAACACTACTAACAAAGTGATTATTATGTGACAAGAGACCATGCCGCTTACAATATTATAGCCTTTCTTAAGTTTTAGATTTATTTTATTTTATATGCATAAGTGTTTTACCTTGGAATTGTAGGTTAGAATGGCTGTCAGTTACCCCATGATACTGAAAACTGCACCGGGGTCCTCTGCAAGAGGAGCCCGTGTTCTTAACCACTGAGCCAGCTCTCTGTTCCCTAAATCGTCTTTGTAATTCAGCAAATCTTTGAGGATAGTTGCTGATACTCGGCTGATTTTTATAAATGAGAGAGTGGGCATTGGGAAAGTGATATATTTTCCAAGATAACAAGCTACTGAGTGACCAAGTTATGACTAGAACCCAGGCGGTCTTAACCACTCCATCGACCTAATAGCATATCACAGTTACCTGTTAATTAGAAAGGTATGCTTCCGTGTGATAGATCTGTGTATTCGACTGATGGCTAATGTGATTATCACCTTATAAGCCTTGGAAATGTTGCCTGTCGAGCGTGGAAAATGGAAATATTTGTACTTACTCTTCTGTTTCCAAGACTAATTTTTTAAATTCCATGAGCATGTTAAGGTAGAGACAATGAGGAAAAGCTAATATCATAAACAAGCCATTAGACTAAAAGTCTACACAAGCATGACCTACCAATTTTGCAAACTGACGGTAGAAATGAGTGGGTTGGTGGACTTTAACCACTGCATGAAAGCAACCAACGTGCCCCTGTTAATCATTTCCGAACTCATTACTCATTATGTATTGTGCTTCTCATTACCACGCCATACACACATCAAATCCTGGCAAGATTTGTCTGGCATCCAAACTACATCTTCTGACGCAAGGAGCATGCCTCTCCGGTGCGTCAGCCCGCTGCAGGTGTTTCTCCACCACGCTGAATAGTTACAGCAAACAAAGACGAGACCTATTCTAAAGCTGACAAAACCACACATCTGAAATCTGTACTCTCCGTCTCTTGGGAAATTAAAATCCACAAGTGTAGGGGCTTCGGTGCCCATGTCTTGGGGCCATGCCAGGATTTTAAAAATGTTCTTTTCTTTACACACCCAAAGATTGCAATAATGCAGGAAATGAAAGCACATTTACAGGCTGGATGGCAGCAGGCTAGCATGCTGTCCTAGCTTTCTGAATCCCCCAACAAAACTAAAAACACTGGCAATCACAGGAATGAGGCAGAAGTGACAAGTGTTTTGACAGCTCTAGAAGACTTTGAGGTATTTTTAGCATATTTCTGAGTCGTATTAGCTTAACCTGTAATAGAATATAGATGAGCCCAAATGGCACAGATGTAATTATGTTCCATGTGAGAAATCCCTGTGGTCGACTAGGGCAGGGGCAAGGGAGAAGAATGCACCAGCCTGCTCGCCTCGTTCCCCGCTCGCTCTCACCACATGTGCCTTCTGGAGGGCATGATTTACACAGCATTTGCATCAGGAGAGAATAGGGAGAAACACAATGCTAACAAAGCAGCCCTGGAAGGGGCAAGCGAAAGATTGGGGATCCCGAGGGGTGCAGCTCTCTGTGGCTGACATCCAGTAGGAATAGAGGCGGCTTCCCCTCGGGATTGCATTGATGAAGTGATCTGTGATTATGTGGGCACAGCAATCATAAGGCATAATTATTATTAGTGCCAGGGAATGGGCAACAAGTCTCTAGGGGAAGACTCTGTCACAGCCATTTTGCTGGCGTGTGCTGGAAGCAAACGCGTTCCCAAGGATCATTTTCATTCCAATCTGATATTTAGCTGAAGTGTCTTTGACTACCAGTCATGAAACATTAAATATAGATTAGAGACAGAGAGATGTTGAAAGTTGAAATTCACTGGAGCTGCACGGCTGTGTCCTTGAGAAACAACCTCAAATGCTGGCCAGATGTTGGAGCAGCAAGGCAGAACGGTCCCAAGCTCCAAGGAGGCCACAACAGAGGCCAGAAAAGATGGTTAGCATTCCGCCCGCCTTCTGTTTGGTTTGTTTGTACTGCATCCCTTTAGCAGAGAAGTCTAACCAGCTGTTCGCAGTAGATGTTGCGAAGTGTTCACTATCTCGCAAGGATGAAGAAGGGGTTTTGTGCCAGGAAGGGGAGTGAGTCAAAGCACGTAATTGATTTTCTACAGTTTCTAACTGTGATAAGGCTTAGGTCTAGCAACAGAAACATATGGTAGCAGTTTTGTCTCTTTCAGAGTAGATACAAGGGAAAGTGCACTCTAACCAGTAGATGGGTAACGGCTTTGCTCCTCTCCATGGATATTAACAGTCGGTGGTGGTGAAATTTGGAATACTTTGGCCAGCTTAGGAGCAGGTTGGCGAGGGCTACTACTGTACCGGAGAAAGCAAACTTCACCATCCAGTGTGAGGCAGGGCCACCCCTTCCCTTTCCACAATAAGTCACGAGTGCAGCGTGGACTCTGACCACTCTCCCCTCATGCACGTTTGCAGAACAGGAGCCAGGGAAAGGCTCTTCTGGTCAGACCAGACACCGGTGACACACTTCAGTCAGAGAAAGCTCTTGCTCTCTAGAACCCTGGCACACCAGTGTCACTAAGCAAGTTATCCTGGGGGGAGCTGACCAGCATGTCTCCCTAGTCAACAAGATGTGGGCCTAGACAAGACAAGAGATAGCAGCATCGGTCTGGGAAGTGAGACTTGAGAACTCTACAGCTGACAAATGCCTTCAGAGATCAAAAGAGTTTCATTCCCACAGACCTTTAGAAACCGGAGGGGCTGGTTAGTTCCTCGGATCTTTCTGGAAGCCAAGAACTGGATTAGATGACGGACCCACATCCTTTCCGGCATCCTAAGATTTTGCTTTTCTATCAAACTATCTTACAGATGTGTTGAATCTCTCCCTCGCAAAAATTTTAAAAGAAAGGAAAGTAGAAACGAAAAGCTTTGTCTGAAGTTGAGATAGTCACTGGGGGCCTCGAATCATTGCTTCAGGGCCTAAGGTGATCATTAGCAGACAAGCAGGCAAGCGCCCGAGGCGAGAGACGGTGGGAGAAGCCGCTTTTAAACAGCCCTGAAGCTAGAGGCCCCTTCTGCAACGCCCGAGTTTGTATTTATCCTGACAGAAATAGATTTGTAGGAATAACCTTCAAGTCACATTAAGCAAATCCAGTTCACCAAAAGTGGAAGAATGCCAGGTTGTGCCAATTCTGCTCAATCTCTGTCCCACTTACAGTGGAACCTGGGCCGCTGAGTGTAAAAATAACTCCAGAATAATGCCATACTCCCGTGGGCAGACCTCCTTTGGTAGGTGTGGGTGGCAATGAGGGCACACTGTTTCACCAAGAAGGTGATCCTTGAGTTGGCTCTTAAAGGAAAAAAAATAGGGACTTTTGCAGGTGCATGAAGTTAAGAAATTCTAGCTGCTAAGGACGGCAGTCCATGCAGTTGTGGGGTACACACAAAAGCACCGTAGCTGTGGCAAACCTGTAAGTTGCCAAAGGCTTTTGCTGTTGTTGTTTGGTTTTTGTTTTGTTTTGTTGGTTTGGCTTTTTTCGAGGCAGTGTTTCTCTGCGTAACAGTCTTCACTGTCATGGAACTCGCTCTTGTAGACCAGGCTGGCCTCGAACTCACAGAAATCTGCCCGCCTCTGCCTCTTGAGTGCTGAGATTAAAGGCGTGTGCCGCCACCACCCTAGGCTGGAGTTTAGTAAGGAAGTAGGGAAAGGGAAGAAGCCGGTGGAGAGACGTACGTTGGCGTTCCTAGTGTTCGAGTCATTGAGGGGTTCTGGGTAGCAAGAAAGATGGGATTGACGATGGGAGATCACTTAGTTGGCATTAGCGTGGTGCAAGGGAGAGGAGAGAAAGAGCAAGGTACTGAGTTAGGGCTTGACAGAGGAGACGGACACTGAAGAATGCATAGACGGTCAGGTGGGGGAAATGACCGGTCTCAGTGGCACGTAGGGTGCGAACGGAAAGAGAAAGGGGTTGCGGATGACTCCCAGGTAGAGGAAGCAGCCAGACGACCAGCTGCAATGTACTTGCATTTCATTTCTGATTGGTTTATCAGGCGACTTAGGAAGTAAGCGTAAGTCCCTCTGTTAGACTTGATTTTCGAAGCAGGTTCACTGCAGTGTTTCTAGAATGCTGGGAAGCCCGAATGAACTGTAACTGAGAAATAATTAATAGCCACTCTAAAAGTCTGGTTTAGAGTTCTGCCAATGGGTAACATGAGGGGCATAAAAGCTGGACAGAACTGACTTTCTCGCCGCCCACAAATGAGAGGCGCGTATCTGTGGAAGGAATCAACTGATAACTTGGCTATAAACGAGAAAACTCATTAAGACGACTGATTCTGTGACCTGAAAATAAACAAAGTTGCCTTAGATATAACATGCAATAAAATGCCAAAAAACCCCAAACCAAAACAAAAAGAGGAGCTTTGTTAAGGGAGCATCAATGTCTGATCAAACGAAAAGATCTCCTAATTGACAGCATAAAAAAAATCAATTTTTCTTATATCAATTTATATTTCCATGAATTTCTCAATAAGGGCATGATCTTCATGGGTTTAGTTAGTGATGATCATTTGATAGACTTTGTCTCTGCTCTTCTTTGCTTTTGAGTAAGCAAACTAACTCTAAAGTTTATTGTAATGAGATTTAATTTTCGAATACAGGAAACTAATTTGAGAGTACTTAGCCCCAACTGCATAAATTTTAGTAAATTCTTCTAACTATGTGGCCAAGTCAGTGGGAGACAAGAGTGAGCCTAGGAAGGAGTTTGTATATTCGGTAGGATTCAGCAAATGACAAGTAGCCCCGGGCTGGTATAGCCTTACACTCGGCAGTCCATGATGCTTCTGGAACAAAGCTCAGTATGTCAAGATTTAGAGGTGGGCTGGAGAGATGGTTCAACAGCCGGGTATTTGTTATTCTTCCTGGACACCACAACTTGGTTCCCAGCACTCACACCAGGTGGCTGACAAAAGACTGTCTCCTGCTGGGGGGAATTCAAGGGTCTCTTCTGCTCTTCGCAGGCCCCCACATCCACACGCATAGAACTACATATGTATAAATTAGTAAACAAATACATAAATGAATTTTAAGTAATCTTTTGCCCATCAGAAAATATAATTTTTCCATTTTCATAAGCAGGGGTATAGAAAATATATTCACTTAAATCTGCTGTTTTGGGACAATTGATGTATATTGCTAAGAGCTATGTGTATCCGCCACATTTGTGTTGTCATCGGACACTCACAGTGCCCCATATGTGACATGTTTTTGCTCCATGCAGATATCCTTGGGTGCCCAGAGAAACAAAGCCATTACATTGTCATCTCAAGCAAAAGGTTTGATAGGTAAGGCATTTAAAACTTCTGACTAAAATAAGGTTTGGGGATTATTAAAGGATTTCATTTCTGCAAGCCAGTCCCATGACACATTACCAAGGCTGGCTAAGCATTAACTGGATTTTCCATCCGTTCCCCATATTGTTGAGCTCACCCTTAGCTTGTCAGCTTGGGTAAATCCCTTAACCCCTGTAAGCCTCAGTTTCTTCCCCTGTCAAATGAGGGTTCGGAGAACTGATCCCCGCAGGCCTTTTTTTGCTCAGAGTTTCTGCTATTCTGGGAGCAGCAGCTTGCTGCCATACTCCTGCGGCAGCACTAGGTGAAACTAAAGAAATGTTCTTAGTGGCAGAGGACCTCTGAGGGAAAGTAGTTACGACTTAGGAACAATGGTCTCTAGGTGTCTTTGAGCCTGTAGCCCTGTCGAAAATAAACAGCCATCAAAAGAATGGAGCGCGATATTTGTAGAAGAACATTGTTGTAAATTGTACACACATATTGCTATATTTGTATATAAGTATTAAGGTCCACTGCAGAGATCTTTATCTTCATTTAAGTGCACATAAAACACAAAGTGGAAAGTCCTAATAATTCTCATATCCCAACAGATTACAGGTATCCTCTCCAACTGTGAGATTATAGTTAGAGCTGGTCTTGCTCTAGTTGCTATAATTAATAGAGAAGAAAATAGTAGAAAATTTTAATTAGTCTTTGGTGGTGAACCAGCTAAGTCTGAGAAACAAGAGTTCTTTTGAATCTGAAATAAGAAAGCCAGCATTTGCGTGGCTGCCCTGGCAGTCAATAAAATGTCGTTGTACCATTCCCAGGAACTTTTTGGTTTGATTTTGTTTGTTGATTGGTTTGTTTGCTTGTGACAGGGTCTTACTCTGTAGCTCAGATTGACCTGAAACTCACTGTGTGCACAGGTTGTCCTTGAACTCATGGCTTTCCTCCTGCCTCTTCTTCCCATGGGCTGGAATTGTAGGCTTCCACCACCTCACCATCATACCCAGCTTCCGCATAGACTTCTTTCATTACCCTGAACCTCTTTATAGTTTTTGCCTTATTTTCTTCCTATATTAAATGTAGTTAATACTATATGCCCTATATACCTTGCAAAATCATTATGCCTAGATTACACAGATACAAATTGTATATGATAACAAAGCAGATCATATGTAATATTTGTGTGTTATATAAACAGTATGTTATGATATTTGCATGTGTTTATATATTTTAAAATGATCTGTTTGTGCCATATTACATATAATGAACCATGAAAACTTGAAGAATACATTGTTGCCAGTGTACAACAAGTATAAATTATAGTTTGATAAACCTAACCAAAGATTACCAGGTACTGGATATCTTAAATTGATAAAGATTCTCATTCTAAAGAAGAACAGGGTGATTCCATTAAAAATACCTTCTGACAAAAAAATGAGCTTTTCAAGTTTCTAACAAACAGAATTTCTTTCCAGGTGACAGGCCCATTGGTTACACTGTGCTCACATTCTGCTCCTTAGCTACCTGAGGCTCCTTGGCAGGGTTCAGCTAGTTACTGTGCCATGATGGATGACCTTGCCATGTTGTTACCTCTTACCTGTCCCATGGCACATTCTTCCACACTTTTCCTGCCTTCTCATTGGTAAAGCACTGCCCCTCACAAGTAGTACCACCAGAACAGAAACCTGGAGATCTTATCTACTGTCCAAAGAGAAGCCAACGAGAGTTCAGTTGTGAGCCAGTTCTAGCAGGGAGGGAGACTGGCATTAACCCTGGGTGTACTGGGACTACGTTCCTCAGCTTTCACCTTACTCTTCAGTCAAGTTCAAGACTGGGGCCACAAACCAGGGACTGCAGCATTCTTGGCAAGTTGTCCAAGTAGGGATTAAGTATCAACTTCTCATAACTTCTCAGATCCAGAAAGAACTTAAAACTGACGGCAGCTGACAAGTGTACTGTTAACCATTTACTAGGCGTCAGGGTCCATCCTGAAGGCTTTCACGGTTTATGCAATCCTCATTCACAACTCTGTGACACTGAACGAGATCAGAAAGACAGAGAAGGACATTTGAGAGTCACCCCACATGGATGCTGGGATCTAAACTTGGATTCTGCTAACTGGTGAGCCATCTCTCTAGTCTATTAGACCTTTCTTTATATTGTTTTGAGGGAATTTGTTTTATTAAACAAGTATTCTTGAGTTAAAACTCTATGCCTGTAATTTTCATTTTAGTGTAAACTAGCCCTTGCAGTTTTCTGTGCCTGATGAATACTTGGTTCCTGCTGTTTGGAGCCATTTAAGAGGTTGGGGAACCTTTTAGATATGGGTCTAATTCTAGTGGACATGAGGCCCTAGAAGTGATACTGAACAGTTATAGCCAAGACCTGCTCTCTCACTTCCCAGTGGGCAAATCGCTACACACTTCTATCACCCAAAATCCCCCACTATTAAAACAGTGAGATACAATACATCCTTTCTCCTGTTCCTTCTTCATCCCCCCTTTAACAACAGCTAGTGGGGGAGCTCAGTCCCAATAGACATGTCTATATCATATATTCTACATCACATCCTGCTCTGGGAACAACATGGAAAAGGGGCAGAGGGCTTTTAAGAGCCAGAATGTAAGTCTGTCCTAGAAATGACAGCACATACAAGAACAGACATGCTAATGTGGACGGGGACAATTTTACTGAGTTCTACTCTTTGACAAAACACTCACTCTATGCCAATAATGACGGCTGAGAGGGGGAGAATTTTGCCAGGATGGCTATCCAATCAATATAAAGTGATCAGTCCCCAAGCTACATACGCACAAGAAATAAAAACAAACTCAGCAGTACCTTTAAGATACCAGCCCACTTGGGCATGGTCTCTTATACTATAAATGCAGCTGTAAAACTTATTCTCTCTCTCTCTATCTCTCTCTTTCTCTCTGCTGCTGCTGGATTCGTTTCCTGTTGCCCACTTGTGCAGAGGATCGTGATCTGTGAGTCTATCCCTAAATAAAGAACGCTTTATTGTATTCAATTCTGAGCTAGTGTGGGACTGCTTTATAGCAGCAGGCTATATTTATTTGTCTGTTCATTCATATACATATGGTTGTGTGTGGGGAGTAATAATAATTAAAAAATTATCAGTTTGAGAGTGGGGGATGTGGGAGGGGTTGGACAGGGAGTATCTGGGAGAGGCTATAAGGAGGAAAGGGAATAGAGCAAAGTAATATCATTCTATTTTAATTAAAAAATGTATTTTAAATTTTCCTTTGGTCAGATACTCTGTCACCGCAGCAAGCAAAGGACATCCCTATTCTAGGCTCTGAGAATAGAGCCATAAGCAGACTCTCCATCCTCACCTCTGCCAGGAGACCAGCAAAGCTGCTGTGGTACCTGTCCACTCTGGGCAGGCATCTGAGTCTGGTGTTTCCCAAAGGCTCACAAAAGTACTAGGATGGTGCATGAGGAGTTCCTATTCTCTCTGTGCTCACCCGACAGACAAAAGAGGTCCAAAGCTTAAACCTTTAAGGCCTTAGGGACCACATGCATTGCTCACGATAAAACAAGTGTACTTTGCAATGGAAGTTCCTAGGTGAATCAAAATTTACCAAAGGCCAAAGCCCAACTCCATTTAGGAGCACCTTAAAGTAACATCCCTTTCTCATGGATGCTCTATGTAAAAAGAAACACCCTAACATCAGCATTGGCAAGACTGATGTAGCCATCTATGATGAAGAAGTCTTGTGTTTCTAATCTTCACCCCAGGCTTGTAGTAAAGGAATGTCTCTCTAGACCATGGGAGACTACTATCATGGAGATAAGGCCAGGCGGAGAGTAAAGTCAAATAACTAACACAGGGCACATAGAACTGAGCATTGGTACAAACATGCTAAGCAAGCAAGATGGGGATGGTAATGCGTTGGGTCTCCAGCGGACAATGAGTAGTTTAAAGACCTAAAATTCTAGAGGTGAATATAGAGCTGGGGAGGGCCACCAGATGTGAAAATTACCTGTTTTGTCTTGCCGCTCTTTTAGCATCCAGATTCTATGGAAAGACCCACAGTCACATGTATTGTATTAGTCTATTGAAAACTGCACGTTTAAGATAAAAATGCAAACACTGCAAAACAGAGCGGAGAATGATAGTCCCCATGCAGTGTCGTTTGTCTAGGAAGGTCATTTATGTGTATTATCTCAGCATGGTTATTAAGAGCAAAGTCTTCATTCTTAAAGTATCTTCATCTGGTCAGCAAACTACATCTTGCCCTGCTTCTAACTTCCATCCTATGTTGATTCTTACAGTGTATTTTGAGCACACACACACACATACACACTGTTTCCAAGGGCTCTGTCAAGATCGCATGCCAAACATGTGCCCAAGAACAGGCTCCTCACAACCTTTATGTGACACCCATCATTCTCCCTTCCTAGGCTTTGCTTTTGAAACATGAAGCATCCATGATCCTTCTAGGAAGGCACTCCCGCAAGCTCCCTGCTTGCATTTGCATCCAGCTCCCTCCGTTTATTCCTCCAAACTAGTCCACCCAGCATATTGACAAGACTGTAAAATGAGAGACAGGTCCAGGGAACCAATGGGCCAGCATTGCCAAAGTAGCCAACGACACAGGACTTTCAGCTTCTCAAAGTCAGGGTGAGTTCTCCTGAGCAGCCAAATGTGTGTTGTCAATGCAGCAGCAGAGCTTGCTTCTACCATCATCTGCAGAAAGGTTTGTAGGACGGACCTTTAGGGTTCATTTGCAGGTTGTCTTTGGTGGACTTCAGAGCACTTCATGGGGGTGGATTCAAGGGTGCTATAATACCCACGCACCCTACATGAGAAACTAATGCAGATCTTCCACCCAGCTGGGAGGTGGGATGGGGTCTATTCCTGCCTAAAGAGGGCTATCTTCCGGCAGAAGTCTTGGTCCTGTTAAAACAGAAGCCTGGTGGTACTCTAGATTTCTAGACATTTGAGTTGTCGTGTGGTCTTCTGTGTCACGTACAATTGTCTTTTATTCAGTTATTCTAAAATTGCTTTCCACACTTGCTCTTCCGTCTTTTCACCTTTGACTTCTTTTCCCTCTCTCGCCTCGTCCATATTTTCTTGACAGCTTTCCAGTCTCTGTGGTGTTTTATTAGGGTGATTCATGTTCATTATTATTAATTCTTCTCATTTTAAAATTTATTTTTATGATGGTAGATGAAAAGAGGAAAGAAACTTTCTTGTCAAATGATATCTCTTTCCAACTGTCAATTACTAGAGAACAGGACCTGTCACAACCCAGAGTGAACATCGTGTCATGGGAATCTTTAACGGATGTGCATACGGTTCATCAAACATCCTTCATATTATTAGCTTTTGACAGAACAGAAATACAGACATCAGTATCGTTTAAATGTTGAATTGAGTCAGGAAATAGAAATACGTTTTTATGGTGCCAACTACCCAACAGACAGGGAGGAAGCCAAGGGGGGTGGGGGTTGATTCTTCCAGTTCTGCTAAGAGAAAACTTAATTTTCCTGCTACATGTGAATGGTTCTTAAGCAGAAAATCTCCAGTTTTGATACTGCTCTAATTCTTGCCCATTTACGTTTCTGTGGTCCTGAAGTTCCCTTTGCTAATAAACCAGGCATCGGCTCCTGCATCCTCAAAGTACAAATAGATAGGAGATTATGTTGTCTGGTCAACGAAATGGCTCTCGGGGATAGGCTGAAGCTCCTAAGCCTGCCCACATTCCTGCAGATGACAGCCCACAGCTCCTAAGACCCTGGCTTAGTTTGCCAAATGGGATGAGTTAAGGTAATTTTAAGCAGCCTTAAATTTCATTGCAGCGTTTTGTGTGAGGGAACCAAAAGTCTTAGCTAATTAGCAATATTTTTACCATGGGAATGCCTTGCACAGTAGAATCTTAAAAAATCAAATTACAGCGGATTCTCACCGTAATGCTCTCCTTGGGCTTCCTGCTGTGGGACCCCCTTCTAGTGTGAGTGGCTTCTAATAAGACTGTGTTAGTGCTTCAGGAAAGACAGCTTGAAGAGCCAGTGTCTCCAGTGCCCCAACCCACTCAGCATTGCGACCCAGACAGTAGGACAATAGCGATCAGAACATTCGAGAATGATTTGACTGGTTTTTTGTTTCATGACAGATTATTATGCAGTGCTCTGCATTTTGAGAGATTTTTTTTTGCCAGTCATTATTTAATTTGTTTTTAGTGCAGCAAAAATGATCCTGTCTGAGAAACAATTTGCTTTGTTGTGACTCCTGCCTTTCCTTGGAACAAATAGTGTCCTTTGCTCCTCTGAGACATCAGAGTTTCTCTTGTTGGTCATTGAACCCTTGCTATTCATGCAAATGAATATAGTTTCTGTAGACATTGAGTGATTGTTCTAAAAATGGGTGTACCTTCAATCAGACAATGTACTGAACTGTTAAGACATGAGGAACATATAAACTGAAGGGTGTAAAAAGACACGATGCCACAGTGTCTAAATGGTCTGCGACAGCGGAGGGATAGGACACCGCAGAATGAGTATTAAGGACACAGGATATGGAGCCAGGGACATCAGGCAGATGAAACATAAATATTGCCGTATTTTTTTTCTAAAACTATCTAAATAGAATCTTCAACCATCATTGGGAGATCTGGTCATGTTTGAGAGAAGGAATATGGCATTTTAGAATCTTAAATTAGATGAGCAATAAAAATTCCACCCCCTCCTTGATTATATGCTTGATTATATGTTGGCTTCTTTAGCACCAGAGAGGGACTCGCGCTGAAAGATGAACACAATTCACTTTATCCTCCCGAAGACAGTCAGTCAGTATAAACCTGGAAGACGGAGTGATTGTGACAGGGGGCAGAATTTCAGATGAGATTTTTATCATTTTAGCTTGCAGAGGCGAAGTTACCTTTTCTGGGATGCATAAGAAGGTTGAAACGAGAAAGCAGATCAGGGGGAAGCATGGTCTGGGAACGGTTTATTGAGAAGAAATCACGGTGTTTATTTACATTTTCTTGGGTGCTAGAGCCAAGATGTCTGTGTGGAAAAGCTGTGCGGGGTGATTTCCAGCGCAGGCAGGTACTGAGGATGTGGCAAATGTTTTTCCGTTCTGGGGTTCACTTTTAAAGACAGACAAAAGTCACATGTGCTTATGGGGGTGAGCGAGATCAGGATATTAACCTATGCTTTTGGACACCAGCTTTGTGTCGGGCACTGATGATATAAAAAATGACTACCCTTGTGTGAAATAAGTTACAGCTCACTGCAGAGGACAGACACAAACATGTCACTGTGCTAAACCCCACAAGCCGCGGTAACACAGAAAGAAAAATCTGATTCTGCTGGGAGTATTAAGAGCCTACCAAAACGATGCCACCTGAGTTTGACCTTGAAGGACAGAGCTCACAAGATCTTAGTAGTAAGAGGGAAAAGAGATGGAAGGCAGAGGAGGGTTTGCAAGGCAAATAGTGAAGCTGGTCTTCCAGAATCATATCAGGAATGAAGAGGAGCTGGAGAGTGGAGAGAGAGTCGGGGCTGGCAGGTTTATCCTCGAGTCGCCTGGAGATGGGAATCATCAGGTCTTCATCACAGGAAGGGTGAATGTTCAGCTTTGAGATCCACCGAGCTTTCTGTGTGCTCCAAACAGTGCTGATGCCGACAGAGTGTATAGTTGGAAGTGAGAGAGCTGCCTTCAGCTTTTCTGCCGTCTGGAATAGTTAGGAATGTGCAGAAATGCCCCAGGATTAGGGATCCCCTTGTTATTGGTGGGATCGAAGACAACAAAGGCCTAGCTGTAAAGAGCTGTGATTCTTTTCAATCTTACACACTCCACTGGGTCACTTTATCTATTGGAAATTCAAAAACAAAAAATTAACCTTCTAAACTGTTTTCCCTTTATTTCTTACTCATCTCATACACTTATATTTTCCACATTTATGTCGCATTATACATTTTGATTAGCCATACAAATTACTTTATTAATGGAGTAATATATGAATAATTCAATAAATAAGCTTTTAATCTTACTCTAAAACCACCTTCTTGGGTGTGTGTTCATGTGTGTGCTCATGCCTCAGTGCTGGTAGGAAGGTCAGAGGACATCCAACTTCAGATGTTGGTTCTCATCTTTCACCTCGGTTGAGGAAGCTTCCCTATTCCTTTCCTGCTGCATACACCCTGCTGGGCAACCCTCCTCCCTCTGAGGATTCTCCTGCTCCATCTTCCAGCTCCCCGACTGGGATCATTACAGATCTTCCCCAGTCCCCTACAGCTTTCCACGTACTCTGAAGGTTCACACTCAGGTATTGATGCTCATAAGGCAAGGCTTTCACTGGCTGAGCCATCAAGCCATCCCTCACCTTCCTTTTCCAGGTCTTCACAGGTATAAAGGCCACCATGAGTGCTCACTACCTCTCCACTAGAGAATGAATTCAAAGTAGTGAATACAAGCAAAATTACCACAGCGATGACAGCAACGTGCCATTTCACATGCATTACAATGTCTGCAGTCAAAAGACAGGCAATAGTATGTGCTTGCATAGATATGGAGAAAATGAAGCCACCAGATCATGTTATTGTTGGGAATGTAAATAATTAGTCAATTAAACAGAGTCACTATGCGGGCCAGCACCACACAAAGATTATATGTAAAAGAATCAAGATCACATCTCCACAAAATTTTAAACATGAATGTTCATAGCAAATGATTGGCGGTAGCTCCAAAGGGTAGCTCAGTTATCCATCAATTGATGAACAAAGAAGCAAAATGCGGGAGCATTCACACAATGGAATGTAATTTATCATAAAAAGGAATACCACGCTGACATACACTAAAGTATGGACGAGTCCATAAAAAAATTATCCTATATGAAGGGACATGTAAAAGTTACATTTCTGTAACTTTATTCTAACAGGAAATAAATTAATCATTGCTAGGGTCTAGCAAGAAGTGTTTGTCAATGGCTAGGGTGTCTTTTTATGTAATAATATTATCTGGGATTAAGAAGTTGTGAAAGTTGTATAGTTTTATGAAATACTAAAATATGCTGAATCTTAATACTTAAAAAAACTGGCTTTTATGGAAATTGAATTATAAGTTATTAAGATTAATATACATCAATAAAATCATTGAGTTAGTTGAGCAAATTTTATTTTCCTGCAAAGAATTTTACTAAACTATTACTTCAATAATCTCTACTTAATTTAGATGTGTTCTGTGGCAACTTTCATTACAAACTTCATAAAAAATGTGCTTAACAGCTGGAAATTTGCAGTTTGTTATTCAGAAGTACAGCAGAAATGACTGCTAAGTGACAATCTAGTAGGTAACTGAACTGTCCTGTGTATTAAGACTATGTCAAAGTAATTATAAATAGTATATTAGTATTAGTACTAAATACTAATAAATTCTTATATTTGAAATAATACATCTTTACCTAGATTACCTTGTTTACATATTATCGGCAAGCTTATGTAAATATGCAAATAGTGTCTACACAACATTTTGATTTTTTAAATGACAAGAATCACTTTTCATTAGTCCCTAGCGACATTGATGTTTGTACCCTATGTGCCCAGAGGAGCTCTCTCCCTTCAGAATACCCCCACAATACAAAGAGGCTACTTTCATGAACTAAAACTTCTGAATTCTAAAAATATTCAATGGTCTTTCTTTTTCTATTCTGATTTCTGCAAAGAATTGTCATTCTTAAGATGCTTAAGACAACACAAGTTGAAGTATCTAAGCGTGGGTTTGGTGTTTTTATCTCGTGAAATCAGTTGGGATCAGTCTCATCTGTGTTTCTCAAGGTTCCCACTTGCCTGACTTAATTGATGCAGCAACAACAGAGGTGCTTGGAAGTCCAGACACAACAGTGGAAATAGTCACATTTCTTAGTTAATGAATGAATCGCTCTTTCATAAGGATTTGTTTGTGTAAATAAATAGAGTAGTGCCTTGCTTAGTGAATTCCTGGGGAAGGAAAGTCCTTCTGAGAAGTCCCGCTGCATTTAAAAGCTAGACAAAACAAAGGCTGCAAGAGGGTGGGAAGCTGAGCTTCCTGGAAAGCATTCAAGCACTGTTCTGCCCAAGGCAGCCCCACTCAAGGGAAGCCAGGAGCCCTCTGGGTCTCTCCTCAGCAGTTTCTTCCTGCCCACACCTGCTGCCTGCCCAAGCTGGAAGTCCTTAGCACCAGAGCATCCGCATCCTTTCTACATCCTCTTGGTGAGGGGCTAGACTGATCCTATTCCCGCGGTCTTTGCATTCAAGAAAGAATTCTAAGCTAACCTTTCCTTGCAGAATTAAATAGCCCTCTTAAAAACAAATAAAAGTCAAAAGAATGGATCCAGGGAAACTCCACAGAATACTGGAGAGGAGTTTACCAGGCCAGAGCAAAGAGGCATAGGCCAGGAAGGACCACGTGCCTTATTCTGAGGGTTTTGAACAGAAGTGCTTGTGGTTCTGTGATGTGTTATGGGACCTGGTTTGTAAGTGAGGCATTGCCAGGGGTTTTCTTGAAGTTTGTTTTATTCCTATTTTTCATAAAAAGTCAAAAACACGATCTCTTCCCTAACCAACACAATCAGAATCTCTGCAGATTAAGTCCAGAAATTCTCTTATTTAACAAATCCCTTGTGTATGTTTTATACACACCCAATTTTAAGAATTCCCGATGACCCATTAGCATCTCTGGTAAATACCTCTTATTTTGAGAGTCATTTGGCTTTATTCTCATAGCATTCAATAAAGATCCATTACAGCCTTTCTTCTCCAAGATCTCCAGGCATTCCCTATTCCCCTTGCACATCTTGCACTAATTCAGGGTCGGCCCTAATCAAGCTATGCATTATCAAAACCCATGTCCTTTACAGAGGCTTTATTCAATTCATGTATCCTTTAGTCTGCTCCTGGATTATCTCTCCTTCACGGGTGGGGGAAGCTACAAAGAAGATACACGCTAGCAGTACTAAGTAACTTTGTCCTGTTAACTATGACTGGATACTAGAAAGTTTGTTACAGCTCTGTAGTCCTTTTATATTCAGCTTTGAAAAGAATGTGTATCTGGGGAGGAGTGAGAACATTGGCAGCCCTTCTTAAACAGTTGCTGACTGATTTTTATTCCCAGACTGATTTAATGAAGGGAAACCATGCTGCTGACCATAGCAGTCTAGATTTTAAAAAAGTTTTCAGTTGATTTCTAGAATAGGTCAAAAATTACATTTTAGAGACTATTTTAAGGATCGGTTGTGATGCTAAAAAAATTCTCCAAAAATGACAATGGATTTTAAAGGAGGGCAGGCAAATTCATTATCTGAATTTGTGTAAAATGCAACCCAGGAGACTGGAATTCTTTGTTGACAAATGTTTAAACAGGAGAACAGCTTTTCTCCATAAACAGGATGCTGACTTCGTACAGATTTAAAAGATGAAGCCAATACTAGAGGTACATGTTAGGTTACTAAGAGATGAGAGATGCGGTGGTGCATGTCTTTAATCCCAGCACTCGAGAGGCAGAGGCAGGCAGATCTCTGTGAGTTCAAGGCCAGCCTGGTCTACAAGAGCTAGTTCCAGGACAGGCTCCATAGCTACAGAGAAACCCTGTCTGGAAAAACAAAAACAAAAAAAGCAGGGGGGGGGCAGGGGATGAGATGAAATGTGTCAATTATCTCTCACATTATGTTCTGTATCAAAGAGCAAAGCCACTATCCCCTGACAGATGTGTCTTTGAAGAAGAGCACACAGTTAGGCAAGCACACCATCTACAGCCCCATCAAAACGGTGGGGTCACCATGAGCAAAGACAGTTGACATCGGCGCATCATCTTTTTCTGACCTATTTCTGGGACACATGGAGAATATGAATCCAGAGAGATGAGTATTGCTGTGGGCCATTGGAGTGGGCCCTAGAAACTGGAAAATAAGATGAATTTTTCCTTAGAGTCTCCAAGAAGAATTGGGACAACACGCCACCTTGATCTTAGCCCAAGGGGACTGGTGTCGGTCTTCTAACGTATAAGAGTATGACATGATAAATGTATGCCTCTCAAGTGTAGCGTGATTTGATAGAGCAGCAATAGGGAACGAAAACACTAGACCCTGGAGGTGAGTCGGACACCCAGATGCTTAGCTCCTCTTTCTGTATGAAAAAGAAGACAACAGCCGTAGCAAAGGGACACTTTCCATAACTACCAGCGAAAGCGCCATTTGCCAATACAGTCATCAAGGACAAGCTGAGAGCTCTTGAAATTATTCAAGGTCTGTGGAGTAGAGAGCCATGTTTCTACGAGGAAATTAGAGCTCTTATCCTGATTCTGTCTTAGCATACGCCCTCAAAGAGCTGTCACTGTGTTACCCTAGTGTGAAACCTACCAATTAGGTCAGAACTGTCTGCAGCAATAGAGAAATTGAATTGAAACAGTGTGTCCTAAAGCATGCATAGATATGCGGAAATGTCTATGTAAGAGCAATTTCTCTCGTTGATTGATACGGTGCATTATTTGTGTCATTTAACTTTAAGAGGGCCCATTAACTTAATCTTTGTGTGGCTAAGTCTTAGAAAACATGCTTAGCTTACAAGAAAGGATGTGGGGAAAATCAATGGCATCAAGTTACATCATGCCTTTTCAATTTCCATCAATCTTAACAGTGAGCTACAGAGGCAGGGGAGAAAAGGGAAGCTGGAAAGAAAGGAGATAAAAGGAGGAAAGGTTTGCAGGGAAAAGAAAAGCAGAATAGGGTGAAGAAGAGAGGAAAGGAAAATGCAGGGTAGAGAAGAATTCGAAGATTGTAATGACCCTAGCACTCAAAGTACCATTTTCTACTTCATGTCGTAATCTCCTTAATAGCTATGTGAATTAGGAAAAGATTGCTGTTATTAATATTTTAGATAAATGGATCTGAGACTAAGAGCCGGTTGGGATAAAGTCCAGATCTTACAAATTCAACATTCTTTCCAAGATGACATTCAATTCCCCTCTAAAATTCCTTATTATCTTGAAATTGAATTGGTTTAAAGGCAGAGGAAGAGGAGGCAAGAGAACCATTTTTCCACCCGAAGGTTATGACCCTGTTTCAGAGATGTTTCCATTCCATTCCCACCAGGACCAGCTCAAGGAAAGTATTGTTGATATTGGTTTTTACAATACTCCTTCTCATCCCCCTCCCCATGCCTGTCTTCAGGACATACCATTCACAAGTTGCTTTTTATCTACCCAAACTCACCCATGAACACATTGACGGCCGCCAGCTGTGGTCACCCTTACTATGCTATGAGGGCACCCAGCCCAGAATATCTGCCTGTGGATTTGCCACATGTAGACCTAGATCATATTCCTCAGCCCCCACTCCCCACTATCTCTAGCTCCAAAGCCCTTTGGGAATCAGGATCTTCCCACATCAGTCTGTTAAGACAGAGACCTCCATCTAAGTAGTGTTCAACTCCACTAAAATAATTCAGCAGGTAGACACCAGACAAACTCACCTTCAACTGAAAGCTTCCCAGCAGAAAACTTAGCTGGGTATGTCCAGAAGCAAAGAGTGTTGGTAAGTCAGAGGCCAGGGAGCTATTAAAACTAAAGAAAGACTCAGAGACAACTTGCATCCCTTTAATGGTGGTAGCATTTCTCCCTAAAGGAAAGCAATGTAGCTAAGTAGAAGTCTTCAGAACAATTACCTTCTTTAACCACATTAATGTGGACACAAATGACATCACTTCACACTCTGACTTCACTCTTTGTAAAATAAAGGGTGATAATTTAAAAGAAAATGCCCCTCCCCACAAAGGGAGTGGTACTATTAGGAGGTGTGGCTTTGCTGGAGTGGGTATGGACTGGTTACAGGAAGTGTGTTAGCGTGGGGGTGGGCTTTGAGGTCTCCTATGTGCTCAAGCTACTCCCAGTGACTCAGACCACTTCCTGTTGCCTATGGATCAAGTTGTAGTAATCTCAGCCCCTTCTCCAGCACCATGTCTGCCTGCTGGCCACCATGTTACATCATGATGATAATACCACCAAACTTCTGAAAATGCAACCTACCAAGTTAAATCTTTTCTTTTGTAAGAGTTGCTTTGGTCATGGTGTCTTTTCACAGCACTAGAAACCCTAACTAAGACAGTGTACACATCTGTTATTTCTTTATTATCACTACTTTTGAAAATTTAGACTCTATGATTTATATCAGCTCATGGTCTCTTAACACAGTGAATCAAGACCAGAAGCCAGGTTTTCTGGATTCCCGATTGGCACACCTCCCACAATACAGGGAAAACATGGGAAGGAAAATGTCAATGGGGAACTTTTCCATTACTCTTAATATTTAGAACTTTTTCTTCTGAAAGCATGATATTATATATTTCTAGCTAGATTTAAATAATAAAATTTTACTTTATTGACTGTGATGGAGTGAAGGGCTTTGTTTTGCCTTTTTGTTGTAGTTTTCCTGTATTTACATATTGAAGCCCTCCTCTGCAACAGGGTTGTACTTGAAGATAAAGTTTTCTGAGAGGCAGTTAGAGCTATGTGAAGGGAAGGGGCCTTCTACTGCATCAAGGAAAGGCTGTGGGAGTAAGCTCCACCTGGAGCCTGATCACTGGTGCCTCAAGGCTGGGCTCCTCAGCCTTCAGGACTATAAAATAAAAGTATATGGCTTACAGCACCAAGTTGGCAGTGCTTTGTTATGGAGGTTTGAAAGAAATTGACCAGAATGCAATATTATCTAGCTTTCCATCAAGTTAAAACAAAATTTACATGTCAAAAGTACATACCAACATCATCCACAATATTCTCAAAAAATTTAAATATATTTAAAATATTTTATTATTTTAAAATGTATATTCACAATTTCAGTGACTCATCTGGAGCGAGACGTCTTCACTCTGAAACTTTGAATTAGATGCTTGTGATTGTGGGGGGCTTTTCTGTGCCCTAGCATCTGGGGTGATTGTGGAGGGCTTTTCTGTGCCCTAGCATCTGGGGTGATTGTGGGGAGCTTTTCTGTCCCCTAGCATCTGGGGTGATTGTGGAGGGCTTTTCTGTGCCCTAGCATCTGGGGTGATTGTGGGGGGCTTTCCTGTGCCCTAGCATCTGGGGTGATTGTGGGGGGCTTTCCTGTGCCCTAGCATCTGGGGTGATTGTGGGGGGCTTTCCTGTGCCCTAGCATCTGGGGTGATTGTGGGGGGCTTTTCTGTGCCCTAGGATCTGGGGTGTGTCACATGCTACATGCTCTACCACTTCCCTTCCCACAGTCATGATGATCAGACATGTGTCCAGATACTGGCCAGTATCTCCTGACATCGCCCGCTGAGAATCGGCTCAAGAGCCCAATGTGTTCTGGGATAATTATGTCAACTTGTATGTTTTTAACTTCATTTACAATGAGTTATATTAGATAGCGATTTCAACAAAGCCAGTGACATTTCATGCAAATTTACATGAAGGATGACATTGACAAAAAACATTGGGGATGGGAGTGGACCAATTCTGACTGAAGAGCTTCGAGAGGAAGTGTGAAGGCCCTAGATTACTGTGTTCTACAGCTGTCAATAATCACAGAGGAATCCGAAGACCTAAGACCTAGCTGTCATCTTTTTCCACCTTTCAGAAATGGGTTTGAGTAGCACAAGGCATGTGGAAAGGGTCTCAGCCAGACCGTAGGACTTCTGGGCAGTGCAGCTACAGCTGTGAAGACAACCATGTCCAAGGACAGGAGCACAGTGTGTCTCGGAGCACTGCATGTAAGCAAGGACACACTGCCACCTTGAAAAGCAATAAAGGCCACCCTTTGTCTACAGGGGATGCTGCAGTTATTTCCCTGTAAATTTAATTCAAACAGGTACTGAGATCTGAAATGGAAATATCTACAAAATAGAGAGATACTCAGTTTGAGTTTTTTTTTTTTTAAAGGAAAGAAAAGGAATCCAGGCCACAAAGAACTATCTCAAAGCAGCACCAGCAGCTCTTTTGATGTTAATCGCTGCATTACCAACATGTTTGGAAAGTCTACACTGTGTATGAAATTTCTTGGGATCATTATATTATAAATATTAAAACTTAAAAATTGTTCTCAAGTGTCAATTTCACCTTTTAAAAAAGTGTGTGTAAAATATGTAAATTCCATTTGAATAGTCCATATTCCTTTCAAATTAATAATCCAATATTAAATGAAGAAAATTCAGTATTACGTGAGTTCTGTCCTCCAACTGTATCTCTAGAATATGAACATCTTAAAGGAATTCATTTCTTTTGGAAGTGGCACCTTATTTTTTTAAGGAACTTTAGAATCTAAAACTAATTATAATGTACAAAATATCATAGTTCACATGTTTACAGATTATATCCAAGTTTACCGAACATATCACATGAACGATTTCTGTGAGAAATCCTTTTTACCTGTTATTAAATTTCCATGTTAATCTACACGCAAAATTATTACAAAGTAACTTGACTCTCCAATGACTGAAGGACACTTTCCACCATAATAAAATTCAAGGAAAATTAATGTGGAGATTATGCTTTAATTGCCAGGTCCTAAAAAATAACTGCTTTCTCACAGTAATTGCTACAGCTTGACATGTCTATTAAAAAGTGTGATCTGTGTGCACAGAAATGCTCATTCCCCTCAATCTTAAATTTTAAGGGAATTTTGAGCCATGAGGAAACTCAGTGTTTTCCCCTTTTAGAGGTTAGGGACACCTGTTTGGCAAGTTTCTTCTGAGACATTATAGCCAATGTAAAGCCTCAACACAAAGCTTTTGAATTTGGTAACGTTACAGTTTCTTTTTAGTTACCCATTCAGCCCATGCCTTATCTGTGCTCCCACAGGCCAACCCTGCAAAACATTGAGACTGGGGTGTTTTAAAACTATATCATGACAATATTAATAGTATTCACATGTAGACATATGCAGTGACCATGTTTGGTTTTTAATTTCGAGGACTCCAGTTGTATGAAAATTCATCATCTGAAGTATATCAACGGTATTCAATGTCATACCACCCTCATGGTCGCTTTTCCTAGATAAACGCTGGGCCTTTACTAATCATGTATGTACGGCAGAAGGCTTCAGTGCCCACAGGGGAGACAAAAGGTTAACAAGAGACCATTGCAGAACAGCTGAAATATCCCCTCTGGTCCTTTTGCATATGCTTGTCTCTAAGATGAAAACTACAATTCTTTGTCTCCTAAATAAATTTTTCTCACCAAAATAACATTTACATGAAGAAAAAATTAGGAGCATCTGAAGGTTTTCATGTTATAATCACATTTACTTTAAAAGCTAAATCAAGTACACTGTGAGGGGGGAAACTGACTCCAATAGAAAGCCGGCAGATTGTGTGTGTGTGTGTGTGTGTGTGTGCGTGTGAGTGTGTGTGTGAGTGCGTGTGTGTGTGTGTGTGTGTGTATGTGTGTGTGTCCAGGCAAATCAGACCATTTCCAAACAGGATTTGTCATGGAAACAGCATCCTAATGGGGTTAGACCATCAGTGTCTCTATGGTTTTCTGGGTAAGTTCTATTTTGTCATCAATACTGAATGAAGCAAAGTCAACCCAATCAGACAAAAATCCCCCTGGTTTTATGTATCCCACATACCTTAAAATAAATTGCTCTCTGAAAACAAAGCCTGACAGTGAGTTAAAAATACTATTTGAACGTTCAAATGCAGAATAAAAAGCCTTTCTGAATCAAATTCACATCTGCATCTTTTTAAAGACATCCACAGCAACACTGGTTTTGACATTTATTCCTGAGATCAAAACTAATGAATTGTCTTGAAATTTTCTCCCAAATGTTACATAATTACCTAATGAAACATGTTTTAAGTTGGCTACAGAATTACTGTTTTTCATGTGTATCTATGTATAAAATGTTCTCAAATATTACCTTTTCTATTAATGTAACAAAAAATAAAAATACTGCTTCTTGATACTTAAAATGATATGTTTTCCATTAAATTAAAATTTAAGTGTCTTAAAAAGAATTAAGATGTATAACACAATTCCCTGACAACCTGAAGACCATTCTTTATAGTATAGTTTCTCTTTAGCCTTTTGTTCTTTTACTTTAAAAAGTAATGGAAAAATGTAATAAAGGTGTTTTTAATCTCCAGATATTTGAAGTTTTTCAGTAGCATTCCTTTCTCATATCATTTCCATATTATAAAATGTAAACTGTGTATTTCTATTTTAAAATTTAATTATGTCTATATATAGTCACATACATGTGTACAGATACATACACACATATACATATAAATTCTGAGGCAGAGTAGGTCAACTGGGAAATTCCTAAAGGAAAGAAAGGCTCTTTGAACAATATGAAAATGGAATCTTCAGAAGTAAACAAACAAACAAACGAAACACCAGACTTCCATGGTCTACTGCTCTCCTAAGATGCTTAGGAACCGAGTCGGTGGCCACTTACGGATTGCCTGCTTTTGTGTTTGGAGTGTGTAGGTAACAGGAAGACAAGACAATCCCTCATGGAGCATCAGAGGTGAGGACTGAATGATAAACCTCCATAGCAAAAGTCATGGAAATGCTTCCCTTGAAAGAAAAAAAAAACCTTCAATGTTAAAAGTGAGAGTTACCTTTTAATAATAGTATCGTTTGATATTATTATTATTCCAAACAACATTGAAGCCTTCTGCTGCCAGCAGAAGCTTTTGCATGGGACTTGGTGGATGCTACTCGGAAGGTAGGCAGGCTGGGCATTCTCTGGATTAGACTTTCTCTCCAATTCTTGAGGTTGTGCATTGTGGGGCTGGATACGAGGCTGAATTATAAACTGAGAAGATGCTTCAGAACGATCTGTTGTTATGAGGCACAAAACAATGTGATTTCGTACAAAACTTTCATTTTTTTTTATTTGCGAAATTAAAAATATGGCATTTTATATATATATAAACTTCTATTCCTCTATAAATATAAATGGTCTTGTGATAAATGGACAGAATAAATGCATACCAAATTCAAAAACCAATGTCAGTTTAGGGAACGACAGACAGATAAATTTAGGTCCTATGTGCCGGCGTTTTTGATAAACTCTTAAACACTACAATCAGGAGGACTGCTTGTCTCCTCTTCAGAGAGAACTAACGTGAATGTTCTAAATGGCTTTGAGAGATTCACACTCGGCATACTGCTGTAAATCCACACAGGAGCACACACGGTGGGTAGGATGCAGTAGGAATGGACACACTTCCGATTCAGCATGCACGCCTACATTGCGTTTGTTTCTCACATCCACCTCCTCTGTCTTCGGAAGTATACCAGACTATTCCTGGGGCTGTGGATGGCTCCTCCCTCAGAATGAGTGGCTGAGGCATCATAATATGTTGATTCTGTACAACTTCTCAGCTGTACAGTTGATACAAGTCTAATTACAATTTGATTAAAACCAGAAAACAGCGTTTCATTTTGAGGAAGTCCACTCCACTGAGATCTCCCTAAATTTTCATAATCTATGAATGCTCTGCTATCCTGTTAAGGAAGGCAAAGATCAACTCCTCACAAGGCTTTCCAGGCAACCTCAAAGTCTCCATTTCATAGAAAGGTAAAATCTAAAAGCAGGCAGCCTCACGGGATTGGGTGGGGGAAGGGCGGGAGCAGGTTCTCAACCATCAAAATGCAATTAGAACTAACAATTTATAATCTCCCTCTTCAGATTCTTCCAACCCACACAAAGCTTACTGCTCTTCCACAATCACTAGCCACGTCTTTCCATAATGATGGCCAAACCCACAGCAGGTTCTTACACTAAAGAGGAAAATGAGATCACCCATACAAAGTCAGACTTTCCGAAGTTAGGCATTAGTTATCACACTTACTCTCTGACCAGTTTAGATGGGAGGAGGGAACATCCAGGCGAGGGACAGCAGGGAAGAGGGAGGCTGGGTCAACAGGCAGTGACCACCCGGTGGGCCTCTATGAAACTGGAAGGTGGCTCTCAACAATCAGCACGGGAAGTCACAGGGGCAAGGCTCTACACTGTGCCTCTAAATGGGGGAGGAACTAGAATGGGCGGGACCCACCTCCAGATGGGGAAACTTTGTGAAGTTCTGCACCTTGAGTTTCTACTGCAAGCAAGGAGGGGAGAGAGAAGCTGAAGGAAGCAGCGATGGAAAATGACCCTCGAGAGGCACCCTGTCCCAGCCCTCAGTGCCATTGAGAGCCAGGCCAGCGCTCCCACAACTGCGGTGGGCACAAGGGCCGGGCACTCAGCAAGTGTGCTCCCTTGTACCTCCTCTGTAGTCTTCAGAAAAAGGCAAGTGAGAAAAGCTTCAAATACTTAAACCTCCCTAAATAATTAAACATTTTTATAAAGAAAGGAAAATCGCGTGTTCGGTAGTCTTTAAATACAAATATACTTACAAAAATCTTACATGGGCTATTTACAATCATAAAAGCATACAGTCCAAGCATCAGAGCTAAGACTGGAGAGATGGGTCCACACACACACACACACACACACACACACACACACACACACACCCCTCTGGCAGTTGGGCCCTCTCTCCTTTACCCCAGGGATGGAAGTTTTTGCAGGAGCTCTGTTGTTTGTTGGAAGGAGCCTGCAAAAGTTGAGTGTCTAGCGAGGAAGCCTGGCATGGCCAGGCTTGGCAGAAATTCCATGGGCCAGCTTTCAGACAAGGGCAGGATCTGACCAAGACCTGGGAAAGAAGGCATAGTTCAGGTCTCAGACGGTAGTCTCCCCCTGTTTGCTGTTGGTCAGCCTCGTGTAGAACTTCCTCCAAGAGTTCAGTGTCTTGCCGGACCAGATCCAGAAACCAGATGTGATGCCCACGATCAGCGTCATGAGATACTTGATCATGAAGACTGTAAAGTCGGGGCTCATGGGCGGGTGTGGTGGGACGCCTCCACCCCCCTGGAGGTGAGGGCAGGGGATGGCATAACTCTTGCAGCTCTGGGCCACCCAGCTGCGCTCCCACTGGTCCCGGAAGGCCTGCTCATAGAAGTAGCAGGCAATGACGATGGTAGCCGGCACCGTGTAGAGCACGCTGAAGACGCCGATGCGCACCATCAGCTTCTCCAGCTTCTCGGTCTTGGTGCCGTCATGTTTCATGATGGTGCGGATGCGGAAGAGTGACACGAAACCGGCCAGCAGGAAAGATGTGCCGATGAACAGGTATACGAAGAGCGGCGCCAGCACAAAGCCCCGCAGCGCATCCACATTGTTAAGCCCCACAAAACACACTCCGCTCAGTACATCGCCGTCCACCTGGCCCAACGCCAGGATGGTTATAGTTTTGATGGCTGGTACAGCCCAGGCGGCTAGGTGAAAATACTGCGAGTTGGCCTCGATGGCTTCGTGGCCCCACTTCATGCCGGCTGCCAGGAACCAGGTGAGGGACAGGATCACCCACCAGATGGAGCTGGCCATGCTGAAGAAGTAGAGCATCATAAAGAGGATGGTGCACCCCTCCTTCTTAGTGCCCTGCGCGACCGTGCGCGCCCCGTCCTCGGCAAACTTGTCGTTACACACCACCCGGTCCTCCAGCAGAAAGCCAGCGATGTAGGCCACGGCCACCGCTGTGTAGCAGCCGGACAAGAAAATGATGGGCCGTTCAGGGTAGCTGAAGCGCCGCATGTCCACTAGGTACGTGAGCACCGTGAAGAGCGTGGAGGCGCAGCATAGCACCGACCAGATGCCAATCCAGGTGCGCGAGAAGCGCAGCTCCTCCGGCCCGAAGTACATGAGCCCATAGACCTTGGTGGGTTCGCAGGGTGCGCCGCAGTCCTTCTCCCCCAGAAAGTGATAGTTGAGGTAGGAGGGTACTCTGAGGGCGCGCGGGCAGGAGAACTTGCCCCGCTCCACCGTGCCGGCGCCCCCCGGATAGCCACCTCGGTAACCACCGCCGCCGTGTTGCGGATTGCTGGTCCAGAACTCAGGCAGCAAGGAGGGAGTCGGGGTACCTTTGTCGGACGTGTTCTGGCCCACGCACAACTCTCCAGCGCCGTGCACCGGGAACTTCTCACACTTGAGCGTGTCGGGCCACTGGAAGCCGAACTTGTTCATGAGCGCCTCGCAGCCCTGGCGCGCGCGCTCGCAGAGGGAGCGGCAGGGCGGCAGCGCCTGCTCCAGCACCGTGCACACCGGCGCATACATGGAGCACAGGAAGAACTTGAGCTCGGCGGAGCACTGCACCTTCACCAGCGGGTAGAACTGATGCACCTCCAAGCCCGCGTCCTCCTGGTTCGTGTGGCCCAGCAGGTTGGGCATGATGGTCTGGTTGTAGGCGATGTCCGTGCACAGCGGAATGGATATGGGCTGGCAGTAGCCGTGGTCCGGGATGGAGATGCCCCGTTCGCCGTTGTACTGCTGCCCGCCCTGCTGCTGCTGGGGCGGCGGCGGGGCTTGCTGGCCCGGCCCGGGTACCTGGCCCGCCGCCTGCGCTCGGACCCCCAACAGCAGCGGAGCCTCCAGCAGCCAAAGCAGCAGCAGCAGCCCGCTGGCCCAGCGCCGGGGGTCAGCTCGGGGAAGGCGGTGGCCGGTCGCTTCCCCGCGCCCCACCGCCTCCCGCTGGTCCCGGAGAGCCCCGGCACAAAGTTCCCAGCTCGGCCGGCCCGAGGCCGGGGACTCGCTAGGCGCCGCCTCCTCAGCCATACTTTTTCGGCTCCCTCCTCGGCGCCGGTCGGCTGGGGCAGGCAGCGGCGCGGCGGGTGGCGGCTCCCAGGGTCTTCGGGGAGAGCTGGTCCCCTCTCGTGCCCTCCGTCGGGCTGCGATCGCGCTCCACCCGCTCGCCCAGATCCTGCTCGGAGTCCCGCAGCCGCCGCCGCCGCCGCAGAAACTTGCGGTTCATGAAGCGCGGGCGGCAGGGAGAACGAACGCGAGCGGTCCCGGCGATCCGGGATCGCGTCCCTCCTTCCCGGCCCGCGGCGGGCTGGTGGCTCTCGGCCCGCGGCGCCGCGCTAGTGGCCGCAGCCTGGGAGAGGAGCGGGCAACTCTCGGCAGCCTCGCCGCCGCCTCGGGTCCCCCCTGCGCCTCCGCCTCCTCCTCCTCGGCCGCCGCCTGACCATTTGTGTCAATCCCTCAACTCGCTGCCTCTCCTCTCCCTCGCGCGCCCTCCAACCGGTTTCCAGGCGCCCCGCAGTCTGTCTTTCACCGAGAGGGAGGAGCCTTGAAACCGACACGGAGCTAGAGGCTCAGGGACCGTCGCCCAATCGCGGCACCCGCTGCCGAGCGTAAAAGGGAGCCCTTTCCCTCCCAGCCTCGGCTGGAACCGGCTGCAGGCGGGAGGAGGAGGAAGTGGTGGTGGTGCTGGAGGTGGTGGTGGCAGAGGCACCGCTCAGGCACAAAGAGTAGCTATGAAGCGGGACGGGCTAGGTTGCTTTTGCTTGCGAGGAAGAAAGAGCAAGGACAAGTAAGAGAATGGTCCCATATGCTGCTGGAGATAATGAATAGGAGTCGGCGGGCCGCGGGATTTAGCTCTGCTCTGCTTTTTTTTTTTTAAATCTACTTTCATGTTTTAAAAATCCTACCCTTGACTCTAGTCACAAACAGCTACGTTGAGCGCTGGTTCTGAATGCGTGCCCCTGACTTGAGAATCGGGTTTCCTTTGAGTCTTAAGTCTGTCGAGATTTTGTTGAAAATATGACTCCAATAAACCGTGGAGCTGGCAGGCTGGGCTCGGCGGGCTCTTGGACGCGCCATTTCCCTGGATCACTGTCGAAAGAAAACAACAGAACCAAAGTTTGGTGGGATGTAAAATGTGAGCTCAGATGCGCCTTCTATTAGTAATGTACTTCGGGCAGTCATACTTCACCCCTCCTTTTTAATGGGATCAGAAACAAGCAAAGGAGAGCTAGCTACCCATTAAATGTTAGAGGAAAGCTGTTGAGAACCTGAGAACCGAAGCCTCGGGTGCCCCAGCGTCAGACCCAGGGTACACCCAGACAGAGGAGCAATCCCGGACCCTTAGGGGGCCCCTTTTGAACTCGGGACACTGCTGAGTCCGGTATTTAAGTCCCCAGCTGAGGTGCTCACAGCTGAAGGTATTCGTTTGAATACAAAACACAACCAAATCTAGTTTGAAAGCTAAGGGCCAACCAGGCTCACACACACACACACACACACACACACACAGAGAGAGAGAGAGAGAGAGAGAGAGAGAGAGAGAGAGAGAGAGAGAGAGAGAGAGAGAGAATATGAATCTGTCTCAGTAGATACACACACTTTTTTTCTTGATTATTTTAAGGAATTTACGTGGCTCAGATTTTCAATAAAGTACCATTGCGTTTTACTAATTCTATTGAGATTTTTCTCTCCTTGATGAGCCTTATCTGGAGAGACTGTTTCCCTATTATTTTCTATCGTTTATATATTCATTTGTTCAGTAGATACTTACCAGACATCCATTTATACACTGAGCACTGTCGCCGGAGGTAAGGGACACAGACGAAGACCTGGCGCATCCTTAAAGCAGGGCACAGTACAGTGGACACAGGAATGTAAACCAGTGACAATGGCAATGTACACCCGCGATCAAAAGGGCACAAGGGAAACAAATGGGCAACTAACACAGGCCACAAGGTGTGGGAGGGTCCTACAGAGAGACAGATGTCAAATGCGAAAGACAGAAGCCTAGAACAGCTTAAGTTTCTGAAGGGCTGGATCAGAGAGTGTGCACGCCCTGGGCATGAAGGGAAAGAAAGGGCTCTTTAACTCATGCAAAATAGCAGGGGCCAAAGTGTTCAAACAATAGGGCGCTATTGCAGGTGGCTCCCCCCCCAAACAGGAAGTGGTTCCTGGGTGACTGAAACAGGGAACAGGGTGCAAAGCTGTCCTGAAGAAACATCAACATTCCTCTATACATACAGATCAGCGCTCAAGATGGGACTTGTCTACACCCTCTGCGAGGTTTGTCACCATGTTGGTGTCTGAGGGAAGCTGCAGACATACCTTTCTCTATGAAATCAGAGTGGCAGCTATTTTGTCTCATAGATATGTTCATAGAAACCTTGATGTTCATTTTAACGTTTATTTTGAGTCTTTGCATGGAAGCCCGTGTGAAGCTATCCCCATGCCTCAGACTTCTGGGTAGCTTGACCACAGGTACACACCACTGTGCCTGGCATGATTTAAAGTATTTTTGAAGAGAACAAAAGAATTTCTTTAAGTTCCTAGCATTTTTTAAAAGAGCAACAGGTACTAAATACATAGTCAGGCCACAGGTATTTGGGGACAGAAGCGTTGAACGTTACCCATCTGTCACATTTTGATGGTGAGAATGAGGTGGGAGGGAAAGTCCTCTTCTGAACACTCATGTTCACTGCTCATTTTATCTTCCTATATCTTCCTGGTCCAGACTCCCAGGTACGGGCTCCCTAACCTTCCACTATGCTGATCCACAGACTCCCAGGTACGGGCTCCCTAACCTTCCACTATGCTGATCCACAGACTCCCAGGTACGGGCTCCCTAACCTTCCTCTACGCTGCCTACCCATTTTCCTCACAGTACCCCAGGCACAGCATCTTCACTGAGCCAGCTCCCTCCTCTTAGACATCTGTTATAAAGATGCACCTGTCTTGTGTTTCATCCTCAACATTATTGAGCTGACGGTGCTAGGTGGGACGTGAAGTTATTCAAATGTATCAGCTCCTTTACCACCACTAAGACCCCACAGTCTCTCTTTCTCTTCAAAGAAATAGGACAGAGCACGAAATAGTACAGAGGGCTTGGTCTGTTTCACAGAATAAGAAACAGCTCTGTTTTCAAAGTTGCTCTAACGAAATTCCCGAACTTTCGTCTCCCACCTAGCGATGAGATTAGGAAGGAGGCTGAGAAGGACAGCCAGGGTTTTCACCTACAGGAACACAGGTCATTCTTCTCATGTCGTGGACCCTGAAGCTGCCATCCGACCAAAGATATCATCCAGGAACTAAGTTTTTCTCCAGTTTACAATTCACAACACTAGGTCCAGATTTAAGGGATGTGTCGGCTTCAGGTTAATGGATTATCTGACTTGGATTTCATCAGTTTCCACAGTCTTTCAAGTCACTTTCGTTCCTGTTATTGTTTTTAAAGTCGGTTTTTTAGTAGATTCTTTCTTTAAAGAGATCACATAGAAAAGACTATATGAAATTTGAAAAGAGATCATTTTCTAAGAGTTGCCTTTCAGTGTTTAAGTCCTTTAAAGCAGATTTCCTGTTTATTTGTTGCGTCAATACAACGTTTTACATACTAAGCACTCATAACACAGAAGTTGCTACTAATGTTTAAAAAATAAAAATCAGTTTTGAAAAGTAAGCAATCCGTACACGGCGCACCATGGTCACCAGCACCAACTCATTACAGAGAAAGACCACTGAGACGGTGATGCAGGCAGTGGAGAAAAGGAAAAAATATTAGCAGAGAAATTTGAGTGCTGTATTTAAAACACTATTTTCTGGGGACGTGGAAAGTTTTGAGATTCACGGATTAAAAAATTATTAAATTAGTATGAAATGTTACGGCCTTGGTAATAAAACATTTCAACTACTCCAACATAAACTAATAGACATAGACATAACCTGATTTCTTCCTTAGTATTACGTAGTCAGGCATCAGAATCGGCTACGTTTTTTTCTTATTTCAAAGATCTCCTTTGAGCAGATCTTTCTTTAAAAGTGTGAAGATTCACAAGCTGCTCACACCAGTTGAGTGTGGACGGTGAGAAATGAGGGATAGAGATCTGTTTCAGTTACATGGTTTCCTATAGGCACTCAAGCAGCTAGGTAGACCCTTCAGGTGCAGCCAGAGGGACCCACTGGGAAGGAATTTGGTTTGTTATTGCTTTCAGATGACAGGCTTAGATAGCCTCTGTTGAATAACAGAAATTATATCATGGATTACGACGATGTTCTTCTGAGACTATACCTCGGATACTTTCTTGACATTGATTCACCCGCATTGTGTTGTTTGAAATGTATTTTGTTATGGATATTGATTATTAGCCTCACATTAACAGGTGAATCTAAGTCTCTTGGTACTAAACAATACTAAATTCTCAGTGATAGTACATATCAGGCTAGGCCTTGAGTCTGACCACCGAGTGCAATCTGTAAGCATACCCACTTCCAAATAAATCACAGAAGAAAACACAGTTTCTAGGTGAATATCATGGTGGCCCCTTGGTCTTTAATGTGGCTTCCTGCAGCAGGATACTCGTGTAGGTGAAACACTGAGATTCGCTGTTGAGTTGGGCCAGATTTTCCAAACTGTCTTCTGTGCAATGCATGATCTTCCCTAGGGGTGTTCTGTAAAATAAGTTTGTTCAAAGAAATTTATATAAAAAAACATACTCTATGTTCTTATTGGAGATTTATGATAGTCTAAAGTCTATGAGAAGTGCTAAAGTAAATAATAAATCTCACTTTAACCTTTGTCCTATCCAGCATTATTTTATACACACACACACACACACACACACACACACACACACAGAGAGAGAGAGAGAGAGAGAGAGAGAGAGAGAGAGAGAGAGAGAGAGATCACATCAATGTTCTGCTTGCACTAACAGTCCCCAGAATGCAGACTGAGTACAGCTGGGATGGTCTATGCATTGTGAAGCTGTATCACACTGTATCACACTGTATCACAATACTTGGACTCTTACTTCTGGATCTCACAGATGTGTCAGGAGAAAGAGAAAACTTGCTCCACCGTGCTTTGGAGCCCCAGGTAAGCATGCTGATTGTTTGAGGGGTCAACAGTGGTAAAGGGGCTCACTGTATGTTCTCCCCTCTCTGGGGTAGCAGCAAAGAGGAGTCCCATCTGCTGTCTTTCAAGAGATAGACTTGGTTTAGAGTACTTAACATTTTACTAGAGATTTCCAACTTTTCCTATTGATTGCCATCCCCAGAAAGTTCTGCATAATCCCCCTTTAACTTTTGTTGTTGTTTTATTTTGAGATTATCTTTATAACCCAGGTTGACCTGAAACTTCCGATCCACCTGTTTCAGTCTTCTAAGTATTGGGATAACAGGCATGTGCCATTACACCCAGCTACATACGCTAATAATTATCTACTAAAACATATCTGTTCTCTGAGAGCGAGTGTTTTCAACAAGTTGTGCCTGTGTACGTGTGAGTACCTTGTGCACACACAGGTGGAGGCAGATGTAGACGCCGGCTGGCTAGCCTCCTTCATCACTGCCCCCCTTACCTTTTTGAGGCAGGACCTCCCGCTCTACCCAGAGCACAATGACACATCTGGACTGGATGGATAGAGAGTTCCGGCGAATGCCACTAAGCCATTGTGTGTGTGTGTGTGTGTGTGTGTGTGTGTCTGTGTGTGTTATCAAGGATCCAAACTATAGACATCATGTTTGCAAGGCAAGCCTTTACTAACTGGTCCATCTCCTTACCCCCCCCCCCCAAAAAAAAAAACCATCTGCATACTTTTGCAGCATTTCTAGAAACAACTGTCTCTTCTGTGTTCATCTTTACACAAATACGTTTTTAGCATTGATGAGATGCTTCTTGCATCCACTCATGCTCAGAACTTCAGTTTATAACTCTCTTGGAAAAGTCCTTCCTTTAGACACAAACACACGCACAGTTTTCTTTAAAAACAACTTAGCAAAAAGAGATTTTTAGGTACAGTATGCTCCTTTTTATATGTGGAAGTTAAAATTCACTAACTACACAAACAAACAAAAACACTTTACCTAAGTGTAGCGTAGGGATTATTGAGGTTAGGAAGTGAGTGGGAAGGCAGGAAAAGATGTCTGGATTCGATCAGTTAGTCCACACTACATGCATTGAAATATCTCACTGACACCCATTAATAAAGGCAAGATAGAACAAAGGAGATTGTCATAACTTTCACCTCACAGAGTCCTCATAGCTGAGTCATAATAAGCTCTTAAACCAACTTATCATCTAAGTGAGCTGTAATTTATTAGCATTTACATTTTAAATACAGTAAAGAGTCCGCTTAGCTGGGTTTGTCCATTAAGCCTAAGTGTGAATCCTTCCACACATGTATCACAGGACATTTTAAGATAGAGATAGGAAGTATTTAGGAACAAAATAACACTGAATTTTCACCAACAAATAAATCCTAATTACTTCAATTTTCTTGGCATTCAAAGAGGATGCTATCAAGTGAGATTTTTGCCGCGTGTACTCCTCCATCTTGGAAAGAGCCAACTCTGAAGTCCCTAGGCCTTCTCCCCAGTTAGTTCTGTTGACGCTGTACGACTGGAAATGGTGTGTGCTAAATGACAAAACTTCCCCACGACATGCAGGCATTTCCACTGGATTTACAATGTAGTCTTTTGTGAGGCTCCAGCCAAGAAATACAGATGAGCCCTCATAAATTAAAACCTTATGTGTGGTACACTTGAAGAGGCCCGGCTGAGTGGCTAAGATGTGGGGAGCTGGATTTGCAATCATTTGGTAGAGCACGAAAACAAGAGAACAAGGAAAACACGCGCTTCTGTGAGTGAACGTTCGGCTTCTGTTAGTAGTCAGTGGATAAATAATTTTGTGCATTTTTTTTTTAAAAAAATCGTAGTCTGATAAATTGTTGACTGTTCATTTGTAGTTTCTTGCTTTGTCCTTGTTCAAGGTAAACAGGAAGCTAGTCATTTTTTAAAATGTTGGCACAGATTATCACACCTTCGGATTATGACTGAAAGTGAAGGGAGTGTGTTGCTACACATTTACATTTCAGATAGGAAACGTCTTTGGCTGGTGTGGGAAAAGCACTGGCCTGCCTGTGCTTTGCCTGACATCTTAGTGAAGATCTCTTAGCACTAAAAAGGGGAGAAGTAGAGAAGGAAAAAGAAAATCCTCCCATGGAAATGTTCCTACCGTAGAGCCTGATCTAATCTTCCCAAGTCTGCTGCAGGATGGCCGCCCTCGCTCAACGTGGAGAACTGCACCTTGAGATTCTACTCTCCTGTTGATGCTAGAACATTCGAATGTTCTTATCACATGCACTGACCACAGCTGCACACAAAGGAAAACTAATACATTCCATGGCCTCTGTAGCCTAATTAAAGAAAGCTCATTAGCAAATATTTTTTTTTCCCCAAGAACATAGCTCCGAGAGAGTCATTTGAATTTTTAGTATAATGATCGCGAGCACCCTAAGGGCAATGTCAGAAGGCTGTTCCCCAAGACCACGTGACCATGACAACAACCAGGATACCTTAGTGAGTCAACCTCAGCTTGAGAGAGTGTGCCTGTCAGGAGGCAAACACCCAGTTCAACACAGGGGTTTCCTGTGAACGGTATTTGCCAAGGGTAGACCGTTAGGTACTCTGCTCCCCATCCTCACGTTTAATTCTACATTGAAAGGAAGGATGAGACACTAGAGAATTCTCACTGCGGGGTAACAGGCACCCAGTCTTCCCATCACGGCGAGCGTGCTGTAGTTTATTCAGCCTCAGTTTCTCCGTGTGTTACTCCTAGGCCATTGTTTATCTTCTTACTGTCATCGCAGCAAGGTCTGTGTGTTTACATTTGAAAGTCAGACTATTAATGAACAGGCTAGGACTCTTGCAGCTCCCTGATTTCAGGAATTTCTCTTCGTGGTTGGTCTGATAAGACTGAGCGATTCCGAGTCTGTTTAAACCAAGTTCTTTCTTTTCCGCTCGGTTCTCTGGAGCAGAGAAGAGGAATCTGACTGCAGGAGCTGGTGCGCTTCCCCTAGAGGCCTCTCAGGTCATGTGACTCCGTGTGCTTGGGGCTCTAGGATTAACACAGACCCTTTGGCGTAGACGGAAAACAAGCTGCAGTTACTACCAAACGCACATGGACTGGGCAGTGTGCACACAGATACCTTACGAGACCTGGATAGAGGTGGGCGGTCCTTGGGCTTCCCACAGGTCAGGGAACACTGATTGCTCTTCAAGCAGATGAGGGAGGGGGACTTGATCGGCGGAGGGGGAGGGAAATGGGAGGCGGTGGCGGGGAGGAGGCAGAAATCCTTAATAAATAAATAAATTTAAAAAAAGATATTAAAAAAAAAGATTTGTTCTGATGTTCTAATATGCTGAAAATTTCCCCTTAATCTCATTATTGTCTACATTCATTCATTTCCAAATGTTCTTCAGAGTTCTACAGAAGAATGCTCCAAACTTAGTGGTAAAACAATACATCCTTTCATGTATCTCACAACTGCGGAGATCAGCAGTGTAGACAGAGATCCAGAAATCACTGGAAACTAACAGAGAGGATGCTAACAGCCAAGAAGTGTCTTAGCCAGTCATGAGTTCAAGCAAAGAAGGGCAGAGGGAGAGTATCAGGGTTGACTTCCCAAATGGACTGTTCTGGGACTGTCACCCAGAGAGTTTGAGTGACCTCACAGCGTGGCCATCTCTTCGTATACAGGAGTTCGAGGTTTCAGGAGACGAGGGGGAGCGGGGCATGCTTTCATAACTGAGGCATGGATATTGCATGGTGTTGCTTCCAGAGCGTTCTCATGACCATCCTTGAGCAAAAGCAGGTGCAGGGAGCATGTACCACGTCAGTGGAAACACTGTACATGTGTATAGCAATGACGAAAATCTGCAGTAGCAGGAAATCCGAATTTACACTGTGCAATTATGCTATATGACGGTGTAAAAGATGGGACAGAGATGAAATATCGATTGCTTACTGTGCTCTTGTTGTCAGTTTTTAATCAAGTTTTTGTTATCGCCATCTTTGCAGAGTGGGAACATGAAGCCTGGAGAGGCTGAGGAACTGGTCACACCCTGATTAACAGGACAATGGAGTACAAGCCAGCCTGATTAGAGTCTAAAAGAGCTTAACCAGTAGGCTGAAAAATTTCTCTCCAGATAACTAGATTAAAGAGCCGCTCAAAAAAAATTAAAGATATGACTGTCTTTCTGAAGAGAAATCTTGAATAAAATCATTACAAAACAGATTTAGTGGCTTTGGGCCCACAAAAACTAAACAAAAATACCTCACCTCTATACAGACACCTGTACCTTGGCAGAGCAGTTTCCTAACAGGACTGGGCAAGCTGAGACTCACAGAACTGAAACCTTCCTTAAGAAGAATGAGATGAGTCACCAGGCCTGAGGCTCGCTGGCCTGGGACTGCTGGGAACTCAGGCTTTTGTCCTTGACTCTTAGTTGGATATCATTCCTTAGTCCAGAAATGGCTTGCATCCGGAATTGGGCTCTTATTGAGAAATCTTTGAAGGCAAAGTGACTGCACCTTTCAGGACAATTAGAAAACAGGTAGCTAATGTTCAGAATGGCAAAGCCCCGTTCTGAAACTCAGATTTCACACAGCAAACCCAGTGATCTATCAAGTTCACCTTCTACCAAAAACAACGTTACAAATAAATACACTTATTGATAAATTAAAAGTCCATGTTCTGTTCTAAGGGAGCCTGCTTTTTACTAAAATACCTCCATTTGCAGGTAGAAGAGTATAATAGCCCTTGTGGTGCCAACCGTGGAAGGGCTAGGCCTGGCAAAAAAAAGGCATTCTTGGGAGCTCTGCAGCTTTAGAACCAATTTGGATGCCGAAATTTCAACCCACTGGCCTTTTTTTTTCTCATTTTTCTAGTGTATGGGATTGGTCCAGGGAGGAAATGGCATTTTTCTTATCCCCCTACTCCCACACACTTGCTACATGTGTCTGCCATAGCTGATCTAGCCACCACACATCAGGGACCAGAGAACATTCTGGCTGCCCTTTCATTGCTTCTGGGGTCAGTCACAACTTGTCCTGTGTTGTAAGAAGCTGCTTGTTTGTTCCTGGCTGCTCAACCCCAAAATAATCAAACAGAATCTGTATTAATTAAATCACTGCTTGGCCTATTAGCTCTAGATTCTTATTGGGTAACTCTTACATCTTAATTTAACCCATTTCTATTAATCGGTGTATCACCACAAGGCTGTGGCTTACCCGGTAAAATTCCGGTGTTTGTCCCCAGCAGGGCTACATGGCTTCTTCCTGACTTCATCTTCTTTCTCCCAGCATTCAGTTTAATTTTCCACTGCCTAACTAAGTTCTGCCTTGATATAGGCCAAAACAGTTTCTTTATTCATTAACCAATAAAAACAACACATAGACAGAAGGACCTCCCACACCATTTCCCCTTTTCTGTTTAAATAAAAAGGGAAGGTTTTAACTTAAACATAGTTAAATCACATATAACAAAAGAGAGATCAAGCAAGAATTAGTTACAAAATTTATATCTACTTTATCTTCTATCATAACTATATATTCTTCAACATTGTTAAAGACTTTAGAAGGATATAATATTACCTAAGTAAACAACAAGTGCATTATAAGCAACTTCCAAAACTCTAGAATTGACAAAGACATCTTGCTGCCTGGACAGTCACCCAAAGTTCTTCTATACTATTGGGGTATCCATCTTCAGCCTACAGGTTCATAGTATCTAGTAGACTTTTCCACAAAGCAGGAAATTTCAAAGACAGCTCCACATATATTGGCAGTTTGTCAGTCACTTTTTTTCTGTGTCCTTCAGAATGTCTGGCACACTCTTTCATGAAGCAAGAATCCCAAAGAATCATCTCATCTTTTAGCAAGTTCAGCAGTCATTTCTCTGTGGGTCCTGCATGTCCAGTTCATACAGCAAAACATCAAGCAGTTTAGGCAAGAACAGTTTCTTGCTCAAATGGCTAGCGAACTCCATTAGGAGCCTCTTTGATGCCCATCTTCTTCTTGAAGTAGATTGGTGCTCCCAGGAGCAGATGTGTCTCATTGTTATAAAAAGTCCTAAGTTATTAAAACATTTTAATTGCCAAATTCTGAAGGTCTCTGAAATATTTGAAGAATACCTATCTAAATGAAATATATCTAGAAAACCTAACTAACATGACTATAAGCTTGACTATTATAGATGACTATCTATTAACCTATATTTCTTAATTATACATCACATTTTTTAAATGAGCTTTACAAACACAATATTTTAATCAAGAACACAAATATACATACAACAAAATTGACCCAAAATTTGTATAAATAAACCAAGACTCATATCAATGCAAATGATTCATCTCTATAGCATATCTCCCTTTAAATGTAAACAAACACTTATAAACAATCATTTAGGGAATTTGGGCATAGTTCTCTCCAAACTGCTTCCTGCTTTTTGTTGGGTGAAGAATTTTTGTGGGTGTTCATAGTGACCTTTCGGAGGGATCTTGGTTCATCAAACCACATTAGTCTGGAAGTATTCCACAGGCTCTCATCCTCTGTGGAAACAAAAGAAGAACCTCTTTTTCAAAGCAACTTATTCATAGACCCAAATTTTGAAGTCAAGATACCTTTAGAGTATATATGTTGGTTTAGCTTAACAGTCTGTACAATGAAATGTCTCTCTGTACTTAGCTCCTTCACAGTCAAAACATTCAGAGAAAACACAATAATATACATAATCCAGACTCTTTGTGTATATTCTATCTTTACATGGATTCTTTTTCTTTACTCCAATTATTTTTTTTACAAGTTTACTCTGCCTCTTGAAAGACTTTATTTTTGAAAACCATTTACTTCTTTTTATAAGTCTCTAGTTTTGTTTCCTCTCTCTCTCTCTCCCTCAAGCCTATGTACATTTATCCAACACTGTGACCCATTTAGAGGTCTTTTCCATCTGAATTTGTCTTTACTGTATATGTGTAATCCTTTTCCTACCGGGAGTACTTCTTAAAATGCTAAATGCTTCTTTAAAACCCAAGTGGAGGCATTGCTAGGACAAATGCAGCCCTGCCTGCTTGCCCTGCCCAGTCCAACGTGGCAGAAGTTCGTTCACTGCCTGAGACTGCTGGATGGGAGCCACACCACCTCAACTCTGATAACTAGTTGGCCCATGCTACCACCAAGTAACTTGCAGCACACTCCCCACAAAGCCCATTAAATGCTTGGCCTCCTGAAAGAGCCAGAGCTCATGCTGGCAGCATGGCCCAGAAAGCCACTGTTTCAAAACTTTGCAGCTTTTTTTCTGCCACTGCTGAATCAGAAAAACTTCTTTTAAAGGACCTTTGGTGCTAAGTTGTACTTATTTCTGTTTTTTGTTTGTTTGTTTGTCTAGAATTTCTTCCCAAATTCTCTCAGGTTGTAAGTGGATTTTAGTCAACCATGTTGGGCACCAATTTGTTATAAGAGGCCACTTGTTTGTTCCCATCTGCACAGCATCAAAATAATCACACAGAATCTGTATTAATAAAACCATTGCTTGGGCCATTAGCTCTAGTTTCTTATTCACTAACTCTTACATCTTAATTTAACCCATTTTTATTAATCTGTGTATTGCCACGAGGTTGTGGCTTACTGGGTAAAATTCCAGCGTCTATCCCCAGCAGGGCTATATGGCTTCTCCATGACTTCACCTTCCTTCTCCCAGCATTCAGTTTAGTTTTCCCTGCCTAGCTAAGTTCTGCCTTACTATAGGCCAAAGCTGTTTCTTTAGTCATTAACCAATAAAGCAACACATAGACAAAAGGACCTCACACACCAGTCCTGGTTAGTTTTTTTGTCAACTTGACATAGCTATAGTTATCCAGGAAGAAGAACCTCAACTGAGAAAATGCCTCTATCAGTTTATCTGCAAGCAAAGGTGAAAACATTTTCTCGATCAGTGACTGAAGTTTGAGGGCCCAGTTCACCAGCTTCCTCCTACCCCCTCCAAGGTGGTCCTGAGGGTTATATAAGAAAGCAGGTGGAGCGAGTCACAGGGAACAAGTTAGTAAGCAGCACTCCTCCATGGTCTCTACATCAATTCCTGCCTCCAGATTCCAGTCTTGACTTCTTGCGCTGACTTTTCCTGGTGATGGGGTGTGACCTGAAATTTGTAAGATGAAATCAAGCCTTTCCTCCACAAGTTGGTTTTTGGCCATGGCATCTTATCACAACAGCAGAATCTAAACTAAGACACAACCCTTTGATATTCACTGCTTCACAGAGCTACCATCTCGTACCTCTGTCCTACTTAAATTCAGAGAGCTTTCCTGACTCCTGCAGGTAAGCTCCCTCAGCCAGTCTTGTTATGCAGAGGTCTACAGGATTCACACACCTCACTTTCTGCCTTTGGGATGCTTCCCAGTGGACAGTGAATTAAATGTCTAATTGGTTCAATTGAGTTAATGAAAAATTTTAGTTAAAAGTAATACTCACCATCATCCAATCCAAATTCTCAACATCCCCTTAATTATTCTAACATATAAAATGATGTCCCATTCTTTCCCAGGGACTTTCCAAAGAGCTATCTATGTTCTATATTTCCATAATGTTCACTCATTCACTCACTCATTCATTTGTTCACATTCAACAATCATTTATTGCTTCAAACACAATGCCAGACAATGCAAGTTACTTTCCTGTCTTTGTAGAGCTATCATTGTATCAAATGACACAGGAAAACAAAAAATCAAAATATCTATACTATTTCTCCACACACACATAAATCCATTACTACACACACACACACACACACACACACACACACATATATATATATAAATTGTATTAAGTTTTTGACTAGGAATTATAGATGACTCTGGATACTTTCATCAAAGAAAGGTATGCATGGGAATGGCATGGCAATGTCTAACAGGATTAAGGAAGAGACAGAAAAGTGCAAGGACCGAATTGGCTGAATCTCTTTGAAGTAGTTTACGAATCTTCCTTTTAACATGCTTCATTCACGTGATTTCGTTATCAACAACCCCAATCTTGCCCTTAATAAGGGGACCTCTTCTGTCTCACTTGAGCGTAATGTCTGCTCTTGGGCTAATTAATGCAAGCTAGGGATAATAGTTTCAGAGGACAGCTGTGGTTGTCTGGGTCCGCCTCTGGACTGAGGAGTCAAGCAGACTCTGTAAAAGTATTTGTACAAGAAAAGGAGGAATGTCTCAAGAGCATCTGACCTAGTTTTGGGAAGAGGGTGCTATCAAAGTTTCACTATGCATGAGAAAGGAGATCTTGCAATCCAAAGCAGGAAGAGAAATTAACACAGTCGAGAGGAAACGTGGGCTAAGGAGAAAGAGTAGGATACCATGGAATGGTGTCTGTGAAGTCTTCGAAATCCTCCGGGCAAGGAGGGGACTCATCAGAAGTCTGTTACTCAATGGCTTAACACCAGAAAGTGACGGTCTCACCTCAAACCCCAATTCCCTATCATCAGCTCTCCTTGGAAGCCTATGGGAATCCTGGTGGCCATACGGGCAGTCAGGGCTGGGCAGCAAGAGCTGGACTCTCGTTACTGTTAGTGAAAGAGTTAGTTGACATCTTTGTTTTATAGTCTGTTTTCACCTTCCAGAAACACTTTCTTATAGAAATCTATTGGTTTCTCTATTGGTGTGGATTGGGGAAGAAAAGGGTGGTTAAATTTTCTTTCCCTTTTTTCTCCAGATTTCATCTGATGCAGATGAAAATTTGAACTGAATTTTAAATGGTTGTCAGGCAGCTTTTCAATTCCTGAAATTAGTTTTCTTTTTTCCTAACCTAAGGCCAGAAATTGAGCCGTTTTGTTCTTTTGGAGAAAGGTAATTACTACGAGTCATATGTGGTGAGATTCTGACCCATAATTATTAAAATTGTAAAGGGATAGCAGCAAACAGATACAGTGATAGCTGCAGGGATTCGAACTGAGAAAACCAGCAAGTCAGAGGGGAAGTAAATATGATCAGACAGTTCTTGCCATTCCTCCAAAGCTGAGGTAGTTTATTTTCAGTCCTCTTGTGTTGTGCATCTGGAGATTGAGGGAGAAGTGATGCTGTCCCTGGATCCATTCCTAAGTCTTCTCAAGGATGGTAGAGCCCATGCTTGTGTTCTAAAAGACAGCTCCCAAGAAACTCCAAGGGACTACTGACCCAGAAAGGGAGCATGCTTAGTCCTACAGTGGGGTGCCATTTTGTGAATCCCAGTGTCAGCCAAATTCTTCCAGCTAAGTGGAGTTCATGAACTCAGACACACTGTGTGATGCAGAACTGCCCGCATGGGTCCAGTTTACCCACAGAATGGCCAAACACACTAAGGTTTTCTTAATGGAAGCTGTTTAACTTGGAGTGTCGTGTTCTGAAACAGTAAATGCTTCAGCAAGATCCAAGGTGGGTTTCTTTTCCATTTTTTAGAAAGATGGAATATCTGTTATTTTCTTTATTTTGTGCCTTTAAAAACTTATTTAATACTTAAAGCATTTGCTGTTGATAATTATTACCAGAAATTGTATAGAAAAAGAAGCCTTCCTCTTAATTCCCTGGTCTCTCAGTTCTAAATCCAGGACGATCACTCTTGGAAGTTGCTTTTGTTATTTTGAGATAGAATCTCACTGTATAACCCCAAGATGGCCTTGAAATCACAATCTTCTTCCTCTGCTTCCTAAGTGTTGGGATTTTAGTAATGTAGGGTATTTGAATATAAGCACAAACATTGGCATCATCTTTTCTCATCTGGCTACATACCTCCATTATTCACTACTAAATTTTGATGATGGCTTCATATTTGATTTACATAAAGCTGCCTTACTTTTTAAAATGATGACATCATATTTTGTTGCACAACCTTAATTTATCTGGTGATTCTCCTATTCAATGCTGTTTGCTTCTAATTACAAATAAAGCTGTAGCAGGGCATAGTAACACATGCCTATAATCCCAGCACTCCAGAAGCAAAGTTAGGACCCTTATGTGTTTGAGGTTAGCTTGGGTTTCATAATTGAGACTATGTTTCAACCAAACAAAGCAACGAATAAGCAAAGTTGTAACAAATGTATTTGTACATTATTTTGTATATAGGCAAGTACATGAGACCAATAGAATTGTCTGACCAAAGGGTATGTCCGTTTTTAGTTTGACAGCAGCAACCAAATCTTTCCACTAAAGTGTACCTAATTAAACTCCTTCCAGCAAACAGAGAGAGTGCTTACATCAGTGTACCATGCTTAAATATTCAAAAAGAATCCAGCTGTGGTTTGCTGTGATTTTGCAGTTGATTTTTAAGATTTTTGACAATGATAACTTTCCTCCTTTCTGTTGTTATTTTATATTTCATTTCTTTCCCTCTTCTTGTATGTGCTAGCATTTTCAGAAGAATGCTCACCAGCACTGATGACATGGAACATAACTGTTTCATCCTTGATCTAATGAGAAGGATTTTACTGTTTTCTTACTAGAAAACTGGTACAAAAAAAAGACTGAAATTTTAAATGTGACATATTAATTTTGTCATGTTAAAAAGCTATGTCCATCTATTCCTACCACTGAGAGCTGTTAGTTGGAAAGGATCTACCTTCAGCATCTACAGAAGAGCCAGGCCATTTTTAAATCTCTTTCAGTCTATGAATATACACAGTGGGTTAATATAATTGTCAAAAAATCATTAAATATGTATTCTATCGTTGCTTATAAAGTTTAGCCTTCTAGATTTGTTTATTTTTTATTTGCTTTTTTTAAAAACTTAGGCATTGTGTTACATTTTACTTAGGCATTCTAAAAAGAAATTGACCTGTTGTTTCAAAAAACTTCCTAAGAAATTATTCCACCAGACACAAAAGTGTAACAGTGTGACTAGATAAACCCCCAGGTGAGAAACTCCAGGTAATAGAGAAAATGCTAAGGATGAGGGCGACCACCTCTCTACTGAAAGAGAGCCTGGGAGAGAAAACCCAGGCATCCTAAGTGGGCTGGGAGGAGAGTAAAGAAGCTTACATCAGACGATTGAGTTCTAGTCAAGTGAAGACAGGAAAGAAGGTCGGTGCTTGTAATAACAACTCATATTGGAGAAATGCCAGATTGCATGTGGAAGTGTGCAGATTATGTATAAAAATATCTTTAAATTATATCTTAATTCACTGCAATTGTCCTGCACCTAGAAGAGAATAAGAACCAATTTTCTTATGGAAAGTGTTTTGCGAAGGAAGTGAATGAAAGCGGTTGGTTCTGACCCGTGGGGTCATTGTCTAGCTAGCTCATGCCTTATTCATCCCTGAGAAGTGTCTTTTCACTCTTTCTTTGGTGGAATGATTTCTCCAGCACAAGGTTTATAACCCAGCAGAAGGGACACACTTCTCCACAGGGGCAATGTCTTTTGTTGAAACCTGGGTCTCCCTGCATTCGGGCAGTGGGTGAGCAAGCAGGCAAGTGCAAGTCCTGCGTGTGGAAGAGGCAGCTTCTGGAAGCCCTTTCCTTATGGCGCTGTGAGTCTGCTTTCTGTTTTCTCACGGGAAAAGGAAGCTGAACTTGAAAATCATTGGATGTTCTCAAAAGTTCTGGGTGTCTACAAACTTGCTGCGCAGGCTTCGTTCCGACTTTTATTTGTTTAAGTGTTTGAGCTTAGCAATGATATCAGAAGTTATTAAGCTTAAATACGAGATGAGACAATTTACAGACTTTATTAATACACGACACAGACGTGCTCTGTTTCTGCATCTCATTATGTGGGCGATGCCGAGCCTCACTTTTCTCATCTGTGAAATGGCTGTTACGAAAACAGCGTCTCCAGTGACCTCATTGGGCAGTTGTGTAAGGACCAAATGAGATAATGAACGTACGTTATAGTGAAACTGCCCTCCCGACTCGAAGAACATTGCCTAAGTCACTTATGAGAAATAACTCTGCTAACTATGACTGCTTATCCCAATTCTAGGGAAAACTGGTAGAAGAAAAAAAAGCGAGAATAAGGAAATAATTTCCTTTTTAGGGGTATTTTGTTGGAGTCCAAGTGGAGTGGGAAAGTCTGAGACGTTACTGAGCTTTTGTTGCTCTGAAAACAGCCTGACTAGTCATGCTGTTAGAATTCTGACTAGCCATCACCTAGACTTAAGAATCACTGCCATGGACAAGACTGTTAGCTGATTAGATAGTTTCTCTCCAGAATGGCAACAGGCCACTCACAGGTATGGGGAAAGCCCTTAACTAACACGAGGAAGAAAGAAAGAGTACATTTTTAACAAGTAAGTATTAAAAAGCCAATGACTGCAAAATATTTCTTAAAGGAATGAGCTCAGGAGCCAGATTATATGGATTTGATTCTCAGTATATGCCACTTAATAATGGTGGGACGGGAGGCGTGCTTCGAAACGTCTCTGCGCTTAGCTTCTTTTTACTATGTACGGAAGAGGAATAAAAGGTATCTCCTCCCCAGGATCTTTATGGGGATTTAATTAGTATTTACAAAACACCTGAAACTGCACATGCAAATTCTGTGTGAGGATGTATTCCTGAGGTATTTGTCGGGTGCTGGCTGGCTTGCTGGGCTCCGGAGTGAAGCCTCGGTGTTTGCTTATTGAAGAAGGTATACACCAAGGATTCTATCCCAATACAAGGTTTAAAGGGCCTTTGAATTTATAGACCTAAATGTAAAACTTTTAGAGGCATTTTTAGTATTTATTGTAAAAACTATGCCTAAGTAGTTCACAAATGCTTTCTTTAGACAACATCGAGCCAGTTTGGGAATCTGGGATGTCAGATCTGACCTCCGTTTAGAACCCATTTAACTCTTCATACCTCAGCTGCTTTCTGAAGAAATGCAATAAAAAAATGCTGGCTTGACAAGGAAGTCATAAGATGGAAATGAGATAACGTTGGTAAATTCTGAGCGTTTGCCAGGAGAGGCGGCACCTAAAGCAAATTGTAATTATTAACAACATCTCGCATCCCACTGGAGGCTGCTTTCCACATTATTATCTTATTAAATGACTAAAGCCAATCTTAGAAATTACAATGTTGGGGGTTGGATCATTAGGACCATGGTGCCAGACAGCTTCTTGCAAGAATGTGGTTGGGAAGGCGCCACAGAACTGCTGGGTTTAAACTCAGAGTGGATCAATGCACTCTGCTTGGGTCCAGCCTGAGGGGCGGGTCTAAGCGCTTCCCCAAACATGGCTCCCTTGGGCTTCCGTCTGTGATGAGATCCGCGGGAACAGAGCCGAAGATTGGGATGCTGTGTTTCCTACCTGGAGTTCATTAAACACTTACACTGCTCCACATGCAGTGGAACTCCGTAGCTTTAATATTCTGACTTTTCTACATTTTCCTGAGGATACAGAGCAACTGACAAATGCTTGTGGAAATTAATAAGCTGAGTTATGTATTTACCTAAGAAATTCTACTACTTCTTGGGGACAGAATCTTCAAAGAAAATGCTACCAGCAAAACAATACAGGTAAGCCAGGTGATTTTAGGTAATGCACAGATAAATATTTTCTGCACATACATAAATGAGTATATGTGTATGTAAAAACTGAATATAGTACACAAAACTACACATTCATAGATAAGATTACTTAGGTTCAAGTTTGTATTTGAAGAAGATGTTTCCTGGTGACGAATGGTTTTGGCTTAAGAAACCAGGCAATTTACAATAATAAAAATTACAACTAAATTTAAGGACACAGCATCTTGGAATAATGAGAGCATCCGTTTTGTGTTTTCAAATTTCTGAGTGTGGGATTTAGACCCTAGAGCAGAAATTAGAGGAAAATGATTTCTTCCATCTGGAGCAATCGGCACTGCTTGGGAAAGACTTTTACATGCTTTCAGTTGTTTTCAGGTCAGATGTAGTTGTCGCTGTGTAGTGGATGGAGAAACAAATTTACTGTCTTTGGAAGATTGTGCAATACCAAGCTGGCAAGGAAGTTCGGTTGCATATGCTGTGATGTTTAGGGAAAGGATCGCATGCTGAGTGCTTCCTACAAAGTAGAGACCTGTTTGCTGAAACCAGTGGAGACCTACTTAACTCTTTGTGTGTGAGAGCGCGCGCACCCCCCCTCCCCCGTCTATTCACGGGCCTGTTTTTCCAGGCAGTAGAAGACAGGGGGTGGCCGGGCGGTGGTGGGTGGTGGCACATGCCTTTAATCTCAGCACTCTGGAGGCAGAGGCAGGCGGATCTCTGTGAGTTCGAGGCCAGCCTTGTCTACAAGAGCTAATTCCAGGACAGGAACCAAAACCACAGAGAAACCCTTTCTCGAAAAAAAAAAAAGACAGGGGATGGAGGTGCTCCAGGGAAGCCCAGACTTGGCCTGAATTGTGGAGAAATCCATGAAGCCCCCTTAACTACAGCACCCAGTAACGATACCACAGAATTACTGTTTGCTGAGAGCGGGGGCCCAGGCTTTTCTACATGTATCAGTTGGTCATTAGCTATGTCTATCCCTACTAGCTTCCAGGGTGAGATGGTTTGTTCTAATTGCCCAGCGCAGGTTTCCCAGAAACAGGGACATGTAATAATAAGTCTTTGGCAGGCTACATTCCAAACAGCTGGAGGAGGGTACACTAACCCAGTGAGTGGGATTTGGGAGGGGCCACCCCTGCAACATCAGCTCAATCCTGAGCAAAGTTACAATGACATTCAACTGCTATCTCTGTGCCCCAACACACACACACACACACACACACACACACACACACACACACACACACACACACGACAGTAGCGAGTTGAGAAAATATATAAGGTTCCCTTCTCAAATAACTGAAAATTGAAAGCTAATATTTTTAGAACAAATACGCAAATAAGATATGAATACAGATAGACATACATAAACACGCAAAATACAATGTGTTTAAGCATAGATCTGATTATCAACATTTGGAAAAAATATTTTATCCCAGAGAATGGAAACGCTTTCTGTTCAAAGGGTTCAGAAAGTAAATTCTCCTTCCACAGAGCTTATTCCCTTGGGCTTTGCCATAGCAGGACGAAGACTTTTCAAGAAATCTCAGGTTGTCCTGGTATATTCCCACTTTGTTCTGAGACAATCTAAGAAGTGCTCTTCATCAAGGCTAGACGTATAGGTTTTGATAAAAGTGAACAGAAAAGGGGAAGGGGGCAGGAGCTATGGTGGCATGAAGCGAGGGTCTGGGTTTAACCTTTAGAAAAATTGAGATGAGTATCCTACTAATTCTCCTTATCAAAGGATGTTAATTGAGTACACAGCCCTCATGGTGGGAGACATCTGAGGCTAGTTGAGAAGGAAGGAAGGAAGGAAGGAAGAAAGGAAGGAAGGAAGGAAGGAAGGAAGGAAGGAAGGAAGGAAGGAGAAGTCCAAGCTAGTGGAGGTAGTCTTATCATTTTTCCTGATTTCTTCTCACACCACCTTCCAGGAGATGTCATCCCAAAGCTATTAGCATAACTGGCATTTTACATAACAGAAAGCGCAGGCATCTCAGACTGCCTTCTGCACGACAAATGTTTAATTGGAAAAATAATAGGATGAAAATGAAATTGATGTTTGCTATGACTGCAACAGACGCTTGTCCTAGAGAAGAAAATTCAGTTTTCATTCTCCAAAGGCCAAATACAAAAGAGAATCCTAAATTAAAGCTAGAAAGATCTGCTGTTTAGCCTGTGCCTACAATTGGAGGTGGAACCCTTTCCCTCCATCTATCTATCTATCTCTCACTCATTTTCTCTCTGTGTCTTCAACTCCCCTCTCCCAAAATAGTAAAAATGAATGCGACATGTATTCTGAAAGTTCTTAAGGTAAGGAAGTCCATATTAATTGCTTATTTTCAAAGGGAAGGCTCTCTAAATGTTGCGTGTCCATCTATAGCATATGTTTTATCTTCTCAGATAGATAACTAAATGCCAAATTAACAAGCAGTTCCATCCTTCATCACATTAATAACCTAATTTTAGCTGCAAAATAATTCAGTGTGGAGCCATACGCTAAAATATGGTAATTGATATTGTATGGTTTTGGAGAAACAAGTTGTGTTTCCCAGCGTCTCTTTCTTTCATTGTTGATCTGTTGCCTTTGGGTGTTGAGTCAGAGGCCATAAGACTCATCCTCATCATAGACTCTGACAACTATAGTAATTGCCCCTGCTGGCGTTGGCTCGTAGACTTTCCTTTCTCTAACAGGAAATCCTGTCATGAAAAAAGGAATAAGGTTCTCCAGAAGTTGGGACCCTGAATCTTCTGTTCATTTCAGTCCAGCTCTGCGCTGGGTCCCAAGCTCCTGCATTGCTCTTCCATGACAATTGTTTTGATGACCAGTGCTAAAGGTCAGGATCCAGGGGTCAGGAGCCAGAGCCCTCGGGCATGAATAGCTGTCTTCCAGCCTAGATATTCCCAATTTGGCACTTTGTGGGAAATCCAGTGGCTGGTATAGGAAAGGTAATGGAACCAGGAAAAGAGAGGCAGTGGATGGGCCATCAACTCAAGGGTGACAGCCCTCAGCAATGCCTCTGGGCCTTACCAGCAGCATTGCCCTGGGTGGCCACCGCGGAGAGGCCCTCCTCTGTGTTTCACTGCATGTGGATATGACGTCACGCGTACTGACCTTTGGCAAAGTCCTCAGCCTCTATAAATCTGAAAAATGGAGCTACGGACAGCATCTTCCTTGGAGTCTGCGGTACAGATTCACCAAGAAGATAACGGGCACCAAGCTCTCTGTTAACTGTTGTGTGTATTTGCTCGTCTCATGTGGAATCCTAGTTCAAGGCCTATGACCAGAAAACTTGAATATAATCTCGCATGAATTACTTCAGATTTGAAACCTGTCACATAGAATAGGTTTACTTTTTTCAAATCATATTAATTTATCATTCCAGTTACAATCCAGGTGATATTAAACATTTCATTCTTTTCTACTTCTAATCAACAAAAATGAATCTCATTTGGATTATTTAATCTCATTTGGATTTTTGATGGAAAAATTTTTAAATTGAAACATTTCAGAAAAAATGGAATGAAAATATTTTTAAGTGGGTCTGGTGGTTGAATGTCTCTGCCAGTTTGCTAAAAACTAAGACAGGTGGCCAATACAACCAATAAAATCTGAATGGAATATATACATAGGTTTTTCCAATTAAAAAACAAGCATACATTTTTTTTCTATGAGAATAGAAAGAGTAGGAAGCCCTGGGTTACTTCATCCCCTGTAGTTGATGTTACTGACTTTTTCCCACAGTTTCTACTTCCGGTAGTTCATCTTTTCAACATTTCTACTGCTTCAAGGGTTAGGGCAAATGAAGATCATCATCCAGAAGAAGCTACGAAAATTGTTATCTGTGAACTGTTTGCCTTCAAAGAGACACACAGTAGGTCCTCACCTTGTGTCTTGTGTGCACACACAATGCCACCTGCCACCGTGCCAGCAGAGTTTGGTGCAGTCGGTACCTCTTGAGGTGCTGGGCAGAGAGAGCCAGGCTCAGCTGCTTTAAGGGAGCACAGTCACTGTACAGCCCTAACCCAGCCAGTTCTGCTCTCTTGCTACGGGGTCTGTGGGAAATAAAGTTCGCCACGTGTTGCTTCGCTCTTTCTGTCATTTCCAGGACAGAGGAGATAACACCGCATATCTCCCAACAGTGGCTGCATGGTGACGGTCAGGTGATTCATATCGTGCGCTCGATGGCCGCACCTTCCCAGGTTCCCTTTCACCTTTAGATGAAGGCAACTACAGGACTCCTGCGGTCAGGATCTCAGATAAAATTAAATGAAAGTAAAAACAGATGTGCTCACAGCCCAGTTTTCTTGTTATTGTTTGAAGAGGAGAGAGAGTTTCATTTACATAGCCCAGGCTGGCCTCTGACTCAAAACCCTCCTGTCTCAGTCTCCCAAGTATGGGGATGACACGCATGCATCCACATGATTCATTGCTGAGTCCCTAGCGCTATTCTAGGGCTCTGGGACTTGAAAGGAGTATGGACTACAGTGGAAGGTGTGGGAGGGTGTGTAATTCTGTGGACCTGGGCGTCAGAGAGGAGGCCCCTGGCTCGTGGGCCTGGGTAGCAGGTGCACTTGATAACAGAGGTGTCTCTGAGCTCGTGCCGTATGGGAGAGTATCCTAAGAAGTCCCTTTCTGTCCTTATTGATGATGCCCCAAATCAAACCTGAACGACCTCGTAACAGAACTACTGATGGCAACGGCCTCCTAACGGCTCCTTGCCTTTGGTTCTGTCGTCTCAAATCCAGTCTCATAACAGCTAGGGTGAACGTCCTCCTGCCGTCCCCTTTGCCTTGGGAACCAGAGAGAAGCTCCCGAGGGAGGCCTCCAGGAGCGAGCTCTGCCCGCCCCTTTGAAGGCTTCACCATACCTCACGCTTGGCGAAGCACACTTCTCTACGTATCTTCATAGCACAGCGCTTTGATTCTTCACTTGTACTCCTGGCTCCCTAATGTCTGCAGGATACGTTTGTATCTGGAAGCCTCAGTGCATGAGAGACAGAGCATCTAAAACCTCTGGACTCTTGTGGGATGGAAGCAATGAGTATACGGAACATAGAGCTCCCAGTATACCTAGGAAGTTTTCAACACAGTTAACTATTTCACTATTATGATTTATTTCTAAGACATTATCATGCATAAGTTTTCTTGTTGCTGCCTCCGATTCTACAAGGCATATTAAACGTCTTCCTCAAGTGATCCTTACCTGGGCATAGCACCTATCATATAGCCCTGAACTCCTCTCAAAACAAAGCTTCTCACTGAGACCCTCCTAAAAACAGGGGCCACGTTGTCAGCTGTTCCTGTCAGCTACTCTGAGCATCTGATATTGTGTGTAGTACCAACGGAAGGCTGTGCTTGTTTTTGCACAATGAGTAGACAGAGCCTTGAGAAGGCAAGGAGACAAGAAGGAGCAAGTTTGCACCTGGCACAGGGAAGGGATGCTTCTGAGGCCACCACTGGGAATCCAGGTGAGGCGGCAGACTCACAGAGGGTCAGGTGTGTGACCAGTATGTGACCAGGTGGTCAGACTACAGAATTCTGTCAAAGGAGCCTGGGCAATAGGTTGCAGACTTACGCAATGGGCAGTAAACCTATGATTTCCCAGGAAGCATTTGCTTTTGGTACCTCTGGAGGGTCCCTGGATTCATCCTCTCTAGAAAAGATACAGGATGATTTATCACTACAAAAAGGCAGTCATAAAAGGCCTAGAAATCAACAGATCATTCTCATCTCCATTAACATCTTTTTCTGATTTGAAACATTGTGGGAAAGAAGTGTTCACTTTTGTAAAACTCCATGCTGGTGACCCATGGTGGAAGGGACATCTTATTGATGTGCTCCGAATCACAAATTTCTAACCATCATGAAAGGAAGTATGGAATACCCCACAGACCTCTGAGGGTGCCAGCCTTAGCCCCGACCATATAGAACAGAGCATATTGAGAAACAAAATACAAAATCAATGGGTACCAGCCTCTGTCCTGCTTATGAACTATAAGACTTACAGGCATGCTTGTTGGGCAAGCTTTGTTGAGGGTCTTTTCCATGTGATCAATAGAAGGAAAACAAAGTCCGGCAGACAGAAAGGCAGGAAGTTTTGAGTCTGCTTTATGGTTACTGTTACTAGGGAAACCAGTTCTTTAGTATTCATGTGTTCAGCTGCTGGCCTCGTGGAATCTCTGAGGCCAAGGAAGCATCTGAGGTGGCACAAGGGGAAAGAAGGAAAAAAAAACCACGTAGACAGCTGAGCAAGATGTCAGTGATTTGGCCCTTAACTGCGTTTCCCACTGGCTTTCACAGTGAGATCATGGCCAGCATCAAATGATTCAATGTGTGCTCAGGTCTTGCTGTCCCTGCTTTATGCTCTCATATCCGCACATCATCTGCTCAGAGGGAGGAAGAGCTTCTCTGGGGACAAAGGTTCTTGAAATCTAGTTCCATTTTAAAAATAAGTATTGCTTAACACAAAGAGCAGCCTGGATTTAGGCTGGTTGGTTCTTACTCCAAATTGCCTTCCCTTTAGTATTTAAAGAAGGTGGTAAGTGCAAATTCAGCCTTAGTGACCTTGAGAGTGACATTTTCCCTACCAGATAATAGGTGCACGTATCGCTTCCTGATCATTACCTCTAATGTACAAAAGTAAGGAATGACACAGCAATCAGAATTCAAGGGGACACCTTGTAATTTCACTCAACAGCCTATGGTTGATGATCAAATAATGAGCAACAAAGGTACTAGAATGTGAACGGGCCAAGCCAGGGAATTTAGAACCCAAGTCACAGATCAAAGACTGTCTAGGTGAAAGAAAGGGAGCGCAAGGGATCAGGCGAATAAGAATTCACTTCTCACCGCCATATTGCATTCTTGAATTATAGCAAAATACCTGAGATAGACAGACAGAGAGAGAGAGAAAGAGAAAGAGAGAGAGCATCTGAATCCAACAGTATTTGGTTCCATTGCTTCTGAGGCCATGTACAGTAGAGCAGGACATCCCCATGGACCATCTGGCTCACTATGTGTTAGGTGTTAGGAGAGAGGGATGGGACAAGGGATGATACATTTTTCAAAGGAAGGCATACTTGCAGTAATGTATTTCTTTCAGTTAGACTCCACTTCTTACTATCTTGCTCATAATAAAGTTACCAATGGGTTGTGCTCGTTGATTAAAGAGTGAATGCCCCCATGATCCAATCACATTCCAATAATGTCACCTGCTGGGGCCCAATCTTTAACATATATAACTTTTGGGGGATACATCATTTTCAAACCAGAACACCCCACTCCCTCCCACCAAACATTAAAAGAAAGCTCAATGATATTTATAACCAGGATTGTGTCTGACCAGTGATTTTCCTACTAAGAATCTGGTGTAGGGGATAGGTAAGGACTCTTTATATTCTACAAAGTTATCTAAACTAAAGTGTTTGCTGAGTGAAAATGATAGTGTCCTTGTCCCTTCATCTGTGGTCTGCAAGGCCAAGAAGAAATCAATTGGTATTCTAGGGGTCACCTCCTGGCTTGGTGTAGCTAATGTCCACTGCACTTAGTACATCATTCTTAACAGCCTGTTCATAGTCATGGCATTCCGCAGCAGGATGAGGGAAGAGATGTGAAAATTATTCGGAGGCACTCCTCAAGTTCAACAATTTCATGGATGGTTTATAGCACTGAAGTATAAACATGAGCTAATGATATCCTCATTTAACACTTCACATGTAACATAAGCCAAACTAACCTGACTCCTGCCCAACTCTTCTGCTTCATCATCTTGCATCTCAAGTCCATTCCACTTCAATACCAGCTTCATCCAGTTTACTTGTGCTTCCTCTCGCCATGAAAACTCAGTGAGAAGGCTCCTTCCTAAGAAAGTTCATCCAGATCTCCAGTTCAGGCGCACTGCTAGGCCTTCTCACCATGACCTCCTGCTTCCTCAGTTGCAGGAATTCTAGTTTGGTTGTGCATTTTGGAGTCTGTTTCAAACTCGGCAAATTCGCTATTAACCCCAAGTGTCATCCTGGCCGAGGAAGAGTAAGCTTATGTTCATGGCTGAAAGTTCAATACCCATCATAGGGCTTAGCACAGAGTTGACAGTCTGTAAAGATTTCTTAAATCAATAAATACATGTCCACAAGGACCTAAGTTAGAAGGTGAAAGAAACAAGATCCACACACCAAGAGCTCTTAGATGAGGTGACTGCAACAATTGCTTCTCCCTCACACATTTTCTCTATGCGTATGCCTTGCATATTTCAGGAATAAATAAAATGAATGAATGATGGAGTGAGTCAATGCAAAACCATGTCTCATTCATCTTTGTTTACATAAGTCTACTTTACATTAGCAGTGAAATTTAAAATATATTTGTTTCTGTGTGTCTACTACAGCCTTGTGAAGGATGGGTAAGAAAAAATGCACATACAAAACAAACACAAAAACCCAAGTTACAGGAACAGGGTAGATGGCTTAGTGGTTCAAGTACTTGCCAGGAAAGTTTGAGGACTAGCATTCAGATCCTGCGAAACCCACATCCATATTAGATGGGCAGGGTGATCTACCAGTAGCTCCATCCTTGTGAGGTGGAGACAGGTAATCCCCAGGGTAAGCTGGCAAGCCAGACTAGCCATATTGGCAAGCTCTACATTTGGGTGAGAGACCCTACATCAATGAAAACGTGGAACTATGATCGAAGATTCCAACCTCCTCAACCTTGGGTTTCTGCATGCACGTGTACATGTATTTATACAGAGTGTGCCACACACATTCAAAACATGCAACACATATACAATGGGAAAAGGAAAAACCTAAGATGCAGCTGAGAGACAAGCATCCGTCTGTCATTTTTTAGGAAAAACAAGTGCTGAATATAGAAAGACCAATTGGGGCTGGAATGTGTCAGGAGAAGGCTTCCAGATGTTCTCTTGGCTCCATCGTGAAGCAGGAATTTGGGGTAGGGGTGAACCTTGTGTCTTACAGAGATAATCGATATACTCTGTGTTCTGTGAGACAGAAATGTTTTAATTTTACTGGATTAATCTCTAGAAAGCTTCAATCACCTTTCTACACACAGAACATTTCATGCAGGTTCTGCAGCTATTCCTTTTAAACCCTCAGAGGCTTGTGTGATAGCCTTGACTTTGGCTTCCAACTCCAGGACCACAAAATTAAAACAAAAGAAAATAACTTCTTTGGATATGTTCAAATTAAGTTGGGGTTCTTCTGCAGTTAGAAGATACTTTTAGTTCATGAGATAGAGGCTTGAAACAAAGATTTGAGAACTCCATATTCTCTTCTAAATCTCCATCTCTGTTTCCCAGTACCACACCCTTCCAGTGTCAGGAGTCTATTCTGGCCCTTCTTTGTGTAACATGATTGACTCTCTTGAATTTCCTCTGTTCTCTCTCCTAAGACAAATAGGGTAGATTTATTCCCTGTTGTCTCTCATGACCTTTAAACAGCTATAAACATCCTGGTACCAGAGATCACATCATGGAGCCACTTTACACTAGTGATGGTTTTAGCATCTCTCAAGATAGGGGAAGTGAGGTAAATTCATTAATAATTAGTGAAGATAGGCAGACTTACTTTTTAAAAATCAACGCAAATGAATGTGTCTAATAATAAATCTTGTTACTATCATAATGTATTTAATGAAGATCAATCAACCGGAGGAAAGGTTACCATAGAAGAGAAAAATGGGACATTACAGAAGTTAAGACAACTCAGACAAATGTATTTTGTTAAGCACACAATCATGGATTCAAAACATTCTTTGAAATTTTCTGATCAAAGACAAACTTTGGCCACTGGCCTTCCTCTTGCTGCGATTAGGTTACACATAAGCCTGTTCCAATTGTGTCATCGTGAACAAAACTTTAGAGAGAAGGAGCAGCAGTCTATGTGTTATCTTGGTGTCTGCACAGAAACAAAATAGTGATGTCCTGAATTGTGACTGTAAACAGATGTTTCTGTCCCACCTGGTCCCACAGTCATTCAGTCCCAAAGAAACACAGAGGCTTATAACAATTATAAACTGTTTATTAGCTTTGGCTTATTAGTAACTAGCTCTTACAACTTAAATTAACCCATAGTTCTTATTTAGGTTTAGCCACATGACTTGATAGCATTTTCATCTTGCTTCCTCTGTGTCTGGGTGGCAACTGCAGACTGAGCCTTTCCTCTTCCCAGAATTCTCCTAGTCTGGCCGTCCCATCTATACTTCTTGTCTGGCTACTGGCCAATCAGTGTTTTATTAAACCAATATGAGTGACAAATCTTTTCAGGGTACAAGAGCTTTATTCCACAGCACTGGTGGGAGTTGGGAGTACTAGTGCTTCTCCCAAATCCAGGTGGCTAGGTTTGAGCTTCAATTCCTAGAGCTGAAATTCCAATTTCAGTTGTGGCCTGTGCCAGTGGCTAAAAAGTCTCAGGCAAAAGGCTTTTTAATAAAATTTTACCCCAAAAAGTTGGGTACCAAAATGAAGCATAATTAATGTAAACTCAGAGACAGATATTGGGTTCAACCTGAAGACCAGAAAAGCAAAGCAGTCAGCCACTGGCTCTTACCTTTACCTCAGTCCAACAATGGCAATCCTGCCTCCAGGAAACCCCAGAATGAGACTTAGATGGAGATCTGTCTCCTCCAAATTTATAAACCTCTCTAGTTCTGGGCATGCACCACCACCGTCTGGTTTCTACGGCAAGCTAGTGTGGCTACTGGGATTAAAAATGTGTGCCATTGCTGCCCAGTCTGTAAGGCTGGCCAGTGTGGCTGTTTTACTTTTCTGATCCTCAGGCAAGCTTTATTAATTAAAATACAAATGAAATGCAACTACCTGTGACATTCTACAAGTATGAATAAGTATTTCCTGGTGGCTCCAGTTCCAAGAATTTTAGCTAACAACAAAATTCTAAATATTTTACTTTTGGAAGTTAAAGAAAACAAAACAAAACAAGGCAACAAGAGTAACAAAAAACCCAACCACCTTTGTGGAAAATTGCTTCTAATATCCCACTCACCATATAACAACAGCAAATGAAATACCTGTTGCCATTGGTGATATTGTTAACTGTAGGATTTTAGCTATAATATTGTTGACACTCAGGAAGGAAAGGTGTGAAGAAACTGAGACTCGAAAGTTGATCTGATTCACATGAGGCTTCGTCCCCACCGTCCACTGTCCTGCTTCCTCCTTTCATGCTGGTTCTTTGGCTCTTCTAAAGAAATGGATTTTGGAATTTATGGTGCCTGAGTGTCTATCAAAGTTTTGTGGAATCCACACAAGCAGGACTCTTCACCAGTGGGTAGGAGATGAAGGACTCCCCTGGAACAGGATGACAGGTACTCAGCATCCAAAACAACGGTGCTAACCAAGGAACTCTGAACATATATATATATATATATTCTCCTTCTTAACCCCCTCCAAAGCTGTATGCACTTTAGTCCACCCCTTCTGTTTCAAAATGCAGGCTCTTTGAATAACTCCAAGATTGTTCATGTTCTTGTACAATTTAGTTTAATAGCTTAAATTATTCCCTGGGTCAAAACTGTAAACAAAAGCTCTACTTTTTTCCCCTCCAAAGTCTCTCTCCCTCCCTAATGAGTCAAAAATGGGATTTGTGTTTGTGCAAGTTATGAGAAATAAGTCTTAAGCTCGAGGAATGAATCACATGTGGCCCTTATTCATAAACATAAATGAGTAGAGCTTAGAGAAGGGGAGACAGAGAAAATGGTCTAAGGGGGAAAACAAGTAATACATTTCTATGAACTCTAAGGCATAGTCCAAATATAGAAAAGGAGGCGCCAATCATCTTCCATGGCTGAATATTTCCTTCTGCTGAACCATCCCTATGCTCATAGACACACTGTCATTTGTCAGTCAGCAAATAAATATCTTTGCACACCCAGAGTTTCTTCACACAGTTAGGATTTATTTCTTATCATCATAGTAATGGCTACAAAGCTTATAGTCCCTAATATCAACAATACCTGATAGATACAGATTCCAATGCTTTGAATGGGGCAGGGTTGGCATCTTGATTGTCTAAAAAGATGTTGTATTTATTCCTGTGAGACATTTAAAGCTAGATGATGTCTTATTTAATTCTATGGAAAGCAGTGTTTTAAAGAATTGGTATTGAAAGCTCCTTGCCTTGTCTAAGGCAAATCCAAGGATTATTAGCAAGTCTCAGAGACTAGAGGAGGAGTGACCACAGTTTATGGGAAGGATTACTTTCCCTTGGGACAATGGCTACTTGGCTTTGGGATTCAGGAAGCCAAAGCAGGACAGAGGGTAGTGTTGGAGGGAGGCCTGTTTGTTGGTTTCTGGCTTCTCAGCAGCTCAGACCCAGAATAATCACACAGAAACTGTATTAACAAAATTACTGCTTGGCCCATTAACTGTAGCTTCTTATTGACTAACTCTTACGTATTAATTTAACCCATTTTTATTATTTTTATTTTCAGAAATTTTTTAATTTAATTATTTATTAAAGATTTCTGCCTCCTCCTTGCCACCGCCTCCCATTTCCCTCCCCCTCCCCCAATCAAGTCCCTCTCCCTTGTCAGCCCAAAGAGCAATCAGGGTTCCCTGCCCTGTGGGAAGTCCAAGGACCACCCACCTCCATCCAGGTGTAGTAAGGTGAGCATCCAAACTGCCTAGGCTCCCACAAAGCCAGTATGTGCAGTAGGATCAAAAACCCATTGCCATTGTTCTTGAGTTCTCAGTAGTCCTCATTGTCTGCTATGTTCAGCGAGTCTGGTTTTATCCCATGCTTTTTCAGACCCAGGCCAGCTGGCCTTGGTGAGTTCCCGATAGAACATCCCCATTGTCTCAGTGTGTGGGTGCACCCCTCGTGGTCCTGAGTTCCTTGCTCGTGCTCTCTCTCCTTCTGCTCCTGATTTGGACCTTGAGATTTCAGTCCGGTGCTACAATGTGGGTCTCTGTCTCTGTCTCCTTTCACCGCCTGATGAAGTTTAATATTCAGGAGGATGCCTATATGTTTTCCTTTGGGTTCACCTTCTTATTTAGCTTCTCTAGGATCACGAATTATCTGTGTATCGCCACATGGTTGTGGCTTACTGGCTAAGTTTCATCTGGCTCCGGTGGTGCTACATGGCTTCTCTCTGACTCCTCCTTCTTTCTCCCATCACTAAGCCTAGCTTTCCACACCTAACTAAGTTCTGTCCTGCTATAGGTCCAAAGCAGTTTTCTTTATTAATCAGAAATTCAATCAATGATAATCACAAAATACAGAGAAAAATCCCACATCAGGGTAGAATTCCCCTGTGTAACACTGAACTATATATGAGGCAAGGGAAACACTAAGTAGTTAGCACCTCGAGATTCAAGAGCAATAATGTAGGCAAAGGTTTACTAGGTTATTATGGGGGATAATAACAATTGCAGACAATTTCAAAGACTTGAGACATGCTCTCCAAAAGCACAAGAAAATCTCCATCTGCTTTTTTTTCTCATCATTCTGGCAAGCTCATCTTAAAGAGTAATCATATGCATTGCTGTTTAGTGTGGCTATTTGGTGCTGCCACACCAAACAGATAAAGGTAAGATATTAACTTATCTTCAAATTCTTCAAAACATTGCTCACTGAGGAGCTGAGTCTACTTGGTAGCTCAATTCTAATCTAGGAAAGGACTCATTCTATATGACTTTCAAGGTTAGTTATAAAAGGTATCAAAACTAGTGGTCTCTCTCTCTCTCTCTCCCATGTTCATATATTTCTTTGGAGTATGGAAATCCAACATAATAGAAAACCACAGATTGAGAGACCACATTGTTGGCTACAGAGTCCTCATGACTTCTACTTTCACATGCCATCTTTTCATATGGCATGAAGAGAGGTTTGGGTATACAGTCCAAGTGGACTTATAAAGTCACCTGCTCAAACAGAAAACAAAATTTATCTTTGACTTGTGCACACCACACATTCTATACTTGTGCTAATTCAGATATATGTGTTACCTTTAAAGGTTTATGTTTTCAGGGGAAAAGGGACCAAACACCAATGAAGACAAGGAACCCAGGTGATTCGGCCTCTCAGAATGCTTCTGTTGCAGTTTCCTCAAAATTCTCCATCCAGAACAATTTCAAAGTTGCTAGACAGGCTATCCAGTCAAGATTTCAGATATGTCTTGCACTTTCCTATCACACAGACACTAGACAACAAATGATACAGAAAGTTTTCCCAGGGACTTGACCATTATCTCAATTTTCTCAGGGTCCCCTAAAGATGCTGTCATCCTCAGACAACCGGAAGCAGTCTAGAGAACATGATGCCTTCATTTTTAAGAGGTGGAGTGGGTGGTTTTTGCTCATTTGATGGGTTATAGATGCTTGCCATTGTTTAGGGGAATTGGTTGCAAGTTGTTATTGGTCATGGTCAGGAAAAAAAGCTAAACAATGGAGATTAGACTCAGACTCGAGCATCTCTTTCTGAAGGAAAAAAGAGTGATATAGTATAGGAATGATGGAATAAAAAGTGGATTGTTGAGTCTGCTTTTGAACTAAAAAAACAACTAATAGTCTCAAATCTTTTACATTGGTATGGATTTTTGTATATTGTACAAATTTAAGGCTATTGTTACACTGGAAATATGTTTCTATTCTTAGTTAAGGTATTATACTTATGCATCTTATTTAATAATGTAATGTAAATTTCTAGTCCTTAAAAGTTATTTACGATAATAAATACAGGTTAGTAGTTAGTCATTTGTAATAATCAAACTTATAGTCACATTAGGCATGTTTTTGAGGTCAAACAGAGATATATTCTAAATAGACAGATGCTCTTCAAACACTTCAAAGACCTACAGAATATGACATTTAAAATGTTTTAATTACATAAGATTCTTCATGATAATGAGACATATCTGCTCATGGCAGCACCAATATACTTTATAAAAGAATGATGGGCATCAAAGAACCTCTGTATGGAACATGTTTTTATTGTGTCAAAGTTAGCTCCTGGGCAAGAAGTTGTCCTTTCCTTGGCTGCTGACAGTATGCTGTCCAAAGTGGACAAACAAGACACAAAATAAAGTGACTGCCAAACTTTGCCAAGACAAGGTAGGTAAGTCCTTCAAAATTCCTGCTTCACAGAAAAGTCTGTCAGATATTCTAGGACTATAGGACAGAGATGAATACCCTAACATTACAGAGGAACCTTGGGTGACTGTCCAGACTGTCATTTCTTGGTTTTGGAAGCTGTTTTCTCTATACTTCCTGTTTATTCAGGTAATATTATATCCTTCTTGAGTTTCTGATTGGGTTGAAGACTAAATAGTTGTAGTTATAGTTTTCCTTGTTACTAAATTCCAGAAAAGACACTCACAAAAATGTATAAAGTGTATAAGGTTGAGAAACATAAGAACTTAAGTTGTTTATCTAAGAAAATGTTTTAAGGCCTAAAATGATATTTTTAGGGTGATAATACAAGTAATGATTAAAAGTAGTTTAGTATAATGCATTGGAATTAGGTATAAAAAGCTGGAGGACCAAATAAAAATCTGTCTACCCTCTAGACAGAGAGATGCCTGTAAGGACCCAGTAGTTCCAGCCCTAGCTGTTTGAGTTATTGTTGCCCATAGGCCAGAAATGGGTGAAGAAGGTTTGCATTGGGTTCAATCCTGGCAATATCAGACAGTAACAGATCCTGCTCCAGAAACACTCAAATCAGACAATTCAGAATGTGGCATCACTAGGAATTATAGCCTATGTAAAAAGCAGTTGAATGCTGGGTGTTACAGGTATTATTGTTTTGTAGGTGTTGCTGAACAAAAAGTACCTTTTATTACCTAGGTGAGCTATTGCCATGAGAAAATGGAAAACCTCTCTCAGTGATTTGGGGTGTAGGTGGAGGGTCAAGGCTTTGAAAGAGCTGTGGATGAGAGATTAGGGGAAAATAAATTATGCTTGAAGCCAGAGAAAAGGAGACCTTGATGGAGAAGAGATGCAACATCTAACATCCATGTCCTCTGTAGGGGCAGAAAACAGAAAAGCACAGAAGAAAATGGTCAGGCTTTAGTAAGGAGACTTCTGCGTAGGATGATGACCTACTAAATTAGGAGAAGAAAGAGGCAGACCAAATAAGCGTTAATTAATATGAAAGTGCCAAGACTTTGGTGATTTAAAGAGTAGACTGTTTGTTAGCATCATCCTCTCCAGGTAGCAAATGAAGCTGAAGCAAAGATGAACGCAGCACTGTGACCCCAGAGTCCATTCTGTCCCCCAGCTGGATTGAAGACGGTACCTTTTGGGTTTCAAACAGTTGGAAGCTCCTCGACAGATTTTAAGGACATGGCCACCAGACGTGTCCATTAGGCAAAAATGTTTCTGTGAATCTAAATTAAAGTCACAATCCCACAGCGGCCTTTGTGGGACCTAAGAGAAAAGAGTTTTGACTGAAGGAGAAGTTTTGACTGTGGCTTTCATGGACGAGAGAGGCTCTCAATAAGATCGTCAGGAAACATGGGGTTTTAAAGTGATGTTACTCCCCAAAATGTTGCCAGTTAACAATAATGATTACAAAGTTCATATAAAATGAAGAGGGGCCTCAGCCTGAACTCACCTGAGGAATCATTCAGTCATAATATTGGGGTACACCAATAGGAAAGGAGCCATGGGGTTGTTGAGCCCTAATCAAGGAGCAGGCACACCGTCTGCGAACCTCAGAGCGGTCCCAGACTGCTGATTACTGCAAGCGTTTGAACCATCTGTTTGGGCCGTCCCTGATAACCCTACCAAAGTAAGATAAATGTGGAGCAAATACAATGGTTTGCACATGAGCAGCCTCGTGTGTAGCTCTTTAGCTAAATTTAGTGAGATTCCAACAAAATCCTAAACCCGAGACCGATGCATGCCAGCTGATGTCTTTGAGGATGTTGTGCATTGGTGAGTGTGCCTGTTGATTATTATTGTCAACTTCACAACCTAGCATCAGCCTGGGAAAAGGGAACCTCAGCTGCTGGATGTCCAGACAAAATGCCCAGTGGTCGTGTCTGGAAGAGACTGTCTACGATGGAGTGGGTGGGAGGGCCCAGCCCACTGTGGGCAGCACCACCTCTAGGCCTATATAAGAAAGTGGAATAAGCCAGTGACCGGGCTAGATAGGAGCCATGCTCTGCGACTTCTGCTTCAATTCCTGCTCGAGTTTTAGCTCTGAATTCCCTTCTGCAATGCTGGAGTGCTGCCTCGAAGTGTAAGAGGAAGCACATCTTTTCCTCCTCAGACTCCTTCAGGTCGGTGTTTTAGCGCGGCAATAGAAAACAAACCAGCATGTGTTTCTAGTAAGGGCGTTTTGTGTACGGGATCAGTGTACATGACTTGCGATCAGCAGTGACCTGTGTATATCTTTATACTAGGGCCACAATTTCTATTAAGAGATAAGGTCTGATTCTCTTTCCTTTCAAGACAGATTGGTCCTGATTTCCAACAAGCCGGGTGCTACACCATAAAAAGCAGTGCATCTTCACTTGGCTGTCTTGTTTGTGTGTGGAGAGCGGAGCCCCGATTCTCTATGTACATTAGTCAGCTAACCCAACGCCACTGAGCTTAGGAGACCTTGTGGGGAGCCATGTTAACTTAGAGAGCTCTCTCTAATCCAGCTGCCTCTGCTCAACTTAGTGACCGGTTAAGATCAGGTACCAATAATAGCACAGCCTTAGCCACCATCAGATTGCAGCCTGATTTCATCAAATGTTGCAAGTCACAATCATCAAGATAAAGTCCTTCTGAACCCAGTGAAAGCACGAGATAATAAATGTCTGTTGTGAGATACGTCATGCGGGAAGGGAGCTATCACGTAGAAATGTACAGCTGAACAAACAAAGCGCCAAGCTACATTCTGCGGGAATGGAGAACCTTGGAGCTCGGAGCAGCTCAGTGTGAATTCTCGCCACCACCTGCGGGCTTCATTCCAGCTGCTCCTGTCCCTACTTTGAGATTTCCTCTGGACTCCAGGCCATACTTCCTCTGACAACAACACTTTAGGCTCCACATCAGTAAACTGGGGCCTTGGCATTTGCTAATGTCTTTTGAGATTCTACTTCTTTCTGGAATTTCCCCGATGTCTATACCAGCACATTTTGGCCTCATAAGACCGTATCTTCCCATCCTCAGGCTTTCTGACTATAGGGACCCATGGCACCCCTGCCAGCCTGCCCTGTATCCAGGCTTTATTTTTAGCCGGTGCAAACTACCTGCCTCTCCTTTGCTCTTCAGGCTGCGCACAATGGGAGCAAACATGGTGTACTTTCAGAAAAGCAGAAATGAGGCCTATCCGGATCCTTTCACAGACTCGGGGAGGACTCGTAACCCTGGCTTTCCCAACCCACAATGTGGGAAGGTGCCTGTCCCAGGAGAGTGAGATTGGGGCTCTCCAAGGTGCAGGGCCCACTCACCAAGACTGGGGTAAGTTCTGTGTCTACTGCTCACTGAAAGCCTTAAGGCAGCTTAGCTAGAGACAGACTGTTCCCATCCATGAGTGGGGGGTGGGGGAGGGGGTGCAGGGTGGGGAATCTTTGGGTGTATGGCTTATTGCTGCTGCAACTCTGAGAAACTGCTGCTTGATTTCCACTGTTGTTAAATTTGGGAGCATTCCATTGTCATTTCTGAAAAACATGACCGCTCTAATAAGGCCTTCTGGAGCCTTGAAGTAACCGTCAGAGGAGAGATAATTTTCTTGAGTTAAGCCCCCAGCACAAAGGTGCCCATTCATGATCTCTGTCCCAGAGTTTGAATATGAGGCTGACATCATTGTCATCAGCAGCTCGGGGGATTTATTTTGTGGCTGCAGTGGCAGCATTTGCATCACATTTCCACGGTGCAGCCTAACCCCCAAAGGATCAGACGGAGACGCCAGCTGCACCCCATACCAGCACGGTGACCTTGAATTTACTAATTCATCACTCAGGCCCTCAAGTTGGCTTAGAGCGTGGGCATGCACCGGGCTTCCCAGTGAGCCCTCCCTCCCAACAAAACTGCAGCTGGCAGCCAGAGCCTCCGAGGAGAAAGAGCACCAGCTCACGTCACATGCAACGGCAGGCCAGCACGCGCTGAATTTCAGAATAAGCATCTGGCTAAAACCCGAGCATTAACGGACACAGGATGGCCAGGAATGGGGGTCTTTAACTGATCCTCGAGAGAACACTGCGTGGCTTACTATTTTGGCAGTGACTGAAAGCATGCGGGCGCGCTTGGATATGGCAAAGACTGAGGGAGGATTCAGCCCCTTTTCCCAGGTACAGCTTTCTGCCAGAGCTCCAGCAAAGTAAATGGACCAAAAGATACGTGTAACTAGGCCACGCGGAGTGGAAGCCATGTACCAAAAGACACGTGTTACTACGGCACACGGAGTGGAAGCCATGTACCAAAAGACACGTGTAACTATGGCAAACGAAGTCAAAGCCTGAAGTTTGAGGAGTGCTTCCGTTACTTCATAGAAAACGAGAAAGAATTGGACCTCTATTTTTTGTTTGGCTTTGTGGAGATACAGGGAAGGCCAATAGGCTCCTCTCTGTGGGTTTTCTATGTGCCTAAAGCTAAATTCTCTCACTGCAAACATCTGAAGACCACGGAATTAACGTTAGGTACAAGCTATAGAAATGAAATAGGTAAGTCTTGGTGGACCCCTTCGGGAGCTCGGTGTCTTGAGGAACATCAGAAAAGTACTGGTCTAGAGTACAATGTGTATGTGTGTGTGTGTTTGTCTATATGTATATATATATGTCTCTCTCTATGTGTCTGTTTATGTATGTTTTGTGTATGTATGCATGTGTGTTTCTCTTTCACTGTGTCTGTTTATGTGTGTGTATATCTGTCTGTCTTTGTGTCTGTGTGTGTGTCTGTGTGTATGTATGGGTGACTCTCTGTGAATCTGTTTATATGTGTGTATGTCTGTGTGTACATGGTGTGTGTCTCTGTGTCTGTGTGTGTCTGTTTATGTGTATATGTATTTGTATGTCTCTCTGTGTGTATATCTGTGTGTGTGTGTGTGTGTGTGTGTGCAAGAGCCTGTGCAGAGGGCCCTGGGTGGATTTGTTATTTTAAAACTTGAGAGTCACATTGAATTATAACACTTAGCTTTGGCAGAGGAAAGTCAGAAACCTCAGTGTTTCTTCTGCAGAATTCCAGAGTTGGGGCTGAACTAATAGGAGTGAAGGAGGTCATGGCACCATGCGCTGCTCTGTGTTTACTTTTCCTTCCTTCCAGAAAACCCTACCCATGTTCCCTTGGAGACTCTCTTGTGTCGTTTCCAAGGCAGCCTCCCTTTTCCCAGCCCCAGTCCCAGCTCTGGAACCTAGGAGAGGTGACTGATCTTCATCAGCACTTCCATAACTTTCTCTCATATCCCTGCCATGAATACAATGTCTGCACAGTTGTTTCTCCCATGGAAGCTGAAGGCAGGGCAGTGTCTCCCCCGTTCACTGCCTGATGAGCCCAGTTCAGTGTCAGACTCACAGGAGGCATTTCAAAGATGTTCGGAGGAAGGAATAACACGAAGAAACTCAGGCCAAGGTCATGGTTCTTGAAGGAGTCTTGATTGTGTCATTCTTTGCTGGGAAACTCAAGATACAATTCCTACCTTTTGGTACCTGCATTCTGGCCCAGCTTTCACTTCCTATTCCCCATTGCCGCAGCTGAGGTCCTTACTGTTTCCCCAAGTACCCTGCACGACTTCCTCCCCTACTTCAGCAGCTCGTGTTAAGATGGCAGTTCCTTTGTTGAAGTTCATTTTGGATGGTCATCCTTCAGGAAGTCTTCCCAGATACGTTCAGGTAGCAACTTCCCCGACTTTCTTACTTTCTTTGAATTCTGTTTCATTCACGCCGCTGTCTTACTCTTGGAATTCATCTACTCCAACAACACTTATAGGAAACCCGGATGGGATAAGGTATTATTCTAGGATGTAGACATGAAAGCTGGAAAGGGTCTAGAACTCCCCAGGGAACTGGAGTCAAACATGTGGACCCAGGAGGAGGTAGTTATGGTGAGATGGAAACCATCCAACAGCAGAGATGCCAACACTCGCCTCTTCAGCTCGTCAGTGCTGGAAACGGCTTCCTGTGTTTTTATTTATTTGAAGTCCCTGAGGTTGAAATACGGCCATGTGTATGCACTCTGCCACTGAGCAGCCTGGCCCCAACTCCCAGGGTTTGCCTCTTAAGCCTTGTTGGAGAGAAGTGTTGTTGATAACCCATTTCCAACACTCAGGACATTTGTGATACATTGTAGACCCTCAATTATTGGTTATCAAACACATTGTTAGAGTGTACTGTTTTAGCTTTTCCAGTTAGTTCATATTGATGTCTTGTTCAAAGTCACTAAAAGATCTTTTTGATTATTTTTTCATTCCATTCCAATAAGACATTCTTCCATACTGTTCCTTCCCCTTTCTTCTTAACCATATGGCTTCCAACACGGTCTTAGTAGAAAAAGATCGGTTCTTATGGCCAGGCAGTGCCTTGCACATGATCCTCAACACTGCATATGAGATCCACATACTACACTAACATATATGATCCACTGACTACACTAACATATATGATCCACTGACTACACTAACATATAGGATCCACTGACTACACTAACATATATGATCCACTTACCACACTAACATATAGGATCCACTGACTACACTAACATATAGGATCCACTGACTACACTAACATATATGATCCACTTACCACACTAACATATAGGATCCACTGACTACACTAACATATAGGATCCACCGACTACACTAACATATAGGATCCACTGACTACACTAACATATAGGATCCACCGACTACACTAACATATAGGATCCACCGACTACACTAACATATAGGATCCACCGACTACACTAACATATAGGATCCACTGACTACACTAACATATAGGATCCACTGACTACACTAACATATATGATCCACTTACCACACTAACATATAGGATCCACTGACTACACTAACATATAGGATCCACTGACTACACTAACATATAGGATCCACTGACTACACTAACATATAGGATCCACTGACTACACTAACATATATGATCCACTGACTACACTAACATATAGGATCCACTGACTACACTAACATAGGATCCACTGACTACACTAACATATAGGATCCACTGACTACACTAACATATAGGATCCACTGACTACACTAACATATATGATCCACTGACTACACTAACATATAGGATCCACTGACTACACTAACATATAGGATCCATTGACTACACTAACATATATGATCCACTGACTACACTAACATATAGGATCCACTGACTACACTAACATATAGGATCCACCGACTACACTAACATATAGGATCCACTGACTACACTAACATATAGGATCCACTGACTACACTAACATATAGGATCCACCGACTACACTAACATATATGATCCACTGACTACACTAACATATAGGATCCACTGACTACACTAACATATAGGATCCACATACTACACTAACATATAGGATCCACTGACTACACTAACATATAGGATCTACTGACTACACTAACATATACGATCCACCGACTACACTAACATATAGGATCCACTGACTACACTAACATATATGATCCACATACTACACTAACATATAGGATCCACCGACTACACTAACATATAGGATCCACCGACTACACTAACATATATGATCCACCGACTACACTAACATATATGATCCACTGACTACACTTACATATAGGATCCACTGACTACACTAACATATATGATCCACTGACTACACTAACATATATGATCCACTGACTACACTAACATATAGGATCCACTGACTACACTAACATATAGGATCCACTGACTACACTAACATATAGGATCCACCGACTACACTTACATTCATTGAACTTTCCCTTTTCTGAGAAAAGAAAACACCATCTCTATTTCAGTCTTACTTAAGCTATACTATCTTGTAAATTCTGCTAACCCTCTGCTACAACCTGGGCACTGTGTCTACCCACAAGGACGTAGAGATTGAAAAGAAACCTTAACATTATCATTTTTTGAAATCATGTGGGACATGAGAGGAGGCCGTGCTGTGTTTTGGCGAAAACCTCCAGGGCCCAGAATTCTAAATGCGAGCCTGGTCTTCCTGGTCATTATGAAGGCATATTTCAAAGTGACATTGTGGAATCCATAATAGTTTTACCAGCTAGGTTTGTATCTTAGGATTTAGAAACACGGATCTTCACTTCCGCTCCCATCCTAGATCTTACAAATGTTAGAAGTGGTTCTGATCTGCCTGTTCCCTTGCCAGGGCTGACTTCTAAATCCCAGCTTCTCTAACTATAGACTGTAACCCCAGTTAGGATCTTGTAGCTAAATTTAGGGTCCTACAAACTTGGCAATCGTATTAGTTTTCTGTCTGAGTGTATGACCAAAAATTGTGTCATAAACATTCAGTAAATCCAAGATATTTTTGGCAGTGCCCATCTATCTATATTGTTCCATGTTCTGGATTCATGTACACTTTGTATGGGACAGGCCACTCTGCCATCCATGGCTAGTGATGGGTACAATAGACCATAGCGCTTTTACTATCCACAGAAGACTTCCTGCTTTTCAAGAGCCACATGGTTTCATTATGGAAAATACTTTTAAGGAACTAGGAGAAGGTGTAGTGATTAACATCACATATTGTTTTTCCCAGCCGACCAGGTTTACTTTCCCGCACCTAACAACTGTCTGTAACCCCAGCTTCGGAGGACTTGGCAACCCTCTTCTCTCTTCCTGGGACCTGAATACCCACGGTGCACAGACACAGGCAGCAAAGCAGCCATTTGCATAAGATAAAACTTTAAAAAAGATTTTTAATAATTCTCTGCCATGATTCTTCAACATGTAAGTATAAAATGAGTACACTTAAAACACATGATGCTAAGAACATTGAATTTTAACAATTGATGTCCAAGTTGCTAATGTGAGTTTCATGAATAATGACTAACTCTTGTCTTGGGATTACGGCAGATTTTCCTTTTCTGAGGTGCTACTGTTCTTAGCATTGGCAATAGTAGAATCAAAACACTGAGATCTGGAAATCGTTGAAGACGTTCTGTGTCCCATAATATCAAATATTCCGCCAAAATGTAATTTTTGCTGTCAAAATAACTAACCACATTCACCTCACTAGCATACTCATTTCCTTTTGTTTTTAAGAAAAGGTAAAATTATTTTTATACTGAAAAATTTTAATTTTTAATTACAATTTTTTGACATTTATTTATTGTGTATGTGTGTGCACCATGGGCCACATGTTGAGGTCAGAGGACAACTTCAGGCAGTTGAGTCTCTTCTTCCACACTTGAGTCCCAGGGATGGAAACAGGTTGTCGGGTTTGTCTGAGGGTACTTCTGTCAGATGAGTCACCTCTCCAGCCCTAAAATAGACTTATTTATGATGTACTATGAGCAAATGTTTGATTTGTGTATCTATTTTCTATACTTACATATCCAGAGCACTATAAAACTTTCTTATGTGAAAGGGGTGGCAAAAAAGGAAGCCTGTATTTAAATGATGTGTTCTCCATGAAGCACAAACAGGGAGAATCGCAGGCATTCCTATGAGTGAGACAATTAGCTCCATCCTAAACCAAGATTTAAAGATTTGTTTCCATTTTATTTGCATGAGTATTTTGCTTGCATGTATATGCGTGCACACTGTGAATACCTGGTACCCACAGAGGTCAGAAGAGAGTCACATCCCCTGGAAGAGGAGTTATGGATGGTTGTGGGCCTTCATGTGGGTGCTGGGAATCTGTCCTCTGTAGAACAGCAATTGCTCTTTCTCCTGGGCTACCTCTTCAGCCCCTACTTTTATACTTCTAAATGCCTTTTAAAAATCAAGACAATATTTCTCGCAGGTGAAAATTAAAAGAAACCCAAGACTGAGTGTGCAAGTCATCTCCTCCGAACACTGCCCGTGTGTGTTGAGAACGGCCACTTTTGCACCACAGTGGTAAAGTAGGTAGCTGTGGCGTTTTGAACAGGCTGGAAAGACAAAAGTTCTTACTGTCTGGCCCATGCAGAGAAAGTGCCACCTGCCTCTCCAGGGGACCACAGACAGGAGGAAAGACAGCCTGGCAGTTCCCACGCTGGCTGCACAATACAATCACCTGTTGAGTTCCCCAAACAAATCCCCACCCTCAATAGTTCTGGAATGAATTGGTTTGGGGTGGAGGCACTTTGAAAACTTCCTGGTAATTCCAGCAAGAGCCGGGGCTGAGAGCCACCGGCTTAGTGAATGACTGCAGGAGGGTCTGAGCTTCCCAAGCGACTTCTAGGCAAGACAGTCGCAGACCCAGGTGGGTTTGGAGCACAGTAAACTGCAGTCTGTCTTGAGGAAGCCAGGCAGTTACTAAGGCTGACAGAGAGAGAGAAAGCATTGTTCCTCTCCATGGCGTTACTCGGAAAGTTCAGTTTTGAGCTTCCCTCTGCCCTTGAGCCGGCACTTCAGACGTGTCCTCGGACGTCTCGGGACTTGTACACGTGTCAGGAAGGCCCCCTCGGGCTGCAGGGCAGAAATCCCTGTGAGGTCCCTGTTCAGGATGCACTCCGACAGGCCACCTCTCCTTTGTCTTTGCAGTATGCCTTCCACAATTATCGGTGATCTCACAGGGAAGGGGGAAAAAGACAACTCTATCAGAATCCTATTCTCGGCTAGCTCTGTGGGCACCATTGGCACAGGATGGTTCTGGGGCCGCGAGGCTGCTCTGAGCTATTATTGAGCCCGGCTCCTTCTCAGCACGACTCACCGCAGACAATGCAGCACACAGAGAGCAAGAGGGATGAACAGTAAATACGAGGCCTCGGATTTTTTTTTTTTTAATCTTGTCAGTTTTCTCCTGATTTGTGTCCTTTATCCTAGCCCCTCTGCTATATAAGCTTCTCAGAGCTAATGCCCATAACGCCACCACCCACTGGTAGCAGCAGGCTGCTGGGCCACTGTGGGGTCCTCATTGCAGGCATTTACAATGCCTGCCATTATTCAGCAACTGTACGTGTTAACCCGGTGGCATAAGGTTGCCCCAACACCTTCCCCTCTGGTTGCTCTACACTCCGGGGGCCAGAAGCAATGGCGAGAGTGCTGTCCTCCAGACTCTACCTGCCCGGCTCAGATGGCACACATCACATCCTGCCAGAGATAGAACAGCCCCTGCTGGAGAAGAAGGAATGCTGGGTAATTATGGAACTCAGAGGGTGCTTGACACCTCTGCCACCACTTTAAGAAAGTTAAAAATATTTCTCAGATGTATTTCGTTGCCTTTGGTAGACTCCAGTGCCGCATTTCCCCTTTGGTTTATGAAGAGCTGCAATGGACGCCAGCTGCCGAGGGGGAGTGAAGAGGGCCCTCTGCTTGGCTCCTTTAAACACCTCCCTAGGACAGGTTATTCTTTTTTACAGTTATGTGACTTTGCTTGCTTTCCACAGTAACTTATGGATCCCCCAATTTGCAAACTATTGCTACTTTGGTTATTGTGAAGGCCACATGTACACAGAACCCTAACTCAACATACAGAGGTGGTGATGGAGCAACTGTCTCAAATCGAATTTACCCAGGTGCCTCTGTGCCTTAGAGACCGCAGTGGGAGAGGCTGGGGGCCGAGGAGCCGTGGGGCAGATGAGAGGCCATGCTCCCCTCTCCCGGGCAGACGCGATGAAGCAAGCCACCAGGTCAGACATACTGAATCTTTCGTGGTAAGACTGGTGCTACACAGATTACTAAAAATGGGTTAGGCAAAATATGAGAATTAGCCATAAGAGGCTAGAGCTAGTGGGCCAAGCAGTGTTTAAATGAATACAGTTTGTGTGTTGTTATTTTGGGGCATAAGCTAGCCAGTGGCGGGAGCTGGGTGGCGGAACGCAGCCCGTAGCTCCTACAACACATGGGGATATGTGGAAGGCCAGACAGACGTGGGTAAAAGATAGAGACGACCGCAACAAATAAGAGAGGCTCCAGATGTGTGGGCTAGGGGAACATGTGGGAACATGAGCACGGAGCCAGGGGAAGCCCTGTGGCTCACAGATTTGGTGCACAGGGCCCCCCGAGTTTCTACCCCAAATTTGGCACAGCAAAGAAAGAAAGGGGAAGACTTGCAGGGTTTCTAGAATCCTCCAGGAACCCACTTGTTCCCATATACTGCGCACCTGATCTCTTACGTCACGCTTTCAGAAGAACCGTGTTGAGTCTTCAGCGGCTTTGGATACACAGGGCTATGTACCAAGATGACATCTGCAGATTTGGCTATACTTTATTCCGTATCATGTTACAGAAAACAACAATGACAGTGGACAAACCATTACATCCTTCATAGTACAGACAAATTACAATCGGTAACACATATACAACATGTAATATCCCACTCCCCTTGTTATGTGTCATGTTGGAGCCTGATGATTCTCTGAGGTGCTAACCCAGTTAGGAAGCACGCGACTCAGCGCCTCGTATAAACAAAGCGGGGGTGGGGGGGTGGGAATAAAAGGAAATGAGAAAAAACCCGAAAGTCCACTCACAAACCAAGAGTGTCGATTTAATATGTGCCTCTAACACACGCTGCTGTGAGAGGGGGCAGTGAGAACAGGAAATTGCCTATTTCGTTGGAGATTTAAAATTTTCCCGTTCGGTATATGAGGAAACGGAAGACTAACGTACAGTTTCCCCCCCAGTGTACAAGCCGGGGATGGAGAAGGAAGTTATGCACAAGTATGCAGCATGTTTTCTATGTATAGGGGCAGGCGACGATCTACCCCAGTATGTACAACCTAAACATCCTCTTATATAACAGAAGATTACAAACCGTACTATTCACAGATGGGTGTCTGCCGGGGACGCATACATAGGGTACTGATTACAGTGGCTGTCGTATACAGACAGGACAGGGCACCAAGAGGTCCTGGTTTTCCTACATTCCCACAGGCTCCCTCGGAAACTTCTAGTCACTTGAGAGCTGGAAACAGAGTCTCATCCTTGCACGGTGGGAGACGACTGCCCCGGCTTCATACCCCTCGACTTTCTGGCCTGGCACAGCAAACACATGTTTGCATCCTATGCGTCTTGTATGTCTTAATTAATTAATTAATTAAGGTGTTCCCCTTAAGAAGATGGAAACTGAGTCCCATACTTCCTTTCCAAATACTGTGTGCAGTGAGGTTGAGCTGATACAATCACGTCAAGACGTCTGTGCTATTGTCAGCTGTCCAAACTCAAGCGAGTCCTTCATAGAAAAATAATCTCCCCAGCATTCCAGCGCTCTCTCTACTGTATACTAACATGTTAATGGACGCCGTCTGCACAGATTTTCATGATGCCCTCAGAGAGGGCGGGAGAGAAAAACAGGGTATGGGGGATAGGACTCTGCCAGGTTGGGTTGGGGGGACACTTTGGATGTCCTTCCTCGATGACAAGGACATAAAACTAAAACCCTTCTAACCTGAGAGGTGGGTGGGCGTGACTTGGGGCAGACCCCACACTGAGCAGTGCTATGCCTTCCTTCCCAGGAGACGCTGTCTAGACAAGGGCAGGGATTTCTAGTGGCCTTTACATCGCTCACTTGAAACCCTCCAACAGTATTAGCATGGAGCCCTGACTTTTACTTGGTGAAATACAAACACGATGCCTCCTCCCTGCCACCCAGATGAATGGAGGATTCTAAGCAAACCACAGGGGAGGCTGTTTTAAATTACATTGTAAAGTTTTCTCCTCACTTAAAGAACTCCCAATTTAACTATACTTTAAGTCAAAATACCTGCAAAGACTTCCCACGGAAGGAATGTACTAAAGAGGTATGAAAATGATTCCCAGGTAGCAAAGAGTACACGGGGGTCACCTTGAGAGACACTCTGCCTTCTTTCAAACCATCCGGGAAGCAATTCCTTGCTTTGTGTTTTCGAGATTGTAAGTACTTCTCCCTCTGGATAGGCTAGAGGGTTGGTTATGCCTATCACTGAGAGACAACGCCTTTGAGAGTTTTAAGAACCTGGCTCTACTTCCAGGGACATTCTGGGTTTGACTACTGGCTTCGATACTCATTCGAGAATCAGAAAGCCCTTGTCAAACTGGATCATAATTCCTGGTCTTGATCCTAAAACTGTGTGACACACCTTAAGCCTGTAGTTTCTTCTCTTTTCTCAGGAGTCGTAGAACACAGAGCAATGTGTGGATATTTGTGTCCAGAGGTGCAAAGGGCATGCTTTATGTGACATTTCCTATCTGTCCCAGCCCCCAGCCCCTCCTTACTGGGATTCTGTAGTGAGGCTGACTGTGGGAGATGCCTGTACCGGGCAGCTCCCCCCAGACCAAGGTGCAATGTGTGCCCAGTGACACAGACTTCATCTTCCAAAGCCCCAGAGTGCCTTAAAACAAGGGAATCCAGGCCTTTCTTTGCCATTTCTATTTTTAAAGCAAAATTCCCGCATTGTTTAAGAACTGAGTTTGAACACTTATTACGGGAGAGTGGTTTAAAGTCTGGTACCCAGCGGTGCCTTCTGAGCGGCTTGGAATGCGTCTGAACAATCCGATTCAAAGGTGCTTTGTTGTAAGTGAGCAAAATTTTAACTCTAGATAATTTTTAAACTTGCTTTTTAAGCATTAATTGGCAAAGACGGCTCCCAGGACTTGCCCTGACAGACAGATTTTTTTTTTGCACCCAAGTTTTAAGAAAGATATTCCTATTTTCTCCAGTTAAAAAAACACAGAGCATACCAGAGCTGATGGGGAAAAGAAATCAGATGTTGACAAGACCCAGAACACATGTAAAAACTGACTTGCTTTCTACAGGTTAAAAAAGAAAAAAGAAAAAAGAAGCCTTCATCCTTGTTCTTGGTGCTTGTTTCTCTAGCTACAGCCTGCTCAGAAACAGCCATGCCATTGGAAATGCTAAGCAGTTCTGGGCACCCATAAATGTGGGGACAATTCCAACAAAAAAAAGAAAGCCCACATTTCCAAATGTCCTCGAAGGTAAGCAACAAGTCGTCGGGTCCTGCTGTCTGGGACCATGGTGTCTAGTCAGTCAGAACATGGGGTTTGTTTTAGCAATAAGAATGTCCTTCCTGGTGGTTGCACAATGTATTCTGTTCTCAAAGAAAACACACATTGTTTCATGCCACTGTGTGGCTTTCAAGTGCAGACATTACAGAGGAAGTGTGAACAGCAAATGTGTTGTCTTAATGTATTTAAGACATGGCTGGTGAAAGCATAAAACCCGTCCCAGAGATACTGTGCAGCAGAGGGAAATCAAACAGAATCAAACACAAAAGACTGAAAAGAATACATGCCACGTATCCGTAAGCAAAGCGTAATCTTCACATAGTTCTTGGAAATCACAAGGTATCCAAATGCGTGCAAGGTTTTAAATAAATTGCAGAGAAAACAGGGTCTTGCCAGTTTCAATTTTCTTGTAAGTGAAATCCACCACAGGGGGCAGAAGGGAACTGGTCCAGGAGCCCAGCACTGTGGGCCACTTCATTAGTGGTCTTTTCTTTTTGTATTTTTTTTCTTCTTCTTTTTCTTCCCAGAATGATGACAACTTAATCCTGGAAGAAGGAAAAGAGAAAACTGTTGCATTAAGAAAAAAACTTACATCATTCATTTTTACTAAATTGCTTGAGACATTAAAATTGGTCAGGCAGGAGTGAACCACTGCTGCTTGCCGCAGCTCCGCCAAGCACAGACACTGGAGGCAGAGCAATTTCCTCTATGAAAACCTCTCTTAAAAATGATAAACAAATGTCCTGTTTTCTTCCCTTGAAACACTGAACGCCCATGCATTTAAGTGGGCTAAATTCCTCTCGGACTACTTAGAGATAAATACACCCAACTAAATTCCTTCCCTAACTTATTAGAGGCAATGCTGGTCTGAATTAAGTGCCCGGAGCAGTAGATCATTAGAAGGACAGAGCATCATGTTTGTTTGTATGAATGTGAAAGAGAAAAATGGATCACACACATGCCTTTAAAACCCAGCCATGTAATTCCTTGGTTGCATATTATCAGTTACATTAGATTCACCAGCATGGAAGCTGGCCCAACTTTCCGCACAAGCCTTCAAGCTTCCCAAAACATTGGCTTGAGATTGGGAACCCATTGTAGGCAAGGTTGTCATTGCAAATGAAGGAATCTTCCCTGTACATCTCTCCATATATTTTTTAAGAAGCTCTTACTCATCTTTGTTGAACTCTGGGAAGGAAAGAGGACATCTTGGGGGGGTGGGGATCTCATTTCAAGGTCAAGTCCCACAGTTGAAGGAGTTAATGCTTCAGTTCTCCTTCACCCCAGAACAACTAGGCTTGGAAGCTTGTTTGTGATTCCTGCCTACCCAGGGCTGCCCCCAGAGATCTATTTCAGAGACCCTTGTCCTGATGCTGCTCCCATGGGCTGCAGCATTGAGGACATTCCCTGCCCCGTAGGAACTAGCGGTATATGAACCAAGAGAGCAAGACGTTCCATTCTGATACTTACAATACACGAGAACAACATTACCCCTACCCTCTACTGATCTTCACTGATGATGTTTTAGAATTTTACCCTCACCTTCAGTTTTATTTTCAAGGGAGACGAAATTCATATAACACAAAACCAACCATCTGAAGGCATATAACTGGGTGGTACTTGGTCCAACCACAATCCTGTACAACCGTTTTTCTCTCAGCACTTTCTAAGGAGGCGATGCCATTCCCAGCAGCCATCCGCATAGTCTCCTGCCACACCCACTGACTAGCACCAACTATCTGACTGTCTCTGGAGCTACCTGTTCAGAGAGGAGTAGGGCAATGTGTGATCTGTCGTATTTGGCAGCTCCCAGCTAGCATTATGTTGTTAAGGTTCACCACGTTGTAGTATGGACCAGTACTTCATTATCTTATAAAATGTTCAGGTAACGTCTCATTATATGGCTATATCACACGGTCCTTACCCATCAGTTAAGACACACTCGAACTGTATTACCCCGTGGCTGCCGTAAAACTGATATGGTGAGTGTCTGCTCTAATACCAGATCTGAATCTTTTGCTTATACACCTGCAAGTGTAACTCCCGGATCAAACAGAAATTCAGCTTCTAAAGTTTTGGGAAACGACACAACTTTCCATAGCGAGGGCACTGTTTAGCTTCCCACCCACGGTAAAGACATGCTTGCATTTCACCAGACCCTTGCCCACACTTGTTATTTTTTTTTATTTTGAAGCTATAATTATTTTGTGATGGCTGACTTACTCCTATTGATTAGCCTTTCCTAATAGTTAGTGGTGCCGAACATAGCTTTAATGAGCTTATCTGCCAGATGGAAACGTTTCTTCAGACAAATATCCATTCAGTCTTTCCTCGCTTTATCATTCATTTTGTTTTGCTGCCGAGCTGCGGTTCTTCGTACACTTGGGACATTAATTTCTCATCAAATATACAATTTGAAAATAAATTTCTGGTATGGATTGCCAGTGACACCATACTTTGGAATTTGAACGACTTCAGCTTACATCTTTTTATTGCGTTGCTTATATTTTTGGTGTCACATTAAAAAAATGCAAAGCGGAACCGAAAGATTAGATCCTATGTTTCCTTCTATGACCTCCTGCAGTTTCAGTTCATTCATATATTTTGGGTATGGCATGAAGTCGGGATCACCTTCTGTTCTTGAGAGTTCTCTGCCACCTGAGTGGAAGGGATGTAAATCACGTTTCTGGAGAGGCCTTGGCTGGCTGGAGAGACACTGCACAGAAGCCCTTTCCACCTCCAAATCTCAACTCACCCAATGCTATTTCAAATGTTTGCTGCTCTGGTTAGCATCCTTTAGCCATAGGAATTCACCCCTCATTTCCACTCATAGATACATTCATTAAGTCTCCTCTAGAAGAAGTCACAACCACAGCAGAGCAATGACATGGAAACACCCCTAGAGCCCCACCGCACCCCTTCCTCCCAGAGAAACAGAGAAAATGCACTTTGCTCCTTTGCATTGTTACATCAGTACACATTCTGAACTCTGCATGAAAATTCTTCCTGAGGTCCTTGAGAGCAAGGAGAGAGAGCCCATGACCCTATGGTATCCCCACAACACTCTCTCCCTACCAATTCTGACATTCTTATTAGGCAGATGACAGAGATGCCCTCTCTATTCCATGCATGGGGACTAATTATACGGCCGACTAAACCGAGGTGTACCCGGAGCGGGGCACAGGCATAACCTAGGCACATGGTAAGCGGTTGACGAAGAACTGTAAAGAAAAAGGAAGGATCTGAAAGCATAGGGATGGGTGGGAATGGCGCACCCCCTGAGGCTCAACAGTTCTTTCCTGTGGCTGCGACAGGCAGTACTGGGCAGCTACTTCAGCCGCAGTGCCCACTTGGCTCGGTGTAGAGGAGAAAGCTATTGGCAGACACACCACCACCAGTCAGGATAGAGGGAAGGATTTATTCTTTGGTATAGGAAAAACATACTTTTTACTCTACTATATTATATTCAAAAGGAATGTTTTGATTTCAAGTATATGTTACTTCACACAACAATAAGTTATGTTAAAACACCATACACTTTACTATTCCCTTGAGTTCATTAAAGATGTTTTCTATACACTGATACTGTTTATTTGGTCTTGTATTGACCTGACTCTGGCTGAAAAATCATAAATGCCTAACCTAAGGGGTAGCAGAATTAGATAGCAAGGACCACACACGAGCACTAATTGGCTGGTAAGTGATCAATGCGGGGGTTAGTTTTGAGTTCTGACGTTTAGTGGAAGAAGCTAAGAACAAGAAAACAGAGGAGGCGCCCATGACAGCACACCTCCCACCTCTGTGAGGACTCTGAACAGCTCATACCACACCATCTCCTTGCCTAATGCTCTAACAGAGAACGGGATGCTCGTCCTCTTGACTTGGGCATCATTACGTTCAAGTTTTACTGAAGGCACGTAAAACATTTTTAGGAATCTAAGTGCAATCAGGTATTTCACAGGTGGGGATTTAGGCTGAAGGAATGAAGATTTGCTTTGACAGACAAGTAACGATATGACTGTAAATCTCCCTTACATTTGGTTGTTAATAAAGCACATTGGACGCACAATGCTAATGAACAGTGAATACGAAGGATAAGCTGGATAGATGGCCAGTGCGCACAGCCAATCCTAGTATGTAAATCACAAGGCAGGTGGGCGCCATTTTTATCTGGTTTCCACAATGAGCCTTCTCTAAAACGAGTGTTTTAAATACGATTCGATTGACTCAATTGATAGAATCCTTACTCAGAAGTATCTACATAGAGCGTCTCAGCTATAAATATTAATTAATTGAATCACTGGTACCCATAATGCAACTTTGTTCTGACCCACGCGCCCTATGAACTAGATATTTTTTGGATTCAATTTTCTTAAAACCAACTGTCCGCGTCATGTGATAGAGGAGATGAGAAATGAAAATGAGGAGCCGTGCTGTGCAGGTGGGTGACCTGTGGGAAAGAGTCTGCCTGCTAGGATTTTTACACCAACCATCAGACACAGACCAATTGATTAGATCATCTCGTCCCCGCCACCAACTAGGCTCAAGAGACTAATTAGAGAGAGTACTGCCTGCGCGGGCACCCCATTGACACCTAATTTGCTCAGCCAAAGCCTTTGGGGAAAATGTATTATCTCTGCAGCTGCACCTCCTGCATTTCTGATTTGAGGCATAAGCAAGGAGTGCGCCATCACTCTTTTGAGCAAGCGGAACGTAGAAGCCCTTAAGTGCTAAACGCAAGCAAACAGACTCAAATTAAAACCAGGCCGGGCGCTTTCTAATTCCCCCTGTGCTCTCTGATAAATCTTTGTGTGTACAGACACACACCACTCAGTACACACATGCGCACCGTTTCCGTGCCGGAGGGAGAGCAGAAGCAGCCGAGGCCCCAGACCGGAGCGATCAGATGGCCTGTGGTTCACACTGGCCTGTTGACCTTCTCCATGGCTTTGTGTTTATTTTTACTGCTGGCTCTCCTGCTCCCCCTGCCCCCCCCCCCCTTGTCTGGTCACCGGCCCTCCTCGAAGCAGTCTTTTCTTTACAGGGAGACTTTTAAAAATCATTTCCCTCTAAACCTCGTCAGAGAAAAGTGGTTATTTTGATTCAAAATTAAAACAACTATATGTTTTTCTTTAATCACCCACGTTACGGACAGGATGCTATCAGGTTGTCGGTGTGGCTGAGGGGTGACCGGTCATTTCCTCTATTGCTAAGACTCCTGAAGAAGTCTTTACTTAACTGAGAAGAAACACTAACTTTTGACAGAAAGGAAGCTCCCTCATGCAGGATTTATCAGACAACTAAGTGCTCTTTTAACAAAGGAATATCATTTAACTGAGTTTACTTTTATCTGCTTCCGAGGCAAAGTGTCGCTAATGGTTACTCTCTCTCTCTGATGGAGGGAACCACGTAGAGGCACAGGGACATTTAAAGATAAGTATCTAACTACTGCATGTTTGGAAAAAGAAAGTAAAACAATTCAGATCATATGGAAAAATTTGGGTGACTTGGCACCAAATCTGGAGGATTCAGGCAATGAACTTCCATGATAGACAAAGGAGAAAAGAAGGGAGCCAAAGGGGCCATGTTGTGGGGTGGTTTCCTTGGTGGAATCAGCGGACCCACGCCTCCCAGTTCAGGGATACATGAATTAATCTTCCTCGGAGAAATTCCAATAACTGCAAAGGTCTTTATGTTCATTTAATTCCTAACTACTCAACAAATAATTTCCAATAAACTGCTTTACCTGCATGGCTTTTCAACATTTATTTAGAACTGGACTCCTGTCAATGGAGTCTTGTGGCCACCAGACTCTTTTCCTAAGGGTCTTGAGGGAGGGGCTTGAAAATATTTAGAAACTGGAGCCTTTACAACAGCACGTAACTGTCTGTAGAACATATTCTGGTTTCTAGAGAAGAAAGTTCAGAATCTTTCTTGTCTACAAGATTTCACATGGCAAGTGTCTAGGAAGGGCCACCAACTGATCTCTAAGGCTCTGTTTGTTTAAAGCACTAAGAAAACCAAAGTAAATCTTTGTACGCTATTCATCTTCAGACACAATGTGCTGTTGCACAGAATTAAATGTAAATGACAATAATTGCGAAGTACTGGGGGTAAGGCCAGATAATCACACACACACACACACACACACACACACACACACACACACACACACACACACACACACCATCTCATTTGTGTGCACGTACACGCCACATGGACAGGTTTTATTCTGAACTTTTTTTTTAATCAGTGTTGGAATCAATTCAGAAAAATCTGCTGACGGTTTAAATAACTATCTTTCTGAGCGAGTTCATGTTATGATTTAGCTAGAAATACAGGTTTTCTTTCAGAACATCTGAAACCAGAGTTCTCCAGTTTCTCTTGCCCTGTGCTGACTCTCCGGGGATGGGAGAGAGTGTAAAACACACAGAAGTGGGAACTTAGCAAACCTACTTCAGAAACTTATTTCTGGTTTGTGAGAACCATGCTTCTTTCCTACAGAAGAGAACATATCTTTGAGACCAGCGAGATACTATTAATTAAAATGAATACAGAGAAAGACAGGCTTTGTTTTAAGCTCACCAGAAGGTGCATCATTCGAAATAGCCCAAATCCTTTAAGTTGAAAGCTGTTTGGTAACATCCATATGGACGCACAATTCACTAATTGCAGCAACTTTGCACATTTTAAGCTTTTGTGCCAAAGTGGTGATTTTAATTAGAAAACCTTCAGGCAAAGCTGCAAGTCTGACATCTCAAAACAAAGCATTTCTCAAATGAGGAGATGGGTTTAACATATCATTTTAATAATCATCATTATCAACAAACATTTACTGAAGTCCTCATTAAAGGCCAGGCATTATATGATGTATAATTAGTATTGATTGAAAGGATTGTGCTATTTTAATGGTGTGACTGTCTATTAAATCGAGTTTATGTAAACGTCGAACACTGGTCATATTTTTGACACATATAGACAAAAGATTGACAGTTTTGGGATGGCTGCCCACCCTAATGAGTGCCAGGAGGGCACAGAGGAACTCTTGATGAGATCTCCTTAGAACCAAGTCATTATTCATGTCTTAAACACACGTATTTATAAAAATGAGTATTACAAATACATTAAATTATAACTGGGTGTATATAAAATGCAAAATATAAAAAACCCTGTCAGGCCTAAAACATCCCACCGGAACCATTTTAATGACAAAGCTGACAGAGAGGTCGTCACCAAAGTCAGCTGATTCTTCACAAGGATTTCTTGTTATTTGAAGCTTTCTATTTGCTCAGCAGACCTTTACAAGTGACTGGGTCCCAAGTGAGTGTAAGTTAATTAAACAGGATTCTGATGCTGTAACCCTCCTCACACATTACAGACCTATTAAGATATGTTTCTACAAATCCAATGCAGCATCGTGGAACTGAGCAATGGGAGCATTTTCATAACCTGCAGTGGGCACATACACAAATCCATAAGACTGCTTATCGTATTTAGTGGGCAGACAAGCACAAAGGTTCGCGTTGAATTTTAATTAAAATATCTGAGAGGAGGTTTGGCTCCATTTTGGGTAAACTCATTATTTTTTTTTTAGAGCACTCATGCAGCATTATTGTCAAAAAAAATGTTTTCATGCTTAGGGTTCTGAATTTAATATGTATGATCATCTATAATTTTGAACCCATTTGGTGAACTATTATATTTAGTAAAACTTGCAAAGATAAAAATGAACTTCTGTAGCATACACAGATAGCATATGATTGGTCAGCAGAGAACGATCCCAGTATACCAGGATCATGGGGCATTTCTTTCTAATTCTATACTTGTCAAGTATGAACTAACAACAGCCATGTGCAGAATACATAAATACAGTTGCAAGCCAGCCAACGAGGCACATGGCACTGTTCACCCACCCTCCTATCCCACATGCTTCCTTCCTGTTTGCTTTGGCTAGAGACTCTGTCTTGGGATGAGCTGTTAATTGTCCTGATTGTCCAAGTCCTCTGGCATTTCCCCCTCTCTACCAGTTTTGGTAGCTCAACCTTTACTTCAAGCCCCGCTCACTTGTAAGCTGTGGTACACTTTAGTCCCTGTCATGAGGGAGCATGACGCTGTCAAGTTGTATGAAGTAATAATGGTTTGCCTCCTACTCTCCCCCCAAAGGCCCTACAACATTTACTGTAGGATTTTCCTCAACAGTTGGGAGCTTGAATGTCACATTGTACTAGACATGTCTATTCTTATGGGAACACACTGTGACACTGTCCCAAAACACCAGGAAATGTTTGCAGAGATGTTTGCTGCTCACCTGCTCAGGGCTATGGACGGTGACCAGGTTGCTAAGCTCCCCAGTGTTGCACCATGAAACTTCCTCCATCAAAGGCAGATCACCGAATTCATGGACATTTCAGCCGGGAACCAGAGAACTACAAAATCCTCCAGTGTGCACTCCCCACCAAGTCACGAGCTGCTAGGTTTAATTGTTCAAGTAGTTTCATATTTTGCACCATTAGTTGCTACAGTTTTATGATATTCAAGATTATAAAATATGTCATCTCAGAACATACATATTAGTATGAGATATAAACACTGGTATTTTGTACTCATGGACATTTTCTCCTATTTTTATTCTAGAGAAGGAATCCAGAACGAAGACCATGGCCCATGAAAGAGAAAGCTTCCATAAACGTGACTTTAAAAAACAAAGTTCTGATCCCTTTCACCATCAGCTGCATGCCCTCTAGACCACTGTCTGCAGGAAGCCTGTCACAGGGCTCAGTGCTCAGAGCATTGATGACAGGACTCACACCCGTAAAGAACGGGAGACACAGAGTCCAGTTTGCCCGGATGGAGGGGACGCCTATGAAGAGAGGTTTGTTTTTAAAACTGAGGAAAAGCAAGAAGGAGTTGGGGACCCTGGCAAGAGCACCAGGATTAGTAAGTGGGGGCCTCCGAGTGTACTAGGAAAAGAGAGATGGCAAGATTGGTTGGTACTTTATTATGCTGAAATGAGACACATGCTCATTCTCCACCCAGAAACACGAGCCATAAATGTGAAAGGACAAGAGGAGGACAGGAGCTTGCCCAGCAGTCTTCCTCCTTCTCCCCAGAGGGAGCTGGGAGTTTTCACTCATCCCCTTACAAGAGATCCTTGGTCTTCTCATCAGGGTCATAATGAGACCCGTTCTGTTCCAGGCTGTTGAAGGTATGCCCGCTAACATTTGCCTCACTGCCATTCCACAGATGCACTTTCCATAGACCCACCTACTGGAGGGCATGCATATCTATGCCGCGTGCTACACGGACAGCAGGGACACCATGCTTGACTGGAGAGAAATCCAAATGATCACAGATCACTGTGCTACGGAAAGGAGTCTGCCAAGGGCAGTCTAGAGGAGTGCCACCATCTGACTCTCACCCAAACTCCCAGGAAATACTTACTAAGCATCTGTCTTCGTTAGGGTTTCTATTGCTGTGAAGCGACATCATGACTACAGCAGCTCTTATAGTGGAAACCATTTCATTGGGGCTGGCTTCTAATACAGAGCTTTGGTCCACTATTGTCATGGCAGAAAGCAAGGCAGCATGCAGGCGGACATGGTGCTAGAGAAGGAGCTGAAAGTTCTGTATCTTGACTCACAGTCAATAGGAAGTGGTCTGCCTTACTGGGCGTAGCTTGAGCGTATATGAGACCTCAAGGCCCACCTCTACAGTTACACACTTCCTCTAACAAGGCCACACACACTAATAGTGCCACTCCTTTTGGGGGCCATTTTCTTCCAAACCACCAAAGTGTCTACTTTTCATGACAAAAAAAAATGTTGTATCACTTTGTATCCCTCCTCACCACTCAAAATTTGACTACAAACAGGAATCACTATGCCCTGCTCTGGATACCTATTTTTACATTCAGTAGAGTTTTAAAGTGTAAAGGGGCAAAGTCCCAATGGTGATCTGAAACATACACACACACTTGCACTGGTATGGGAGAGCTGAAGCCCACATTTCCAGATGTTGCAAGCTGGTTAGGTACTCTCCTTTCACATCATGCTAGAGGACAGCCAGGCATGGCCGACAAGACTCCTTTGTTTCTCAAGACTGTGGAGCATGTAGCAGAGCTGTATGGTACTTAGAGAACCTTAGAGTTTGGCCAGGACAAGGGCTGTCCCCGTGTCAAAATAGGATGTGTAATTGTTATTCTAGAACTCATCTACACAAAGAAGAACTGTGCATGGGAAGATGGCGTGTACCACAGGGTGACCAGTGCCGCTTGACAAAGTTCCAGCATTTCGACTTTGTGATCACAATTTTCTGGCACCCTTTTGCTTTCGTTTTAAATGATTCTCACTATATGCCTTTCCCTTTGGGAAATTTTGAGGGGGTTTTGAATGATGAAAATATGTACAATGGCATCCTCTGTAAACAAAATAAATATTTAGAAAAAAAAATCCCTGCCACTGTGTTACCAAATAACCCAATAATTCTGCCTATTCCCATACAAGTTAACAACAGGCCTCTAGAAAATTTAGAAACGTAACATCTGCTTGATAAATAAAGTATCTTTGATAATCAAAATTATAAATTCCTAAAGTCTACTCAGGTTCACAGTAGTATTGTCTAGCTTCATCTTGCCTCACTTTAAGCTTTAGCTATTTTTGGATAAACCAAGCCATTTAAAAAACTACAATATTCCATAACGGAGTGTCAGATCCTCCGAGAAAGCCCTTTTCCCAAGGTCTAGCATTTAGAACAAAGTCTCCATTCCCTGGGGGCTTGAAGAAAGTCCTGCTTGAGAAAAAGGGACATTCTTGTCTCTGGCAAGAGGAACCCATAGCCCTCCATTAGTATATGACTGGTACCTATTAATTTGTCAAGGTCAGCGCTAATTTCCTCAACCACTGATTTCAAGCCACATCCCGGTTCACATACTCCTTTCTCCCATTTAATCCTATGTGCAGCTACAGAGTATAAAAGGTGTATTCTTTTTCCGTCACTGGGCAGCCATCCTGCTTCACTCTCCAATTCTGTGAGCCTCCTCCTTTCCCCTGCTGACTCGACACATCCTGGTTGGCACTTGAACCCCGCCAGAGTGGGTCTCCAGCAGAAAGACTGGGGATGACAAGATGCCGCAGCAGCTAAAGTGCTGGCCAAATAAGGACAAGGACCGGACCTGAGTCCCCTAAAACTCATGGAAAATTTGTGTGGACATGGAGGCTGCTTGGAGTCCCAGTGCTTGGGGAGCGGAGACGAGGAATCACTGGATCAAGCCAGCTAGTTAGAGCAGCTGAAGTCGGGGAGCTCCGGGTTCAGTGTGGGCCAGCCTCAGCAAAAAATAAAAAATAAAAAAAAAGGGAGGAGAAAGCAATTAATGAACACATCTGTCTGTGTATACATCTGTGAACCCGCACAGGTGAACATATCTACACGCTCAGGCACACCACCATACACATATCCATAAAAAACAAGAAAGGAAGGTAAAAGTCTAAACACAGTGTCTGGAGAAAGAGGAAGGTGTTATTCTTGCCAGTCAAGGACTGGGACAGGCAGCAAGTGGCCACTGCCGCAAGCGGGTATCTGCCGCATGCCAGTCTGTGGATGCAGACGGAGGCAGGGGAGCTGAGAGGCTGACCAGGGTGGCAAAGCACAAGTCTGTAAAGGCCTGCTTAGGAGCTGAGACTTGATGCTATGTGTAGTGAAGTGGTACAGGGGACCCTCATGCCCCAACCCAGGGAAAGACGCATGCTCCTCACACTTCTGAAGTCTTGAGTGGCTGTTTTAAGGGCTGTAGGCAACTGCTATCCTCTTTAAGATGCCCCCAAATCGAAGGGTTCATCTTCCAATGTCTACTGCAATTGCTAAGTACCAGGCTTTGTAACACTAAATGCTGAAATGTTTTATTGTACCCGAGAGAAATATTCAGTGTTGGGGATGAATGAGGACATAGAAATTAAGTTTCCTCCCAAGGACTATAATTTGCAAAACATAGCCCTTGGGGACAATTTGGAGATTTCCATGCCCCGGGAAGATGTATTAGGTGCTTGGTAAACAGCTTCTTCACTCATGTCTTTACATTTGTCTGTGTAGTTCGGCAGAAACTGCAAGAATAACTCCAATCTTTATTGCTCTGCTGTCCTTCATAATTCAGACACGATCGCCTGTGTTTGATTAACGCACAGCCTCAGACAGACTTTCAAATTGCAGCATTTGGAGTTTGGAAATGCCATCGCGTCCTGGAAAGAGCACCGAATCAGAAAACATCATCACTTTGTCTTGATTCACTGTGGTTGTGCATCGTGCACGAGGAGTTGAAGCTCATTAGAAACGCGAAGCCTGTGAGGAAGTCTGCTGAGGAAGACGTTCACATTAGCGCAACGGCTTTCCTCCCGGCATAAAACAACAGTTGACATGCTAACAACTCAGTGGTCGAGTGCCAGAGCAAAGAACAGCACTTGCCGACCTGGGGTCGATTTCCCACTTGCATTAGCAACAGAGCAGGAGAATGCAGGGAGTGGAGGTGGCATGCTCCAGGCTCCTGGGATTAGGGGATGCTCCCTGCCTTTGTACCGTCCAGCGGCGGCAGACTGAAACAAAGCCCCAGCGCGGGCCATGAATGGAGCTGATATTGTGAGAGTCTAGGCAGCGCCTCTCTCTGCTCTGCACCAGCACTGCACACAATGCAGCAGGGCAGGAATGTGGCATTTCCTCCTCCACACCTGTGAGTGGGGGGCACATCCCAGAAAGATCTCATTTCCTCTTCACAGAGATGCTGAAGAACAAAGCCGCGTCTTGTCTGGGTTGTGGTGTTTGTTTTCCAGTCTGCTGGCATTAAAATGGCACCCTAAGCACCTAGCACGTCTCATGACTTTCTGCTAAGTCCTTTTCAAAAGCTCTGGCTTTTCAATACTTGGTGTCATTTGGAATTAAAGGGGAAAAAATATATAGTCGCCTGGCTGTTTCATGTTATCACAGGGAAAAATCATCCCAGCTCCATTTAGAAAATAATGATCAAACAGACAGTATATTGCAGAAAGTCTATTGATTAAGAAGAGGATGTGCCCAATAAGCTTCACGAGCCACAGTGGTTTTATTCCTTTGGCAAACACTGGAGTCAGTTGTCCTGAAATGGCAGCTCAGAAACACCTTCATTTTTAACTATTAACCTCCCATGTTTCAGCACTACAGTCAATAGAATTCTCATAACCAATCTTGGAGTATTTCGGGGCAAACAGGATATAACCCCCACATGTTTAGACTAATGTAGTAAAGCTAAATTTGTCTCACTCAGGACTTTCTTATCAAAACCGATTCTAATACGGTTGACTTTTAGACTTTGATGCATGTAAAGGAGAAAATGCAGCCTTCTACTAGACTGTGGGATCTGACAGGAAGGGTGATTCAGCTAAGAGAAGGAATCAGCATCAGGGGATTGCTCTGAGCCACAGTTTGTGCAAGCAGAAAAATTGAGATGCTTCAGAAACAAGAGAAAGAAGAGTTTTCTGTGAGAAGGGCAGTTGATGACATTGTACAAACACTACCGACCCCAACAAAATAACCAACCGCGGTGACTACTTGGAGGCCTATTATGCTATGGACATACCCGTACTATAATAATATCTTCACCATAAATTCTTTGCCTCTGAAATCCAAGCATGTACAGCCTTAACCTCTGGCATGGATGGCTTCCAAAGTGACGAATAAATATCCAAATTGCGAAACTGAATTCTTGAATATCATCTCCTTTTTCTACTGCCACCAATACCTCGATAAAGTGATCAATAAAGCGGCTAGCAGTGAGCGAAAGCTCTCAGCTCAGCAGATCCTCACCTTACCAATCGATGACCAACACAAGAACCAGGAGAACACAAGACAACTTCCTCCAGACAGCAGCATGGTTAGCTACATGCAGAGTATACCATACAGTTTCAGTTGGTTCATAGATCTTCTGGCACTATGAACCAATCGAATCTGTAGACCACAGGACAAGTTTCTCTGCAGGGGGCCATCCTGCTGGAGCATCAAGCAGCCTTTCTCCTACTAGACGTCAGCCCCCAGCATAGCGCCAGGGAAATGTCACCATGAAATGTACATGAAGGGACCAAAGGGAGCACTCTAGGGACATTCCCCTTTTAGGATAAAAAACAAAAATACGAAGACAAGGGTAAAAAATTTTAAAATCCCAGGCGGTGCAGCACAGTTTCTTCTAGACTAGTCTATCTAGTAAAGGCGACAGCAAGCAGGCGAAGTGACAGGGGTGTCAGGGTCCCTGTTCACATGATCCTGGGAGTTTGAGGAGCTGAGCAGAAAACACCTTTCCCCCAAGTAGAGCCCTCACTCTCCCCTCTTTTCCTTCTTTATCAATATCAGTATCAGTGATGAAAGATAAATGGAAATGAGCTTTACTAATGTTAGATCTCATTAATCACTTCCTTTAGCAAGCTATATAGGGAGCCTAGGCAGTTTGGATGCTCACCTTACTAGACCTGGAAGGAGGTGGGTGGTCCTTGGACTTGCCACAGGGCAGAGAACCCTGACTGCTCTTTGGGCTGATGAGGGAGGGGGACTTGATTGGAGGAGGGGGAGGGAAATGGGAGGTGGTGGCAGGGAGGAGACAGAAATCTTTAATAAATAAATAAATAAATAATAAAATAAAACAAAAGGTTTTGCATAGTTTTGACAATGACCCCGAGCTGTTACTTTCCACCGGGGAGGAGGGGTAGACTCAACATTAGCTGAAACTTTCAGTTGTTCTGAATCTGCCCTCCATCTTCCTCCTCCTCGCAGAGAAGCTTAGAGACACAACTAATACGAGTAATCATGGCGAGCCTGCAGAGCAGGGATTGCTAATCCATTCTATAGCTGAGAAAGCAGGAAGCTGGGCAGTGCAAGCTGAGAAGTGTTCCCATTCATCCTTCTGAAGCTCTGCTTCAGTCACCACTGCCAGGGCTTCCCCAGCCCTCAAGAACTCAGCTTTTCATCCCCATCTGCCTCCAGGGGCTTGGCTGTTTTTCATGGCCTTACTTTGGTTCTGTCATACCAGAGTTGTGGCGTATCAGGACGTGGCTGGGAAGCCTGGCATCTGGATGATCCTTGCTCACTCTCACTTCCCTCATAAACTTTCTCTACATCTAATCCTGCTCCTCTCATGCACGGCATTCTGTGCCTTCCCTGCCAGGGAACAGCGACTTCTAGGTCCATGGCCGCTCTCTGTGAGGTGCTTGATAGCATCAAGACTCCAAGGACCTCAAAGCTTCAGGAGCCACGCAAGAAGAAGGAGAATATGGAGTCAGGTATGAATCACGAGTTCCCAAACATTTCAATCAGCATATGGTTGCCATAGCAACCTCACCTAAGTACTCCCCTATCTTGTCCCTCCTGCGGATCAGCTTGCTGGCTTGGGTGTCCAAGGTAATTTGCACAGATTTGCTTCAGTTCCCTGATCCACACATTTTCTCTAAAAACTTATTTCATCCTTTCTCTTGAACATTAGACTAAGAGTTTTCAGAATCAGAGCACACAGCCGATTCTGAGCATTTTCTCCCAGCCGAAAGGCAGCAAACCACGGCTCATTTCTCTTTCTCAAAGCTTTCTCCTCCTCCTTTCCTGTGACACGCTGCCAGCCATTTCTACATGCCCATCCTCTGAACTGGTTTGTGATACGCTGAGGAAATACTCTGAAGAAAGATTCTAACTATGCAGATGGGGCCGCTCTGCACTTTCAAACATTGGTCCCTTCTACAATTAAGGCAAAGCTGGGGGTATTTAAGGAAAAAGTGGACTTTGCACAATGAAATCTAAACTTTCTACATATTTCTTGCCTTTCTTTTCAATGATGAAGGAGGCTTAGTCTTAAATAAATAAATGAATAAATTTTAAAAAAAGACTAGAGGAAAATAGAGTGCTCTTTAGAAGTCCTGGCACAGGGTTGGAGGAGAATGGACACAAAATTTACCCTGGTTGTTTTAGTCCTTTGTGCCTGACAGCCATGGTGTCCACAGCCTTGGATTGAGCCAAGATGAAACACCAGATGCCCTACAAGGTCAAAAGCATTTTCTACTCCAGAGCTGAGGATACACCCTGGAAGAAGTGCTGGGAACTAAGCAAAAGGTGGGTCCAAGAGGCTTGCAGATTATTTAAGATGGGGGGGGGGGCAGCTGCTACCTTTGATGTCCACAGGCACCTGGAGATGACGTCATTTAGGTTGCACTTAGGCCCTCTCCTGGCCTACAAGTGTGTGACTGATGTCTAAACACACGAGACAGCTCACTAGCTGTGGTGAATCCTGCCCCTGTCTGCACCTCTGTTTTTACTGATACCTGCGGACTATGCTCCTTTCCATGCGAGAATATGAGGTTATAGTTGTGTCTCCATATTTGTCTTCCTATCTTGCTTTCTTGCTTTCTCTGAGATCAAAGAAAATAACAAAGAATGGCTTTCTGCTCATTTCTAGAAAAGCATAATATCACTTCTAGTGCCTGCTCACAGTTCTGTGCTGGTTGGTTGTGGGGAGCAGAGAAAGTACTAAGTAAATGTGTATTGTTTGACAGGGGCAAAGCCATGTCAAGAACCCATGAGAGTCACAAAGACTTCTCTGAGTGGGGCTCAGGGGATGGCAAAGTCTTCCGCTGATGTGGGAGTTCCTCTGTGTATAGGTTGCTTTTCTTGGTTAATGAATAAAGAAGCTGCTTCGGCCAGAGGCTTAGCAGAATAAAGCAAGGCAGGCAGTCCAAGCAGATAGAAGAAGAAAGAAGGCGGAGTCAGAGAGATACCATGTAGCTGCCACAGGAGACAGATGCCAGATGCTGCATAGAACTTTACTAGTAGGCCACAACTACGTGGTGATACACAGATTAATAGAAATGGGTTAATTTAAGATATAAGAGCTAGAAATACGCTTAAGTTATTGGTCAAACAGTATTGTAATTAATACGATTTCTGTGTGATTATTTGGGTCTGGGCAGCCAGGAAACGAAAGAGCAGTCTCACCTGCATCCCAAAGGTCTGAGTGTGACTGTTGATAGTGGAGAAAGTTATGTACACCGCAGCCTTTTCCCCTCAGATATTTACTGCTGAAGACTGCTCTCCACAGAGACTGCTCCTTACCAAGACGACCTAAACCTGCCTGCCTCCTTATGTAGCTGGATATAAGAACCCTGCCTCCTTGTTGATGATTGTAATAGCCACACCTCCTGGTTCTGCTGGATGTAAAAACCTTGGCTTCCCCCCTATTCAACTGTATATAACAAACACACAGCCATTCTGGAGTGCTGTAGTCTCCCCAGAAGAGAGTCCAGGCCACCCAACCTCAGATTTTCTATCCATATATCCCTGTGTTTGTCTTTTTAATATCTTTTTTTTTCATTTCCTCTAAACCTCAGTCAGGTCAAATCCCTGAAAGCTATGCAATTACATTCAGTAATTCCCAGATCTCTGACTCCTGGTTTCTATTGGATGCCTTCTCTCGGAAGTTAAGCAATGGACATTTATCTCTTAGTAAAATGCATTTATACACAAGACAGAGCTATGCAGCTGTATCTATATTGGTAAATCTCATTCTCAAGGGGACAATGGCAGCACTTTTTGAAGATAGAGACTGAGCTGGTGTCTTCTAGAAAACAATGAGTACTGTGGTATAATGACTCATCATCACAGAAAAGCAGAGGCTGTCTGAAGGATTCAATACCCATCATGTATAATTGAGATCATAAATTCTTAGAGAAAAAAAATGCATCTTATCCATACTCCTGAAGTCAACTAATGATGTAACTGTCTATTTTTAACCTAATGAAAGATACAACTGGACAACACACAGAGTGTTCTTCAGATCCAACATCTCATAAGTGACAAAGCTGAAACTTATATTCCGGTTTTATTGCTCCAGATTCTACTTTTTCTACTTGAATATGATGCCAGCCAATTTATATTGTGGGTAAGAGGTTTCATTTTGCAAAGCAATAGAATACAACTATACTCAATATATCTGCTATGGCATTTTATTTTGTTTTCTTTGGTTTCTTTCCTCTAGCAATAGGGAGGACTATAGCAATCCATCAAAAAATGGTTGAACTGCCTATGATTTGAATTTTAATAAAATTCAGGTAATGATAGTCAGAGAGATAGAATTGGGCCTGAGCAGAGAAAGTGGGACTTTGTGGGGTAAATGCTGTTAGAACAGATTCCACTTGTGAAGGGTATGCAAAGTCAGATAGCTGAGGGGTTCCTTTCATATTTCTGGAAAGGGACAACATTATGTAAATAGCACTCATGTGACACCATTCAGGGCAACGGAGGGCCGGAGAGCCTGAAGTCAGCAAAGAGTCAGCATGAGCTGTTCAGCTAGTTTGGAGAAACTTGCAGGAATGCAGGAGCGAGAAGTCAGAATGAAGAGCAGAGCATGGATTCAGGGGGCTGGTGGTTGAGCCTGGGATGCTGAGCAGAAATGCGGAAGAATACAACAGCAGGGCCCCTGAGAGCCCAGTGGGACAGAAATGAGGAGAGAAGAGATGAGGGGGCAGCTGAAGCAGAGATCAGCTCTGAGTGTGCTGTGTGGCCAGAGACACTAATACAAGGCATGTTTGTGACACACACTGGGATCTCCCAATCAGACCTCTGTCCCATTGTGCGCCATGCCAACCCAGGTCTAGACTTCAGCGAACGGAAATAAAATCACTCATAAAATTAATGAAAAAAAATCTGCTTTCTTTTCTTGCAATAGAAAGGATTTTTCTTTCTTTCTTTATTATTTTTTTAAACTTTGAGTCTTCTACCTTGTAACTAGACGAAATCACCGACGTCAACTAGGAACCGAGGTTTGCAGGATGAGTCCTAGGGCTGGCGCTTACACTTGTTCCCTGTAAAGTGGTGAGCTCTGAAGAGCGCTCCTCCAGCCAGGGCAGTGGACACAGGCTTGTCTCTCTCGCTAGGGCAAAAGGGTTCCCTCAAAATTTTTCATGGTGCTAGTTAAAAAGTTAACAAAAACTAAACCCTGGCAAACATCTCAATGCAAAATTCGGTTTTCCAATAAGAATCTTACATTTGTATGTATACTTGCCTCAAGGATAGAAGTGATCTCCACCTATTCTGCCACTTCTGTGTTTGCCAAATTCTTCTTCAAGTGCTGTGGCTGTTGTGTCACAAACAGAAGCACACTGATGTTTGTTCAAGAAAGGAGTCACAAGTACAGACAGATCCACCTGTCCCTGTCATGAAGCCCAACTCCCTTCCTTATATAACTGACTTTAACACAATTCATGGCTTAGTTGACCGTACACCACAAACGTATTACTTAGTGGAAATCTATCACGAAATCTAAGAAAAATGTACAGGAAAGGAGAGCCAGGAATGAACAGACTTTCTGAAGCTATCTTGTTTCACGGCTCTGACTTCAAGAATATAAATGTATTTCACCACACAAGAATCCCATTCTCCCAAGAGGGATAGTTTGCAAGGCTTCCAGTGGATGCCTGGAAGTTCAGATCCAATTAAATTCTAAACATACTAGAATTTCTCCTGTTTCCAATAGCCTTGCTATTCATGGTAGGATTAACATCTTTTCTGTTTTCTCTGATGCCTATGGTGTCTCATTACTTCTGTGTTTTGTGACCACTTAACATAAAGCAAGAATTAGTTGAACACAAAACCTGAGATACTGAGACTTCTGATTGGTAACCAAGTGGCTATTAAACCCATAACAAATGTTCTACATACGTAGTGACCATGTACAACATGAGGATAATACGAGTCAGGTGTAAAACATTACCACGCTGGGCAGCAAGACACATGATTGAACACTTAGGAATCATTCCTGGAATGTTCCATTTAACATTGTGTTTGGGGGATTAGGTTGATCATGGGAAACTGGAACCATGGTTTATGGATAAGGAGAAGCTACTGTAATAGTCAAGAAAAATATTAAAAGGCAATCTTTAAAATGTTAATGAGCTTGTTTATGCATCTGGTAACATATAAGGAACATTGTTCCAAGTGATTTTAAAACAGAATTTGACAGATGTGTTACAAACAACCAGTCTGAGCAGTGTATGCTCCATTTGCGTGTCTGATTAAGACAAATAACTATAATATGAGGGATGAAGGAAGTGAAAGTCTTAAGCCATCTATAAGAATCCCATTGCCATTACCAAGCTACTCTGCAATGTGGGCTGAGTAGGTGATTGGTACTTTGTCTATAGTCCAGCATATAGAAAGGACAGATTACTCTAAAGTCACACCTGAACATGAAGTCAGAAGGAAACTATTGGTACAAGCATTGTTTCATATTCAAAATGAATATGACACAATCTGAACACACAAACACATCAACTCTGTGTCCTGACCAACCCTGGGGTAAAGTGGATCTTCCATACTGATTCCAGGCTGATTCCAGGCCTGATGCAGGAGAATTACGAGTCTAGGACATCTTGTCCAAGACTAAAGAACGGACCCACTAGAAATCATCAGTGTCTTGTCACCATGAGTGACAAACATCCTGGAGAGGCTCTACCATTGCTTCAAGGGCAAATCAAAACATGTCGGTCACCTTGAGAAGATACATGTTTTGCCTTGTTTTGTTTTGAGACAAGGTTTTATTATGTAGCCATGGCTGGCATGGAACTCAAGATATATAAGATCAGGCTAGCGTCAAATTCACAGAGATCCATCTGCCTCTGCATTCCAAGTGCTGAGATTAAGGTGGAATATCACCATGTCTGAATGGTAATTCATTGCGAAGAGAAAGAAGCAAGCTGTTGTTTTTATATATTTTTTAAGAGTTCCTTGGGGTATCAAAATGATCAACAAAGATAAATTTTTATTTATGGAAATATTTTTATTAACGAACTAATAAGAAAATATGAACTTACAATACCATTATTTTACCACGGCTGATGAATATGATTATAAACAGTTATGGAAAAATACCGTGTCATTATCTCCAATACCATATCATTATTTTGCTAAAACATTACATCAGAGTCTGATCAAAACTCAGCACCAGTTTATAAAACCATGAGAGAGGGCAGCATGTCAAAGGTACAAGAATGCAAACAGCAAGCCGAGTGTGGGAAAGCCTGCAGAACAGCGACAAGCTTGGTCTTTTCAGCCAAATGTCAAACAGAAAGGATAAGAAAAGGGGATGATGTGGGGGGGGGGCAGACAAGACAGAAAGAAATCTGATTTGACCAAACTAAAACCTGCCAGATATTTCTCGCATTTCCCCAGCACTTCCAGGGTTAGGATTTGATAATTTAATAGTTCTCGCTCTTTTCTGTTTACTATTTAATGCATATTTTTGTTAATCTGTTAGACATCTATTTAAGTAGCTGCACATTTCCTAGTCAAAACAAGATTTTAAAAATCACAGTTGTAAATAGGAAAGACTGTGACGTTTTGGTTTATTGAAAACATTGGTACTTTAAAACAAAGATTTTTACACACTTCTCTAAAATAGGTGTAACAGCATATAAAAATTGAACTCATTTTCCTCTACTCTGAAAGTGTATGAATAGCTGGTCATGGTCGTTCATGCCTTAATCTCAAAACTCAGGAGACAGAAGCAGGAGGATCTCCGTGAGTGTGATCCCAGTTTTTTCTACATAGTGGGTTTCAAGTTAGCCAGGGCTACATACTGAGATCTTGGAAAGACACACACACACATACACACACACACACACACACACACACACACACAGAGAGAGAGAGAGAGAGAGAGAGACAGAGAGAGAGAGACAGAGACAGAGACAGACAGAGAGACAGAGAAAGAAGAAAGAAGGCACATGAATAGATTTATATGGCGGCTCATACCTAAAATATAAGCATTTGAAAGTTTGAGGCAGAAGCAAGACTAGGTCCAAAAAATATAAAAGATTAACAAATTGAAAGGAAAAATATATCATTATAGAAAGGGAAAAAAAGAACTTAACAGTGGGCTGGAGAGCTGGCTCAGTGGTTAAGAGCACTGACTTTACTTCCTGAGGACCTGAGTTCAAGTCCTAACGCCCACATGGTGGCTGACAACTGTCTATAACCCCAGTTCCAAAAGGATACAATGCTTCTTCTTGCCTCCGTGGAAACTACATGCATATGGAGCACAGACACACATGCAGACAATACACCCATATACATAAAAATATAAACACATAAATCCTCCAAAATTATTTAAGGATTTAACAGTGTTCAACATCCTGTCATGGTAACTTCCAACAATTTCGGAATGGAAGGAATGTGTCTTAACACAACAGAGGCCATATATATATATAACAAGGCCCCAGCTGTCATCACATTCAACACGAAACATTCAAATCCGTGTCTTACAAGAACGAGATGGAACCGCCTACATTTTATTCAAACTAAAGTTGTAGCCAGGCTTGGGAAAAAGCTCAGGGGTAAACAAAGTGCTTGCCTGGTGTGTGTGACAGGCTCCATGTCTCATGTTCAGCACCACCTTATTTTTAAAAAAGTTTGTGAGCAAATTCTCTTTAACTATTGAAGAACTTAAATCACATATTCTTTCAACTAGTACTATCCATACATATCCCTTAACAGAATTGTATTCTAACGTAACAACCTTCCTGATCTGAGGAGACAAAATAGACAGCAGTTTATAAAAGCAGAACAAAGTCAGGCAACATTATTTAAAATGTGAAATTTTCTTCTGGGTTGAATTACCATTAATAGAAAGAATTGATATATTACTTATCAAGCATGTTTTAAAATAGACAAGAATTGAACATGAAACTAAACTCTTCCTGGAAATGCATCCTTCTAAAAAGGTAAATGAAGGTGGGCTCTCCTGCTCTCCAGATGGTGTGGGAAGAACAGTATCCAACAAGAGAGGACCCAGATGTACACTGCGGGAGGCTTTCTGGGCACCCACAAGTAGATTCAATGTTGTATTTATTAACTCAAGGCTCGTATGTTCATAGGGTAGACACAACATCAAAGTAGAACGTGCTATCTGTGAAATAGCTAGTTACCAGGAAAGAGGAAAAGAAAAAGTTATCTCTTCATGGAAACTTAAAAAAAGACTTCTTAAAGGAATAAGCCCAAGGGAGTGGTGGTTTCTCCAGACATGAGGGAGATGGGAGAGCAGGCATGTCCAATGTTGCAAGCCCGTCCTTCACCAGAACCCAGACTATTTTTCAGGAATTAGTGGGGAAGATGAATCACAGCCAGTTCCTTAGGACTCTGAATTCCCGAGGCATCCAGGAGATGAAGGCCAGTAGAATATGTGTAAGTAGGAACCCACCCAGGATGTCAGGCAGAGAAGCTTCTCCTAGTAGTGAAAGGGAGGACGATGGCAAGGAATAGGGTCATCGGAAACAGGAACAACCAGGAGAACAGGAAGTAAACAAAAGGAACTCCAGGCAAGAGAATAAACTGGAGTGTAAGGCAACCATTCAGACAGCAGACTGGCAGGCCTCGGTTTCTTCTTAATGCCAGGTTAAGAAGACGGAGGGCAGAGGTCATGGGAAATGCTGAGCTTGCTAGGTTGGGCAATGTGTTGATGATTACATAATTCCAGAAATGAGAAAGGGCTCAGAAGCTCCCCCAGCGGAGGGAAGACCACTGCCCCACTCACGCCTGTTCCTGCACACACCAACAGGTACTGTGCAAATGGACAGAGATTTCGTCCGTTGGAGCTCTCAGCTCCAAGTTCCACAAGACAGCACTGGCTAAGCAGGATTTACATTCTGTTTTATGCTAAAAACCTGAGGATCACACACAGGTGATCTTCAGTCATGACTGGAAATCCGTCAACTGTTGACAAGAGCACGTGCATTACAGAGGCATGGTGACCAAACGCTGACATGACACTGGCGTGCTTCAAACACGCAATGTCATGGGCTTCAATTCCTTGGGGGTAGTAGAGAGACGAGCGTTTATTCTGGAACATCCAGTAAGTTTAATATACTTAAATATACTCATAAAAGTATCTTTCCGGTCATATGGCTATACCAATGGTAAACATGGACATGGTGTCTGTAGCAATGAGAAAAAAATCATCTAAAAACTGAACCGAAAATTGAGAATTCAAAATAATTGTGTGATAAACTTATATGGTTAAATAAGTTCACTTCAAATGATCTCCTCTTTATTTGGTATATTACTCTTCAGAAATAACCCAGTACAAGCAACTGAAATTATTTTTAAAATTAATCAGTCAAATGTCACTGAGGGGAAAGGATTCGGTTGAATCCTTTTATGTAAAATCCGTCTTCCGATGTGGAGAGCAGTCTGAAAGCGGCTAGTGCGGTGGCCCCCGAGTTGCTCCCCAGACAGCAATACCACGAAGCCCAGACACTTACCATGTCACATTCAACTACTGATTAGACAAACACTGATTTCTGAAGGGGGGATTTTGACAAACTTAGTGAGGTCATTCACAACGCTGAAATTAAAAGAAAACACCTAAAAGTAAAAAGGTTTCATTCTAAACAAGGTGCGGTGGTGTGAGTGGTAACCCCAGCACTCAGGAGCAGGGTGCAGGACTTCAAAGTCAGCCTGAGCTATGTAAGTAGCACGAGGCCAGCCTGGGATACATATGACCCTGCCACCCCTAGCCTCCCAGAGGAAAAAGAAACTTTCAAAAAAGAGAGAGAGAGAGACCCAAATCTAGAAACTTCTGCTAAAGTGAGAGCATTTGCCCTTATTTTTAGGCCTATTATGAAGTTTGGGCTCCAGCCCTTTCCGGCTCTGTGAACACACAGGGAGCAACTTATCCCAGCATCACTATCCGACCCCCGAGGCTGGCTCATGTCCTCACGCGGCAAAAGTGCTGGCGAAACATTTCTCTAGATGAAAGACCTCAAGCAGTTAACCTGCGCAGCAGAGGCGATGCAACCAGGCGACGGGATAATGACCTCTACCCAAATGTGGAAGGTGCGTCAATTTAATACCCTGACAGCGCCACAAAAGACGCCGGCAGCTCGGCGGGAGAACATTAGCCGTGATAACATGCCGCACTGGATGTGAAAAGAATGAATTAGAAAGCACAATGCTATTTGGGCCGGAGAGGGATTTTTTTTTCTTTTTCCTCCCTTAACCAACTTTATATTTAGGGCGATAGTCATGCCTAAAGCTTCTTCCATTCTTCTCTACCTGAAGCATATCCTGATAAAAGTAGAAAGGCAGTGTGGATTAAATTGACAGCTTCAACACAATTGGAGTTTCCTAAGCAACCCAGGAGATGCTGCTGCACTTCTCCGTAGCATCCCTTGAGAACTCAGTCCCCAAGCATAGGTAAACTGGTCTAATCCAGAAGACAAAGACTGGTAACTAAAATGACCAGGTAAGTCCAGTCTTACCATGTGTGTTACTGTTTTATTTGATTACTTACTAATTTATTTTATTTTATTTGGGAGAAGTAGAATCTTTCCCTGTAGCCCAGGCAGGCCTGGCACTCAGATACTCTTAAGGGCCAGAGTGATTGGCATGCACCACCAAGCCTAGCTTACCTTACTTTTAACTGGGGAAGGTATCTGGCACATTTGGGGGCTTATCACCCCTTAGCTATTAAATGTCCCCACTGCAAATTTGGTTTATGAAAACAATCTAATTCCAAAGCAGCAGCATGCTCACGCTTGTATGTTTGTCTAGGGCCCTTTCCTCTGTGGCGGGGTTTCAGCCTGTGAGGTTTTTCTCCACACATGGCAGGCAGCTGTCAGAACCAGTGTGAGGGGTCAAAGGGCAGCCTGGTTGCTCTGTTAAATCACGGGGTTCCATCAACATCTCAGAATTCCTGCCGAGTGGGAGCTGGGAGACCGCAGATTAGAGTACACTGGAGTGTGTATATTAGGTCACTTGGTGTCTATCAAAGCAATATCATGCCGGCGAGCTGTACAATAGATTTGACTGTGTTCTGTTCAAAGGCAGTGTGAGGCAAGTGGCCATGTGCGCGGCAGACCACAGCTGAACGCTCAATTCTTCTTGTCTTTAAATGGATGGATTTACTGTCCGCTAGATGAATGAGGAGCAGGGGCACAATAAGTAGCCGTGGCAAACATGCAGGGCTGGTGGTTTTATTCAGCTCCTGGAAACCGCCTGTGAAGAAGCTCACAGAAGGCTCCACCCAGCCCCGAGCAGGGAAAGAGCGCCTGGCCTGCCTGCTGTCCTGGACCCGCTTCAGAATTCTGGATGCTCCCTTTGCCCCAGTTTCACAGAACTTCAATATGCATATTTATAAACTGGAAATAATATCACTCTTCTCTCCCTCCCCAAAAGAGGAAAAACAAGTTTTTAAGTAAGAAAGGGCTTTGAAAAGTTTAAAGGAACTTAGTGTGAGGTTAGAGTGGAAACAGGAAATCAAGTTTCATAAACATAATAAAAAAGTAACAAGTGCTAATTCATATTTGATATACATGTAAATCAAATACTTGCTCTGAATACTTTCTGTTCAATGTTTTAGTAAATCCATATTATGCAAGGTATAATATGATCTTTAAGATGATAATATAAATAATGTGAAGAGCATCAGGTCTGACAAGGAAAGCAAAATATTACAAAGTTTAAACATCTTTTACTTTTGAGTTCTTACTATATATATACAAGGCACCCACTGACTGTGGTATGTGCCTGAATTTACATTAGAAACAATAGCTGGACACAGGTCTCATCATTTTATAAAAATTTACTTATTCAACATGACCATACATATGGTGACTACTGTAATTAGCTTTTAGCCTACATTAATCAGTATTTTTATTTTTGTTTGTTTTGAAATGGCATCTCATTGTATAGTCCATACTGGCTTAGATTCATAGCAATTCTCCTACCTTGGTCTCCTGGGTGTGGGATTACAGGTAGGAGCTGCTGTGTCCAGCAGGGATCATTATTTTATAAAAATAAGAATGCATTACAGTTGCGAGTTGAGGTAGGTACTTTCTCTAATCTTGTAAAATACAAATCAGTCAACGACTTTCTATAAAACAAGCTTGGGGGGGGGGTTGAAACTATTCTTTCTGCAGTTCTTTAGAGGAGAGGTTAAGTGAAGTGCGCAGCAACCAAGTGGCGGGTGTGGGATCTGCCCCCCAGGAAGTCTGCTTCTGACCACACCGGCCGCTTCTTGGTGCATCAGAAGGTCTGACACCCACTGTGGTCTATGGTCAGTGTCACTATGTCTGCTGGGCCTATTTAGAAACCCGAACTGAAATACTGAGTTAAGATCTAATGAATAACCTAAAAAATAGGTCAATCAAAAAACATGGCATGGAGTCAAGATTCATATTGGGAGTCCTGTCCCTATGTACAGGATAGTCCACTGGGGGGCAGGACTCTGGCCCTGTCTACAGGCTGGATAGATCACTGGTTGGCCGGACTTTGGCCCTGTCTACAGGGTAGTCCACTGGGGGGCAGGACTCTGGCCCTGTCTACAGGCTGGATAGATCACTGGTTGGCCGGACTTTGGCCCTGTCTACAGGGTAGTCCACTGGCTGGCAGGACTTTAAGTATGAATGCAGCAAAATGTACATAAAAATGTACCTTCCAAGGGAGGAAGCAGAGAAGTGGAATTCTGGGCTCGCGTCCACCACCAGGTGGACCGGACTTGAAAAGCTTTTCGGGCACTCGCTGTTGTGCGCAGAGAAAAGACATGTAGTAATTAGGTAAACACGGGGCCCTCGTCTTTTTTTTTTTCTAAATTAGAAATATTTGTCATCATTTGGAAATAAGTCCTTGAGGGAAACCTTTAAAAGACAGAGAAGAAATTGACAGATTATGTTTCATTTTGCCTGTTACTGGGCGACAAGAGAGGGTATGAGATTGCAGAAACAAGCCCAGACAGAGCTGGTGGAGCAGCTTTGTAGCTTCCCCTTCGATAAATGCACAGACTGTCTTTGTATCTGGTGACCTTTAAGGAAGGATTTAAAAGAAAAAAAAAATCAGAAAACCCAATTATAATTCTCAGTCTCATCCTGTATAGTTACTTTTCAAAATTCAGCTTAGGGGAACAAGAACTGAAGAGGATTCCTGGTTTCTGGATAACATTATCAAATGCAGCGAGGCCCAGGCGTTCCTCCCCAGCTCTGTGCACGCTGGCGTCCACTGGTGACGGACGGCTAAGGAGCTCGCCGGCAGGCACGGGGTAAACACTGCCCAGCTCTTTCCGGTGACAGTGATCAGTTCAGACAGATTGAGTGCACTGCGAGGACTGGCCAGAGGACCACAGCATAGACTCCACGAATAACAAAACGGAAATGGAGATACATTTGTAACAATATCCACCCGTACTCAGACCTTATGAATAAAAAGCATAGATGCGAAATTACTTGGATGGCAACGGGCCCCGGCACTCCACTTCGGGGCTAGTTCAGCATCCTAAGAAAAACGTAAGAATCTGTGCGTGATCTCATGATAGGAGTTACATTTTTTATGGATTTTCAGCTGGAGAAAAGAAATTATTAACCTTTAGTATACAAAATTGTTTAACTGATATTCTGCTTGAAAAATCACTATTGTAAACAATATACTGTATATAATGTTTTATACGAGGCACGAGTAAACCAATCTAAGGAACATATCCATCATCCATTTACTTATTTTTATGGCAAGATATTGGACATTTACTTTTGGGAACACTGCCATATCTACATCATTGCCGACCTGTCACCTGCAGTCACCCCGTCGTCCGACCCTTCTCAGAACTTATTTCCTCCTGTCCTTCTGAAACTTCCCATTTCACCCCCCCCACACACACACACACACTAAGCCTCTGATAGCCACTGTTCAGTTCTCTAATTCCACAAGGTGAATTTTATCAGATTCGTCATGGAAGTTAAATCATGCCACGTTTATCTCTCTGCGTTTGACTTATTTCCCTTAGTGCAATGTCTTCCAGATTGATCCACATTGTCACAATGACAGCATCTCCTCTTTAAGGCTGAACGGTATTCCACTGTGTAAATGCAGTACAGACTCCTTGACCAAGGATGGGCACTCAGGTGGATTCCCTACCTTGGGAAATGTGTCTTGTGCGCCAATGAACACGGAAGTGCAGGTGTCCCTTTGGCAGAGCGACTTCAGTTCCTGTGGAATAAAATTCAGAAGCAGGACCACTGGTTTATCGGTTCGTATCGGAGTTCTGTTTTATAAGGCTCTTCCGTACTTAGACTTTTGCCAACAGGAACAAGGGTTCTCTTTGCCCAAATTCTTCAGCACTCACGTTCCATCTTTACAACAACCACTGACTGGCACCAGGTGCTAGCCACCTCATCAGCTGGCAGCATGATGCTGGATGTATTTCTTCCATGGCGTACTGACCGTCTGGAGATCTTATTTAGAGTATGGTCTGGTCTAGCTCTTTTTGTATTTGGGTTACTTTTTCTCTCCTGCTACTGGACTGCTTTAGCTCTTTATATATTTTGGATGCTGATTGGCTGTGTTGGTTGCAAATACTTTCTTCCATGTTCCATGGACTGTCTCTTTTCATTGTGTATCATTTTCCTTATCACGCAGTATCTTTTTAAGGTAGTACAATCTCCTTGTCTGTCTATGCTTTCGTTGCCCATTCTTTCGGGGTTGTATCCCCCCGCAAAATACTGCCCAGACTTAGTCATGGAGCCTTCCTGTCAACAATGATTGTTACTGTTACATATGTGCTATCACTTAGAATGTATTTTGGGTACATGTGCTCTCCACAGCTTTGTTATTTTTGTTCAGGATTAGTTCTCCCTATCTGGGGTCTTTGAGGAGGCGTTTCATGTGCATTTCAGAACTGATTTATTGATTTCCCCCTCCTGTTTCCATAAAAAGGACACTGGAATTTTTGCTGGGCCCGCACTGAATCTGCTGGTCACTACAGGCAAGTTGGCCGTTTCAACAATGTTAATTCTAGTCCATGAACTTCTTTCATTGGTGTTTTATAGTTTTTAGTATGCAAATAAAAGATTGTTTTCTTCCCTTTCAGACAGTTTGTTACTTGTATACAGAAACACTAGTGGTTTCTGTATGTTTATTACTTGTATGTAGAGACGCTAGTGACTTCGGTATGTTTATTACTTGTATGTAGAGACGCTAGTGACTTCGGTATGTTTATTACTTGTATGTAGAGACGCTAGTGACTTTGGTATGTTGGTTTTGAACCACGCGACTTTTCTGCTCTGACTTGCAGTTCTGACTGATTTTTAATGAAGTCTTTAGGTTCCCATGAGTGGAACCGCACCACCGGCATGTGGACACCATTTTTCTTTTCATTAGGATGTTTTTCATTTCTTTCTCTTCCTTAATTCCGTTATAGGTTGGTTAGATTTTTCTAGTCTTAAGTGTGGATAATCTAGCAGCCTTCTACAAATGAGCTTTATTCCATAGATCTCTGCAGACATGGCAGCGACAGGCACTGCTTTCAGAATAATTAATTAAAAGGCACTTCAAGTTCAGCCTCGTCACAAGGCCATCCAACTTATTTATAACTTTTATTAATTCAGAAGTCAGTTGCTCCTCAATGGTGTATTTATGTTCAACTAGGTCAGGTCCGCTGGGACGGTATTTGGTCTTTCACAGAAGACACACAGAGCCTGTAAGGACAGCAGGCTAGAGCTACCAAATACACTTCCTGCTTCAAGATATGACTGCAAGGACTTGTTAGACTGTTGTGAAAAAACATATAGAAGTCCAGATATGCATTTCATAAGGTTGTCTACTGAGCCCTTCCATACACAAGGCTGCCAGTATTGGGAAAACAGCATCTGGCCAACAGGCCACCAGTAACAGTTTGTTTTATGCAGCTTAGTGTAAAGACTGGTGAAGGGCGTCCACAGATATAAGAAGGGAGAAACACTGAAAACAGTTTCCTCATATCACGTTAGCTTATTTTTAAAGTATCTATTTGCTGACCAAGCCACAAACAACCATTTTTTAAGCTAGCTGCAAATCCAATAAAGTTTAGCAAAAGACTACTTAGGCGAGATTTAAAGGTTGTATTTATATTTCTGATAATGCCGTGAAAGACAAACTCTGATAGTGTTAACAATGCGAAGATTGCTTCCCATGTGATAAAGCAGATCCATCTGCACCTGTGCTAGTCACACCCAAGCAAACACCCTTGGTCCTCTTTCAGAAAAGTTGTACAAGGCTTGAATGCAGAGGCGAGGATCACAACCACACTCCCCCGCCTCTGGGAGCAGGAGACTCATGGGAGCGTTAGTAAGCAGAACTCACCGATGGGACTGAGGGCGGAAAGAGTCCTGGCAACAGAAAACTCATTCTTCTTCCTTAGAACGGGAGTTGAGAGCCAGGCTTGGTGGTGCATGTGGAACGCCAGCGCTATGGACCGAGGAAGGGTTGAGAGGTATCTGAGAAAAGACTGGATGAGGCCAGCCTAGGCTGCTCATGGGGCCTCTTTCTCATAATAAAAAAGAAGGAATAAGGACTGGCAGAGTTTGAGTGATGCTCTCATGGTCACAGCAAATTGGCAGCAAGGTTAAATTTAGTCTGTACCCTTTTTTTGTCTTTGATTCGTAATCAAGTGCCCTTTCGCTCCGTCGCTGTAAGTGTGATGAGATACAGGCAAATAATACCAAGTCCTTCCAGTTTCTACGTTGGCACCTGACTCTCAGATGTGTGCTGCTGACTCTGAGTTGTCTGAGGTTGGGAGAACTGTGAAGCAATCTAAATGTCACAGGCCTGCAAGTAATCAAAAGGAAGCTGAATGCTAGTCACAACTGTGCATAACGCTTGTAACGTAGCTGTGGTCGGCTGCAATGTATTATTAGAGCGTGGGTTTTTGTTGTGACTGTATGAACCACGCTGCACAGGGAACGCTGAAGAGCGATTACAAAAATACCTTTCTTTCCCCACTGTCCCCTGAGCAGCAGGGATCAAATAACTGTTTCTCAGCTGTCTGTCTTTTAAACAAAAATATCTGCTTCGCTCAACACGCATCCGTGGCAAGTTGGTGTCTGCTTCTCTGTGCTGCTCTATTTTCCTAGACCCCAACCATGGATCACCAGGGGATACTGAGACTAGAAAGGGCCTGACATGATGTTTTACAAATTTATCTTGGATTCCTTCAGTGTGTCACAGTTTGCGTTCAATAGAGGTAGGCAGTAGAGGAGAGGGAGGCAGAACTGCTCTGTGATTGGATGTGGGGTGAGAAGAATGAGATGCAGCCAGTCTTGGTATGTCACGGGCTACTGACTGGGTACGATGGCTTCCATTTGCACTTGGGGTCAGCTCCTATTATATCAATAATATAAGAAGTGCTTTTTAATTAGCAGCAGCACAGCTAAGTCTAGCTATGCTTCCCAGGAAATCACAGAGTGTGGCGGGAGATCTTCCCTTACCTGACTCCTGATCGGCCCACAAATCCCCCAGTTTCTCCCTCTGATTGGAGACCTGCTAACTTGCTACAAGGACATGTTTCTGAGTGTTATTTTGTCCTGACTGGCTCATGTATAAAGAGGAGTAGTAATGGTCGCTCTCTCTGAAGAATGCTGTACAGTTTTAATCCGTAATATGTTCGGGATTTACAGAGTCCAGGGTGTGTTATATAAACACTACTTGTTATAATTATTATTTCCACTACAGAGCATTAAGACTTTCTTGTAGTTTTGGGTATCAGGTGGCTGTGATTTCCTTTACATCAAGGAAAAAAGGATTTATTAAGCTCTTGAACATTGTATGGCTATATTATATTCTATTCACCAATTCTATTACTAGATACAGTTTGTTCCCAAAGTTACACTATGTCACTTCTAGAAATCAAAGACTTCCTCCTGGATGTGGACACTAACTCACTTCATAATTTCTAAATGATTAAACTAAGATTTAGACAATATAAATACGATGCCACCCCACAGCCAGTAAGCAGTACATGCAACCCTCAACCCTGTGCTTTTGGCTCTCCCATCCCTTTTCTGGCCATCTCCTTACATCGGTGGCTATAATGGTACTCAATCTGTGTACTAATGGTTGCAAAGCCTACATACTTGTGTTCCTTTTCTCATGAGCATTCTCCCCTTTATCAGTATTTCAGAATATTACTAAAGGTGAGAGAGGGCAGGTGAGGAATGCAGAGGGCATGAACTTTCCCTCAGACAAGGGGAGCATTGAGATACGTTACACATAGGACAACTACAGTCAATAGCAGCACACTATGCATTTCACAATAACTGAGTAGACCTTCCACGTCTCATTGTGGAGAAATAACAGGTGAGTGAGTAAGACTAACTTATCTCACTGTATATGTACATCAAATGCCCAAGAGGACATAATTATAATATCTCAATTAAAATAATTTAGAAAATAATATAAAGTCATTTCAGAGGAATTTTTTCATTGGACCCCAACTCCTCAACTTGAAATCTTGTTGAGGTCAATCACTGCATGTCACTTCTGAATATCGATAGAGATGTTAACTGAGGCAAAAGTCTGTAAGTATCCTAAATTCATGCTTCATGCACGTGTGAATTTGGAGATCACAGGTGCCCGAAGAGAGAGGGATAATGACAGCAGAGTCCCACATTAAAGCTGAGGCTTTCTATTCTGATTGTATGCTCCTTTATCAAAGAGACCTATAATAACAATAACACTATTAATAATAGCTAAAGTTTAATGATCATTTAGTGTGTGTTTGACAACATCTAAGTACTTTAGATAAATTAATTTCATCATTACAATAATTCTTGATACAGACATAATCATCGTTGCTGTAATTTTTCTCAATTTGATAACACAGGAACTAAGCTGCAGATAGGGAAACTGTTATGGTTTCAATGTGAAATTTCCTGTGATGTTCATGTGTTGAAGGATTGGTAGCTAGCTGATAGACATTTGAGAAGCAAAGGAATCAGAAGAGCTTTTCTCTCATCAGTAGGTGCCCATTGAGAGTTCATAACTAGATGTCACTACTTGGTTTTTGTTTCCTGGACGCCACGTGGTGAGTAGCTTTACTCTACCATTAGTTTCATGGTGACCTTCTGGTTGACCTTGGGTCCCGAAGGAATGGACCAATTGAGCGCAGGGCTAAGCAGTGAAGCTGTGAGCCAAGATAAACCTCACTTCCTCAGAACTGGCTTGCTCATTTTCTCATCTTTTTTGTTGACTGTCACAGTATGTCTCCCACATCACTGGGTCAGTACTGGTCTCTGACTCCAGCAGCCTGCCCTGCAGGGTCTCTGAGGGAGGAAGGTCATTGGTTAAATAAAGAAACTGCCTTGGCCCTGATTGGCTAGAACATAGGTGGGTGGAGTAAACACAACAAAATGCTGGGAGGAAGAGGAAGTGAGCTCCTCTCGGAGCCAAATGCGATAAAGCAAGCCGCCAGGTCAGACATGCTAAATCTTTCCGGGTAAGAGTGGTGCTACCCAGATTATTAGAGATGGGTTGATCGAGATATGAGAAATAGCCAGTAAGGGCTAGAGCTAATGGGCCAAGCAGTGTTTAAAAAATACAGTTTGTGTCTTGTTATTTCGGGTAAAGCTAGCCGGTGGTGGGAGCTGGGTGGCGGAAAGCAACCCACAGCTCCTTCAACAGGTCTCAGCCCTGGAAAAAGCCCTGGTGTCCTTGGTTCCTCCATTCCCTTTACTTAAGGCACAGAAATTTGTTTTCACCCATTCCTTCCATTTGCCCCTCAACCTGATGCCTGTATGCAGTCTCTCCCCAGTCTTAACTGGGCAGTCAGGTCCACCACCTGTCTCTCCCAATTTCAGTCAGTCTTCCTACTCTGTCACAACACCCTGGTGCGAGGGAAAGAATTCACACTCATCACTAAACAAGCAAACCACCTCCTTTCAATGTAACTAGGAATACCAAAGAAATATTTAATATAAATAAATGGGAAAGTATACTTGAATGTAAATAAAATACTCTTAGAAAAAAAATGTATTGCTTACAGAGACTTCAGCATCCCTGCACCACCTTAAACAAAAGACCCAATGAATAAAAACATGGTACTTGATTGGACAAGTGAGGTCGATTTGGGACTGCAGCAAGCACTCTACAAAACAAAGCTTTGTGAAAACTCAAGATAATGTGTTTGTTTCTTTGAGAGGATGCTCAGCTGAAAGGAGACCAGAATCACCGTATTCCATGGAGTACAGTCCCCTCCTGAGGGTTTTTCCAGACCGTCCATGCCAAGGCAACTAGCCAACCAAGGAAGGCAGTAATTGTTCTCCTATTTGCACCTCCCTTCCATAGGTTTAGAAAACCACAAACACTTGGCATATCAAGAGGATAGGAAATGTTTTCTCAGCATCAAGCTTAGGGAAAGCAGAATGGTTAATCTGCTATCTTGACTTCTTTGAAGATTTTATCACATTAGTGTTATACAAAACATGTACTTACATTTCATGTTTATATGCCATTTTACAAAGAGTTGATACAAATTATTGACTCAAAAGCTGAAGGAGAAACTAATATTTTATTTATTATGTTTATTCCATGTGTTGAATGCTAAGAAGAATTTGTTAGCATCCATTCCCTTCTGTTTGTTTTAGTATTTCACATTAATTTATTTTGCAACTGTACCTTAGATTTAAAAGTCAGTGAGTGGCTTAACAGATTAAGGCACTTGCCTCCAAGTTTGATTCCCAGGACCCACATGGTAGAAAGAAAGAAAGAACTGTTTGACCTCTGTCAAGTTGTCCCTGACCTACACACACACACTAATAATAATAATAATAATAACTACAATAAAAACTATTTAAAGTAAATTTTGATTCATTGAGTTTTATTTAAAAAGGTCTTCAATGTTTTTAAAATGTCAAAGGACTTATTTTTTATTTTTCATGTATTTACTTACTATTCACGTGTTTCTGTGTATGCTCACTATGATGTGGATGTGGAGGGAAGAGGACAGCCTTCTGGAGTTGGTTCTTTCCTTCTACTCTGTGGTTTCCAGAGGCCAAACTCAGGTCAAGTGTGGCAGCAAGCATCTTTACCTACTGAGCCATCTGGCCTGAGGAAGTTAAGGGTCCACTAACAAGGATGTTCAGTTAGAGTAAGGAAGAGGTTGGTTACTTAAGGATTTTGGTGCCTTTACTCCACAGCCAATTTCAGGATTAGTCTATTGTGGAGGCTTGTGCTGTGACCTAGTATCAAAACATGGTTATGCCTCACGTTGCTCTGGTGTTATGGAGACACACACTGCTCTGAGTAGTACACCTTGCATTTTAGGAACACAGACCAGTTGGTTTCCTCTGTAAATGTTGTAAATTATATAGAGAATACCTACGCTTCAGTTCAGGCATTCAGCTCTACACCCATTGGTTTTTACCAATTTTGGTGATCACACCATTGATTCCGTGTGGGGCAGCCCTTGCTGGACTCTCTGTCCACTCACAGTATCCACAGCTTACCAACATATGCACAAAGCCCACTCAAAAGCCACATCCAGGGGGAACAGGCCACGCCAGAGCCTAGGTCTCCTGGTTCGGGATTCTGCCCCACTGCCTGTACCTGTCTCTTCTAGAAAAAAACTCATTTCCTACATGGAAGCACCCACTTCTGTGCCCTATGGGAAGAAAATCCCATTTCTAAGTACATTAAAAAACATTTCCTCAGACAACACACTCTCTTACTTGAGGGGAATTCTAATCTTGTCTGTCAAACAGCGTAAAGGTGTCTCCACAGTGAAATCACACATTCCAAAACGTGGTATATGATTAACAACCCGGAAAACAAGAGCTTTCAGAACCTATCAGACCTGCTGAGGTGCCTCCGGACTCGCTCGTTTTCTGTGACTGAAGATGCCAGGGCCCGAAAAGATATCCCAGAATCTATGGCAAGTCAAACTTCCATTCCAGGTTAGCTGACCCAAGGACAGATCTCGCTTTTACTGTCACCTGTTTTGTTTGTTTGTTTGTTTGTTTTTACAGACTCTTCATTGAGACGTACAACTCACACTGCAGCCTTCTGTCCAGTTTTGAAACCTTCCCTCTCTCGTGAAGACCACTATGCTCTGCAGTCTAGGGATCTAGTCCACTTCTCTGCTCCTAGCAGTTAAACAACAAGTATGGAGGGATGCTTCAGAGAATCTAGACTCTCAGTACTGGCCATGGGAACTGGTAATTATATCTACTTCTCATTTCACGTATCACCTCTAGTTTTCCTGTGCTCATAACTATCAGGCCACTCCTCTCCTCATGAGGCTGTCATCTTCACCATGCTGGCAATAGGGAGAAAGAGGATTCTGTGTTATCTTGGATCATAGCAACAGGTAAGGGCATCATCATGGCGAGTCCTTAGCAGAGCAGTCTGTGGCCATGATGCTGTTATATGTGGGTAACCAGAAGCACTCAGTTCCCTTTGTGCCTTCCATATTTTTCTTGGTAAGGTGGTCTTCTACAACTTGTTTTCAGTAAGGAAAGACCATAACTCACAGTCATGACTGATGTGGGAGTGTCATATATCAATCTGTTGATTTCATTGGTTAAGCAATAAAGAAACTGCTAGACCCATTTGATAGGCCCACCCTTAGGTGGGTGGAGTAAACAGAACGGAAGGCTGGGAGAAAGAAGCTGAGTCAGAGAGTCGCCATAATTCTCCCACTCCAGACAGACGGAGGTTAAGATCATTCCTGGTAAGCCAGCTGGTGGGCTACAGCAGATTATTAGAAATGGGCTAGTCCAGGTGGGAGAGCTAGCCTAGAAGAGGCTAGATAGAAATGGGCCAAGCGGTGTTTAAAAGAATACAGTTTCCGTGTAATTATTTCGGGGCATAAGCTAAAGCTAGCCATGTGGGCAGCTGGGTGTCGGGGACTCAGCCCTGCCGCTCGTACTACTACACATGACACCAAGTTTGCCACGCAAACATGAGGAACTGAGTTTGGTGTCCAGAACGCATGAGAAAAATCCGGACATGGTGGTATATGTTTGGAATCCCAGCACTGAGAAGACAGCAGCTACCTAGGGCTTTGCTGGTCAGTCAGCCTGGTCTACCTGGTGGGTGCTGGGCAAAAGAGACACCTTGCCTCAATGGAGGTAGACAATAGCTGAGGAACTCACCTGATGCTGACCTCTGACCTCCCATACATGTGCACATACGCATGCATATGTATCTTCACATATATGTACTTACACACACAGAGCAGTACTTCAGTTACTGTCTATGCCGAGCATGCCGGAAATCACAGATATCAGTATTGCCTGCCAACAACCCTATAAGGTCAGCAAATAAGAGTGAAGAGAACTTTTCACATGTCTAGCAAGTACTAGTATAAGTGCTTGAAGAAGTTCTATCAGTAATTTCCCAGCAAGTCTGTGGATTATAAATTTGATGCCCCTGTGGTCTAGATAAGGCATTCCCAAGAACACAAAAACGAATGTTTCAGAGCTAATGCTCAAACCCAAAAGGTCATTCTAGAAAGCTAAACAATTAAAGGGCAGGCTGCAGGGCCTCAATGCTTCTTCAGTAAGCGAAGCACTGAGATACACCAGTGGCACAGACTATACAATGTTAATCGTTTTGTATCAAATATTACAATGCTGCCATTCACTGACAACAGCAGCTCGGTGAGATCAGTAGCTGGAAATGAAGACTGGGAGCCTGGGAAATGCTGAACCACTTGGCCATGGACACGCTTGGCCATCACACACGTGATGTTGCTGGGATTTGCATCCAGATATCTGTGACTGTGGAGCACAGCTAGAAGCAGTGCGGGGTCTGTGAAGAACAAAGCACAGGCGTCTTCTTGACCATCAAGGACAGAAGCTGACCATGGTCAGAGTTCCTGTGCTCATAAACCAGTATCTCAGGTGACAGATACAATTTGCCTTTCAGACGTATATGCTTATTCTCCTTGTAGAGAAAGAGGAAATGCATAAGACAGAACAACCTTTCTCGTGAGCTTTATCCCTTCCTTGCCCTAATTCAAATTTCTCTTTCCACATGCTTCAGTGCTTAAATTGTTTTGAGCACTTAAGATATCTAGGATAGGATAGGAATCAATCACCAGAGACATATAATACACAAAATATGGAAACAATTGCAACTTAGAATAAAACACGGTCTGTGCCATCCAAATGAAGGCGGATCCAGAAAGTGCCAATTCAAACCGCCAGCGTTTCCTCAGCTGCTACTTGTTATCAGTGTGTCTATGGCGTTTTCCCAGCGCTGTCCAGTGCTCAGTGTGGATGGTGCCAAAAGGTGCAGTGTGAATGGCTTCCAACGCACAGGATGTGATGTGAACCACCCAGAAAGCCACGTGGCTTTTCGCAAATGCCCCGAATGTTCAAGGGTACACGATTGAAACGATAACCCTGTCAATATTAATATACAAATATAAATCGATGGTGGCAATGCTTCCTTTTCCTTGCTAAATTCACAGATGGGTTGGGGAGTGTGAGCTGCTTCTGCTCTGTGGCTGATTTTCAGTGCAGATAACTCATCTTTATTCATTTCCTTTCCATCGCGATGAGCCATGTTGAGAGCAGCTGTAGGCAAAGAGGAAAAAAGGCTCTTTCCCTCCCTCCCCCAAATCCTTGTCAAACAGTGCTTACAAAGAATCCATCTGGGCTCAGGGCTGTGCAGTGAACCCACGAAATAATAGAGAATGGAAGGGGGAGCCCAGTTAAATCTAATGTCAAGATTTAAAAATCACCTGGCTACACATTTTAAGAGAAAAATCAGTTTCTCTAATTTCTGAATAATTTGATGCAAAGTCAGGTAGCGCAGGGCAACAGAGAAGTTATACATCATCCAGTTTAAAACCAAACTGAACACCGAAGGGAACAGGAATTGCTAAGAGCAAAGAGCTAGTTCCGAGAGGCCTGGTAGCCCATTCCAGTTAAGAGTTACAGAGAAAGATAGAAGGTGAAAAATAGGTGCTCATAAGCTGAGCCCAAAATGTAAACCCAGGGAGATGATGGTTTGCAAAAAGTGGAATAAAAGACATGATTAATGCCTGTGAGTGAGGATTTAGATCTTAAAAATATTCTTTCAGGTTTAGGTAGCAAATGAATTGGGGATCAACACTTGGTTGCCTTCCTTTTTAGAATTTTGGGTGCATGATTATTTTTTATTCAAATGGTTTTTTGGATGAAGCTTCGTCTGAGCTAGGAAGTAAATGTTTTTAACATTTTATTTAAAATGATTTCATCTGCTTTAATATGTAAACCCAACGGAAATCTTGTTTATAGATCATCCTACTACCCTCCAACGACATACAAATGGCTCCAGTTTCAAAGGGGAGACTTGGCAAGTGGTTATTGCATAAAACATTGCAGCCTTGTTTATTTTACAGCATTTTTGTTCATGCATTTTTAATGGTTACAAGAACCAAATGCTTCAGCAACTATGCTCAAGACGATAATGAACGACAAACAAGGATCTGTAGCAAACAAGAGGCTGGGTGGACGGCTCCACAAACCGCCTGAGCATGCAGCGCACTGCCGAGTGAAGGCATCTAGGCTCTGCTTGAAAATCGCCAGGGCAGACAGTGATTACAATTAAGAACATTTAAGCAAACAGGAAAATTAATGGAAGATTTGTCACAGAAAACTCCAAGAGCGTTCCAACTTTGTAGCTTTTCTTAACTAGAGGTAGAGACTGTCCTCTTCCAGTCACCCCGAAGCCTCTGCCACTTGGCACCGCCAGCTGCCCCCCTCTCCTATACGATCACCATCACTACCTATGTGGTTGTCTTCTGCAATGGAGTCTTCTCTGTCTTCGGGGCTCGTCTGCTCACGGGCTCTGTCTTCCTCGCTGCCCTTCCTCCTCCTTCCTCCTGTGCTCAGGATTCTGAGCCCTGCCCTTATAGCTCATCTCCTTGATGCCAAGAGAGCAATTTTCATTCCCAAATCCACACCGCCCTTTCTCAGTCGTTGCCCTGAAATCCTCAGGCACCAGCTGGAGTCCATTTCCTGCCGTCTGCTTCCGCACAGTTAAAGCCAGAGGCCTTCTCCACCACCCAAATAGTCCTTCCTGGAGGCCTGAAAACTTGGCCACACTTGCAAGGCCTCTGTGATAGCCAGTGAGTCACAGAGTCTACTGGCTCGCCCGCGTGTTCTCTGTACACTCTTCCCACTCATTTAACGATGTTGGGTTGATGTGCCAGGCTCAGCCCCAACTGTTTCACGGGGGTTAGCCAGTTGCCTAGGAAGAGACCATGGCAGAGAAACGCATTTAGCTAGCCTACACAGCAAGAGGAAGCGAGATCTGAACTCAAGGTATTCAGCTAACCAAGGCAATCCTGAATTCTCACCGATTTTCTCACCCAAGTCCTGCTCCACACCACATCACTTCCTGTTCCTAAATTGTGTTTTAAGAAAAGAAATAACCAGCAACATCAACTAACCGCACCTGTGGTGTGAAACCTAGTCAGTCAAGATTTGTGGAAACTTACCTAAAGGAAATGAAAGAATCATAAGAGGGCAAAATTAGAAATAACTTTAGTTTGCAAAGGTTGGTGAGAGATACTGAGATCTCCTCATCAGAGAGATCGCAGCATCAGGCCTGACTCTGCAGAACTGTCCAACATAAAGAAGAACATTCAAGTGTACTAAGGAGGAAAATATACAGCAAAATGTTAGTCAAGCCAGAAGGTATCTAGCAAAATGTTAACCAAACCAGACTATATACCTAAATATTAAGCAACCTGGAAGATATATACCAAACTGGAAGGTATGTGCCTAAATATTAACTAAACCAGAAGCTATATACCAAAATATTAACCAAACCAGAAGAAATTTACCAAAAGATTAATGAAACCAGAAGATATATACCTAAATATTAACCAAATTGGAAGATATGTAACCAAATTTTAATCAAACCAGAAGATATATACCAAAATAGTAAAGAAACCAGAAGGTATTTATCAAAATATTAAAGAACCCAAAGATATATATATATACCAAACTGGAAGGTATATAGCTAAATTTTAATCAAACCAGAAGACATACAACAAAATAGTAACCAAACCAGAAGATATATACCTAAATGTTAACCAAAATGGAAAATATATAGCTATATATACTTAAATATTAACCAAAACTGTTTATGAGGCATTGGGCTGAAGCTAAGGGATCTGTGTTTATGCATTTCCGTTCCCAACCTTTTTCAATGACTGTACGACACGTAAGATCAGAACTCCCTGCCGTGAAAAACGTTATTTCAAACAGCACGGAAATGGCACTTCTCCCATGGTGCCTCTTCCTTGCTCAGGGATACATCACTGCTAACTGCTGCATGAAGTTGAGTTTCTTTAGCTTGAATTCAAGTCCCTCTGTCTAGGACCTCGTATTGGTTCCTCATTCCCAACCTTGGAATCTTCCAGGAGAATCTTTAACTATAGCCAGACTGGGCTCCTTGCTGCACTTTCTTAACCCAGGGCCCATCAGCCTGGCAGCAGGGAGAGGGGAGTCAGAGCTCTGCCTGTCCTTAGGTCACAGCTACAGCACACCAAGCTGTCACTGGGATTTTAGAGCACACCCTGGATTTCTTTATAAACTCGTTGGTGCTCCTGTTTAATTCTGACATGTTTAGAATGGCACTGAGCACATGAGCTGTGCGTTTACTACAAAGGCCATTATCACAGGCAGACAGGGTCACGGATGCTTCTTACACTTATGCGCTGTATTAATATGTTGACCTTGGTGGTTACACTGTCTTCTATAGCATACTGTTCACACGTGGTCTACACACTCCCTATCTAGACTATACTGGTATGTCTATATGCATCTGACTGCCCAGCTGCCAATTCCTTAAACATAACAGTCATTCACTAGCTTCAGCACAGAGTACACAGTATTCACTCAACAAACATTTGACTACTAAACTATATATTAAAGTATATAAATTTGTATGTAAAATAAGTTGCTTAGGGAAAATCCTAGAAGCATGACTTATTAACAGAATACACCACTAGCACCAAAAAAATGTTAGTGAGATAAAGGAATATTATAGTTAAAGGAAATGTCTAGATTCACTTAGATTTGTTGATGTATAGAAATAAACTTAAAAACTCAATGCAGTGGGATTTCCATCCAGCATATTAATGTTTTATAAGACTATGATTCAGTAATAAGATGGGTGAAAGGAGAAGGAAGAAACTTTAAAGACTGCGATCTCAAATAGTAATCTTAGTTGGTATTTCCCGCACTATTCCTAAGTTACTCTTAAGTTATTATGTGTCTATGGTGACAGAAGGGTCTCCTATGACTCATGAGACTCAGTGTTGTATGAGTAAGTGGTCTTTTGGGGCGCTATAATTTTTCTGTGGGGCTCTGGAGAAGCAATAACCACTCAAGGAGAGCATGAAGGGTATATATATGTAGCCAGCAAATCCACTGGCTGCAATTAAGGATACCATGATGCCAACACACAGGTTTGGTTTTCTGTAATGCCTGGGTCTAACTCTCTCTGCATACCGCAATGACTACTCTCTTTATGTCAGTCCCGGCTTTCATTCCCATAAACAACTTCACATCTTTCTTTTGAGCATGTAGGCCATATCCTTACCTCATGGATGGGCAAACTTGCCCTCTTAATGGTTGTGATGTGTTATCAAGAGGCCAGTGATGATTTTATCCACCTGGGTGGGAAACTGAATCCAACGGAGACTACACAGAGAAAGGGGAGCATCCATGTCCTACTGGATACTGAATAAAAGTGACTTTGTAGAACTAAGTTAGAAAATCAGTGAGGGGGGTAGTTTAAAACCAGGGTTTTTTTTTGTTGTTTTGTTTTGTTTTTGTTGTTGTAAGAGAATAACAGTTTATCTGGAGCCATTTTGAGTGAGTTACAGCCTAGGATCACAGATATAGGTTACCCCAAATTCTGTTTCAATGTGGAACCAGTTTTAAGATATTTCATAGTTTTACAGAACAAAAGAAAGTCACAATTCAAGGCAAATTTAAAATACATTGGTGAGACCCTCACAGAGGCGGGTCTGGGGAGATGGAGGAAGCTTGTCCAAAGGCCCAAGACGCCATCTGATAATACTCCTAGCTTTAGGGTTGGTGGAAGCTAATAGTCAGGTAAGTTAATGGACTGCAAAAGGTTTGTATCCATTAGTCATGAGAAGTTAGTTCAGAAGCAGAGGTGGGCCAGGGGATGGCTGTTCTACAGGACTAGAACTAGCCCAAGATAAGGCAATTACCCCTGGACCTGCAATACTACAGTCTCTCCACAACACAGAATTGGACCTGCAATACTACAGTCTCTCCACAACACAGAATTGGAGTCAATCAGTTTCATCTGTCATAGCTTCTTCAAAACCAGTTTTTATTTGAGTGCTTAAAATCATAGCAGGCATGTTTTAAAATAGCATTTCAAAGAATTCAGAGAAATAACATCAAAGTATCATAGAATGCCTAGTTGTAAGTGGAATCCTATCTAATGCTGGAATCATGGAAATCTGACCCCCTCACCCCATTCTGTAAGGCTAACGACATTTCCTCAACTTCCCAACTGGTGAAGGTTTGCAAAGACTAAGAACCTGACTCGGTTTGTAGTTGCCTGAATCAGAACACTAAGCCATTTGTCATAGGCTGTTCTGCATCAAGTTCAGGATTCTGTAATGAAGATGCCCCTGGCTGACTTACAGCTGTTGAGTGGGACTTGAGTCCTCAGTCCCAGGTTATAAATACAGCCTGACTGCTGGGGTGTGGACGCAGCAGAGACAGCACCACTGCCCTGCGGCAGAAGCACAAAGGCCCCTGGATTTGAAGAATAAACATATACTTCATGGGATATACAATCTTTGGAATATTGTTGACTTTAATGAAAGATATTAATAATGAGTATAGAGTTCTCCATGATAACACATTAAAAATGCTTTACCTATTAACGAGACAAATTTTTTTAAAAAAAAAAATCTTGTGTTTGTTGTAGTAAAACCTAGTTAATTTAGACTAACGATCTAAAAGTTACATCTGAATCAAAATCTAAATTGTATTATAAATGAGTACAAACAAAACGTAGGCTATTTTTCAAGCTGAGGTCCTTCATGGGTCACTTGGAATTAGCAAAGTTATGACAGATCTACCATGCTTGAGAACAGTTTACTTAAAAACTCCAGCTTTTGTGTTTTGCATCTGAGTACTGTTAGCTTAACAAACTACTTTCCAGATGCAGACTTAAGGCCAAATTCACCAAGCCATTTTATTTATTAACAATTATTAAATGCTGAAGTTTAAATACATAAGAACTGTATGAATTGACCAGTGATTGATCACACACACACACACACACACACACCCCTGAACACTTAGACAGGGCGAAAGTTTTAGGTCTTGCTCATTTTTAAAGAATGCCATGAAACAAAATCTGTCAGTGTGTGAAAAACAACGCAAACACAAACACACGAGAAAGTGTGGTGGACCGTCTGAGTAGGCTTCATTAAACATATTATTAATTAGTTGATCCAACAGTCTTTAATTGAAAGGAGACATGGAAAGGGAATTGCACGAAATGTTTAAACATGTAAACATCATCTTGTAGAGAGCCATTAAGCAAGAGCTAGCACACCGTGGCATTAAGAGTGTTAAATAAACTATCACTGCTCCCGCTTCCTTCAGGATAGAGGGTCTTGTAGGTTTTTTGGATTTATGAACTAGCAGGCCAGTTAGCATCCTGAAGACAAAGGGCTCCGTCTAGAACTAACCCATACCTGCTGGGAAGAGACAATTCCCTCACACTTGGAACCCTGTAGCCCTTTAAGCTGCTTGCTCTGTGAGAGTGCCAGCTGGGCCCGACATCATTCTTCATCTCCGACCACCAGGTCTCACTAAATAAAGACCACGGTGCCTTGTTAGCCAACAACCGGGCGTGAAATCACTACACTGTGATCCCGCACTTTGGGCGTCAATCAATCCTCCCTCTCCCCCAAATATACATCTGGGTACACAGGGTCCATAAAGAGAGGGGACGAAGCAATGGAACACCATGAACGTATCAGGGCAGCCGTAACATATCCATATGGCATATTTAATTCCATATGGGGAGATTAGTGTCTTCACATGAAGCAGTTCTGAGCTGGCTAATAAAAGCAAGACACGTGCTTTCAATGTCATCCTCAGACTTTGAACTTGCCCAGGATATATAACGGAGAGAACTGTAAAGACAGATGTATGGACGAGAACAAGCCCCTGTCAGCCTACAATTGCTAACAGATTCGAGTGTGTCTGACACGGCACTGGGGTTGGAACGTATGTTCTTCTTAAGGAGTATTAACACTGCAGGCATTAGCTACATGCCAAGGGAAGAGGGTTTGAAGTGCTAAACACCGTCAGACTGTCACTTGCGGGCCCTCGGCAGTTCCCCATCACACACATAATCCTGCATGCTTGTGTGTGTCTGTGCTTAAGAAAGGTTAAAAGGTCAAAACAGGAACAGGAACGGGGCAGTAACGAAAATGACGTTTTTAAAACTTGAAAGCCAGGATGCTCGGCAAAGGGGTTTGGGAGGGCAGATAAATGTTTTGAAATAAAGTTCTCAGTGTTTCTCCCCACCTGTTAGGGAGGGAGATGCTATCTAGCATCTGTAGCTGTTGAAATTTCCTTCCTTTGACAGCTATGTACTTGGTGTCTTGAAAAAACTCTCCTGCCTATATTCACAGAATAGTTCTTCAGGAAATATTATTTTATGGCAAAAATCAGAGTGCTAAATGACGATCACTAATTAAAAGAAATAAGCGAAGACTCTGGGCTAAACTAAGACTCCAGAGTGTTCTAAAAGCATAAGTTCTTCCATGTAGGGTACATACATATTCACATATGGCTCACTGTGTTTTTCATAGGAAATTTCAAGAATTATTGCTGCTAACCTGTAGGATATGCTCACGGGTAGAAGCTATATCTCGTCTTATACGGTGCTTGGAAAAGAACGAAACCGACCAGCGTTTGTTGACATGTACTGATATAAAGGAAATAAAACCATAAAATAATATCTGTAAGGATGGCAAGATGCTGTCTAACTATACTTTCTCCGTGGTGCTGCCAAGAGTCTCCTCCAAGCATGCAGACCAGACTCACAGCTGTCTCTCCAAAAAGAAAACTCTGTCTTTAGGAGTGGGTACTCTAATTCTATAGAGACTGTAGCCTACAATCCAGGATAGGGTTGTGTTTATAGGGTCACTGTACCGTCTACCCTATAGCATGAGTGTTAACTATTGACTTACAAACCTCAGCGTCCCCAAAGAAGCTCCCAGTACATCTTACAGAGAGGCAGGGGACGGCAAATTTTTTAATATGAATGAAATGTAGTTTTGTATCTACTCCATTATTTGGACTGAAGATTACCTTTAAAAATGCTGCTTTGGGTTTTAAGGTAACTATTGCAAATGTGTGTCTGTGTAGATTTACACGTGTGCGTGTGTGGACAGACAGGTGTACACATATCAACTTTAACCCCAGATCTCTATTTGTTTCTTGACTAATTCCTTGATGATTTGAATGTTAAAATATGCTAATGTGAAGACCAAGCATAATTAGAATCATAGATTAGAAGAATAGACATTATCATACCAAAAGAGGAATAGTTTCTGTTTGTTGTTATGCTGGATTATTCATTACCCTTTCTAGTTTTTTTTTTTTATGCAGGAAAAAATAAAGAATGGTTTTGATCCTGAGACCCGCAAGCTCACATCATATATGCATGCCGGTAATAGCCACACTGATGTGGAAGGTAATTATCACATACGCAAACGCAGTCGGCTAGGGCAAAGATTACATGTCTTATATACAGAGAGAGGACAGTGCACCGATAATTCTGAGTTCTTTGAGAGGCAAATAAACAACGCATGTCATTTATTTTAAACTTCTGAGATGCCCTTGACAAATTTCTATGTCAAAAAATGCTTTATAAATGCAGTGAACATGGAGTTAGGAGAGAGTATTTTCTCATATGTGGACATTAGCTAGGTTTTCTACTCGACATACAAATTATCTTCACAGTGAGCATACTGGGGCCCGCCTGCCATCTGCCTTTTTCTGACAGTAAGATACCCTAAAACACAGTTGTTCCCCCTCCTCCGTAGATCTTCTGAAAAGATAAAAGCAGCAACCAATGCTAAAATAGACCAATGAAAACAGGGCAATAAAATTTAATATTTTAAATTAATAAAATTAAATAATTTCTTTAAAAATAGTACTTTTTAAATAGTGGGGGGAAGCTTCATGGATTGTGTATAATTGTGTGTGTGTGTGTGTGTGTGTGTGTGTGTGTGTGAGTGATAAAAGAAAACCATGGGCACACAGAAGATAGAAAAACAAAGGTGTTTTAACATGACAAAGCAGAAGTTAGGAAGCAGCGGTGGAAAGCTTGGGATGTCACATAGAACATGGGCAGATGTCATTATGTACACTGGGCAGTAAGGCCAGGCAAACGCCTCGGAAATTTAAAAGATTTACACAACTGGTGCCATTCAAGACACAGCCGCTACCAGACACCAGCCTAGGGCTCAATGACCCTGGGAAAGTAAGGGCAGCTCCCTCCCTGACAGAGCAGTAAAGGAAACACGACTGTCTAGCTGCCTCCCACCTTTCCAAACTACTTCAAGACAGCCTTGAACTTCCTCGTGGACAGGGGCCGTGGTGTGGCTGGCCTGGGAAGCCATTTCTTCATTGCCCGTCACTAACTCAGAAAAGGGAATGTGAGCATGAGTATTGTATTAGCCATGGCTGTTGTCAACACCAGCCACTAATGACCCAATTTGGGAGATGAGGGGTGGAGGGGAGACCAACAACAGCGGTGTCTGAAGATGTAAAAGATCTTTCTAGAGGTAATTAAAAAAAACTGTTGGCAACTTTAAAGGCTGGCTTTCTCGTGTGCGGCATGGCATAGAACAGCTTGGTAGGCGGCAGACCAATAAATTCCAGTTAATTTTCAAGTCATGTCAGCAATGCAGCCCTGGCTGGTTTATTAATTTAAGGTTCAGCCCTCTAAAAAGCTATGTCTAGAGGAAGAAGGCACTCAACAAAGTACAGCAATACTGCTGGATCAGAACAGGTCTTCAGGAATTCAGGGTTACTGCACCAACTTGAAATCCCCAAATATAGAAGAGAATAATGGGTCGCCCCTCCTCTGGGCATGCGGTTCCTCGGGATCGAGAGAGCACCGCTTTGGAGCACACGCTGTACCTGTGCAGCAGACACCAATGGCTTTCCTTGCCCAAGCTTCAGCAGTTTGCTACGCAGCCGTAAAAAGTGAATGTGAATGTTCAGAGCTTACGCCAGAATGGAGCCGTTTCCCCTCTTTCTCTTTGTGCTGTCTCTAACAGCTATCTTTAGTGCACAATTAAAGTCTGAAGGTGGAAATGACGTGCTAGAGAGCTTATGATTTACCTTTTGATCATTTCCGCCCTGGCATATTTTATTTTGATTCTTTACCTTGCTTTTATTTTATTTTTAAATAATTTTCAGAAAAGGTAACAGTTGTCAGAGGCTCCAAGGCATCGGGGTGTTCTGAAATTACTGATGAGTATTTTAAGAAATGAAAATTAATCTTCCTATGCAGTGATCATGCTAAAAAATCACTATGATATCAGTTGGAGCAAAGCACCCCAAACCACGTGACTTCTGCTCTTTTGGTCATTCTAAACAAACAGGGATAGCTTCCTGGCCCCATCAGAACCGGTCGGCGACTAAGGCTTCGGTGAAATTCTGCTGTTTTAACTGTATTTTTATCCTAAAAGAAATACAATCCAAAGATGGCCCATAGTGACAGCATCTAATACACGTGTTTCTTAAAACACCAAATGCTTATGCAGAAATCTCAGGTGCCTTCAGACCAATGTGCTTTCACATGAAATTTACAAGGAACATTATTTCATTAATAACCAACTGCGATATATATTTGAAGAACCAACGGAAACAATGACACTTCTGCCACATTTTCATGTTGAGAATTTTAGATTAAAGACAAATTTACACTTTTTTTTTCTTCCCTGACTGCATTCAGTTTTAATCAAGATTCCCCTGGCTTCTCACTCATAGTGAAACTGTATTTAAATAGGGCCTTTAGGGTGTTCAAGTTACAGATTAATTAACTCAATTTGGACAGGGTTTGAGGAGCACCGTAGTTCCTGAATCTCTAATTTTATCTCCAGAGGTAGCCGAGTTCCTTTAGATATTAGCAATGAAATAATTGCATAGGCTTAGACTGATTTTGATTGAAACATCTAAAATAAAGTGGGCTTGTCAGGCGCAGGATAACAAGACAGCGATAAAGGCAGTAATGATACACTATTAGTTTACAGATGCCAGCTCACTGCTGCTGAGCTTCCGTCCCAGACTCCACCCATGCAGACGAGGTTTAAAGACACTCTGGAGCATGTTGTGCCGAGGACTCCCTGAGCTGGTCCACGCGGAGTGCTCCACGGGGCTTCCGCGTGCACCAAGCACTCTGTGAGATAAGGGATCAGGTTATGACTCTGTGGTACAGTGCTTTCCTAGCGTGTGCATGCTTTGCCTAGCGTGTGCATGCTTTGCCTAGCGTGTGCATGCTTGCATAGCGTGTACATGCTTGCCTAGCGTGTGCATGCTTGCCTAGCGTGTGCATGCTTTGCCTAGCGTGTGCAGAGGGCTCCGGCCTGCATCCCCAGTGCTGGGGAAACAAAGGAGATGCTATTGCCATTGTCACTAATAATCTTACTGGGCTTTATGGCGTGACAGACTCTGGCACTAAGCAGGGTTTATGGAAAATGGTTTGTATGTCTTCTGATATGTTTTCTGCTATTTTTTCGGGGACCTCTAACCCTCCCAGAATCTCCTGCTTGCATTTCTTCTCCAGCTCCAAATATACTCTGACCGGCAACCTTTCCCGGTCGGACGAACCTTCCTGGAATGGGTTGTTGATTGTTTTTTTTTTTTTTTTTTAGATTTTTTTTTTATTTTATTTTTTTTTAATTTATTTATTTATTAAGGATTTCTGCCTCCTCCCCACAACCGCCTCCCATTTCCCTCCCCCTCCCCCAATCAAGTCACCCTCCCTCATCTGCTCTAAGAGCAATAAGGGTTCCCTGACCTGTGGGAAGCCCAAGGACCGCCCGTCTCTATCCAGGTCTCCTAAGGTGAGCATCCAAACTGCCTAGGCTCCCCCAAAGCCATTTTTTGTTGATTGTTAAGTACCAGGTCTGATGCTCCAGCTCCATCTCAGATGCCACCTTCTCCCTGGCTACTGCTCCCCAAGGTTTGTTTCCCCTGCTAGGCTGTATTTTAGTTATTATTGTACCGGACAGTCCATTTCACATTTAACATGGAATAGAAAGAGCTACCTCGAAGGCCACTTACTGTGGAACTGCTGGAACCCGGGAGCTGTCTCCTACATGCCTGTATGGCTTAGGGAATCCCTGGGATCTGCTGACATCTGATACATGTTTGCTGGTTTGTCTGCTGGCTCTCACTCGTCTCTGTCACTTATTCCCATGACGATCTTTTCTTCCTTGGAAATTCCCTTCACTCCTGGATGCCCAGAAACCATATGAAAATCTTTCCCTTTGAGGCTAGCATTCTGCCGTGTGCCACAGAACAGGCAATTTTACCTCAAAGAAACTTTATGTAATAATAAACCTGATTAACTGTCAGAAAATTTGAAGCATGTCTCAGATGAGCTTCAGGAAGGCTCTGGAAATCGACTTAAATGAGAGATGTGTCCTAGGTTGTCACCAGGAAGAAACGTCCACGAAATAAACAGAGCTGAAGAACACAGGCCCTCCCTGGTGGCAGGGAGATGCAGGGCGAGGGAGTTTGACTCATGGCCCTTCCAATGGAGGCTGACGCTGCTCTGCTTTGTCCTTCTTTTATTTTGTTAATGAACTGCAGAAAATCTCTATTTTTACCTGAAACCCGACTGACTCTGATCTGAAAGCTTTAAAACACTGAGTCAGGCAAATGCTCCGTGGAGGAGAGCAGTACCTATCACACCTTTCCAGGTTCCAACTACACACGTGTTTCTACACGGTTGCAGGTGAGGGTGCCCTGGCTGGTCATCAGGGAGGGAGACAGGCACCGGGCACGCACCTGGCACTTCTGTCTTCAGGTCTGACTGTACGCTCTTTCCTGTCAGTGCTGACCTCTCTCCGCAGCTCAGCAACAGTGGCCCGGCTTTCAAACACTGATGTGTATCTCATCCGAGCTCTCTCATGTCTGGAGAGAGGAAATCTTCGGCCTTGCTTTTGAATTCCCATCCTCAGACTGCTGCTAACAGGCTCAGTTCTACCTTCCCAGACTTGGCCAAGTTGTCCTACTTCACAGCTCAGCCCTCTTGAGCTCCTTGAGGACCCTTGTGGAGGGGCCATGTGGCCAATGAGCGACTCCCAACACTTGGGCATAATTCTACTAGTCTCCTGGCTGTTGCCCTCCATTTCAACATATGGCTATGCCACATTGGTGACGTCTTTGGAATGGCCACTACTGATGAAATTGTAATTATCGCTTTCAATGGCTGTTTCCTCTTTATCACTTTCTCTGCTGCACCCAAGCAAGTCTTAGCCGTCTCCTGCACCCAGACCTTCATTTGTGCTTCTTTGTCACTGACTGAGGAAAAAGATCTCTTGAATGTCTCTTCTCAATCGCTATAGAACTCTTTACTTCAGCCCTTTGACAACGCATACCAACCCACGCTCTGATCGTCCTTTACTAATTTTGCATCAACTAACAAGATGCATTATAAGGCGTGTCTATATTTTCTTTTCATTCTAGATAAAGAAAGCAGAGGGCAAAAAAAAACACCCCAAAACTGGCATGAAAGATCTCAAATGAATCTCTTGTGTTTATCACAGAAGCTGCTGAGTTCAGTTACTGAGCCCTTTGGACTCATACTCCATAGACTACATTCTGGCTTCCCACAAGCAGATGGATGAGACAGGTAGGGTGTCATCGCCGGGAAAGCCAAGGTTCAGAACTGCTGACTTAGCTCAGGACACCAAGCTTGTAAGTCATACAGTGAGGTCCCAGAGCTCTGGAAGCTAGGAAAGGCCTCCACAGGGCTGCCCCAGTTTCAGAAAGCTGCTGCAACTCAGCCAATTCCACAGAGCAGGACTGTGTAATACATGATTAACAGAAGGTCCATAGGAGCAGGCAAATATGGAGGAAGCTCATAATGGCTCCCGTCTTTTGTTGAATAAGCACTGAAAAAAAAACTTATCTTTAAATATAAGAGCCCCATAGAAGGGTCTGGCTTTGGGGCAGTCTGTGTCACATAGATGTCCTCGTTCAATGTCAAGGGCAGGGAAAAAGAAAACAATCTCCGACTCTATTTCAACTTTCCAGAGGAAGTCACATAAAATACACTTTGAGGAAAGTCAGCTTGTTTTGTTCTTAGGTCTTTGTTCTTTTCGTATTTGTCTTTGTTGAGGAATCTCTTCTCTTCACGGTCCTCAGCTCTCTAAGGACCTCATCAGGGCATGAGAAGCCGCTCCCAAGTCCTCCTTGCTCCTGTCACTGCTGCGTGATTCTCTCGAAGGAACCAAACAGGAGCCATTATGGAGAGGACTAACGGCTTCTCTCTTTATTCAGCTGTAAAGCTTTCGAAGTCTGCTTATATTTAGTGTTGTTCAGAGCTTTTTTTTCAAAAATGGAATTAATTAGAGAAAGAAGATTCAGCTTGGATGGAAGGAGGAAAGAGAGAGAGAGAGAGAAGGGAAGGGAGAGGGAGAGGAAGGGGGAGGAAGAAGGAAAAAGGGAAGAGGAGGGAGAGGGAGAGAGAAACAAAACACAGGTCTAGCTGGCTCCCCAAATCTTCTCTAAAACAGAGAAACAACACAATGGCTGCTGTACTTAGGTCTGGAAACCCTAAGGGAAACCTGAGAAACCGTCCCTTCAATCTTCCGGCCATTGCATCCTTTGTTAAAAAAACATCTTAGGTGGAAGCATAGAGTGTAAAGCAGATTAAAGTGGAATTACTTTGATGGGCAAGTTCAGGGGCTGGAGGTCTGCCCAATTCTCCCCTCCCCCTGCCTCCCAGGAGAAGCAATGAAGGGGATCTGAGGAGCAGGGGCTGCTTTGAAACTTGTTTTGGTCACAGCTCACTGTGAAGGAAAATGCATTTTATTAAGTGACTTAGTGTGGTATGGCAAACACGTGCACACAGTCAAACAAACACATGCACTTGGCTGAAAGAATCATTTCATGAAACCTAACTGACTCCTACTTGTGACCAGTGCAGGCAGCTCTTCTTTCCTATCTCCGTTTCTGCACCTAAGAGACACCCCTCCAGTCTAGCACAGTGACATCATGCTCCATCAAGGGAGTTCAAAGCCCTGCATTCACTACCCAGAAGAGATCTGCAGACACAGAACATGGCCCAGTCTGCACGTTTACCAACCAGTACTAAGGGCAAAACACAGCAAGAGGTGGTAGGTGGGACCCTTCCATCCTGGTGGATTCTCTTGTGGGGCACTGCAGTGCTGACCTAGAGTGATGTGTGGTGCCTCCCTATGACAAAACACAGGCCAAGCGTACCTGGTTCCAATCTCATGAATGAGAACAGTAGGGAAGCCAGAACTGAGACCCCAGGACGATGGTGCAGGCGAGACCTCATGGGTGCCGCAGTCCCATCATCTTGTTTTAGTTTTGCTTTGGTTCCACAAAATATCCTACATCCTTGTGGTCAGCTCGTGTTTTATTAAATCAAGAGAAGAGACCACTGCAGTGATGATGAAGGTGATGAGATTGTCATCAATGTACATAAAGTCTCCTTGCACTATACAATCTTCACCAACATGAGGGGGAGTGTCCTCTTTAAAAGAGCAATAGAGAAAATACTTCTGATGAATTTAAAGAATACTAAAGAGAATAAGAATGAAGAATTCCCAGTGCCTGTTGCTTCTCTCCTTGGGGTCCAGAGATAGTCAAAGGTTTTCCGCATTTTTCTCACTAATGTAAAAATTTAAAAAACAGAGAAATAAACAAATGTCACTATTTAAATGTTTGTCCCTTGTCACTTCCAATATCAACAAGAAGTTCTAAGAAACACGCCCTTTAATAAGAATCCAGACACCGTAAAGCTACAGCCAGACTTCAAACATATGTGCTGCTTCCACACCACATTACAAAATGGACTTTTATAAACTTCGTTCTACAAAAATAAATAAGCCGAAGTAGTAGAAAAAGATAAAGCCTTCATACAGAATTGCAGCAATTATATACCCACAGCTACGCTATAACCCAAAACTTTGCAAGGGCTTTGATTACTGAACCATGGCCGAAGTGAATAATTTGCTTTTCACTAGGAAAACAAGCACATTCATTCCTGCCACAATGGAGAGAGGCAGTTTTAATTAAACCTTATCAAAAGATGAATAAGAAATACACTCAATACCCATTCCACAGAGCTCTATTTTCATCTGTTTAGTTTAAGCTCGCCATGTTCATGCAATAATTATCCACTGTCCAAGGAATGCCGGAGTTGTGTTAATGTTGGTAAAGATTTAATTAGCTCAATTATCTGGAGAGTATTGAAGTGAAGCTCGGCACAGTACACATTTCTTCAGGCTTTATGCATATCTCTGATCCAAAAACATGAAACTGCAGTCGGAGTGAACAAAAGCCTCTTACCTCTGCAAGTCCACCACAGAAACAGTTCCACACCTCGTAATTTTATTACTCCAATTAAACATGCAGTCTTTAGAAGCACAGCCGGAAGGCTTATCTCCGTGTGTGTGTGTGTGTGTGTGTGTGTGTGTGTGTGTGTGTGTGTGTGTGTGTGATGTGCGCGCATGTGCACACAGTACATACAGTCAACTTCCCCAATCTGTAAATACGTTCTTAGAAAGTTAATTAAATTTGCCATTAGATAAATATTAACATCCAAAGTCCAACCCTTAAGAAGGTTCTCTTTTCTTCAACATAGCCTACATGTATTACCTTTTTCCCAGAAAGCAACACATTTAGACACTGTTGAAAGCACAGCGATACAGACAACTGTTTCAATCTGTCAGACACCCGGGACAGATAGTAGGGTTCATTTCAGAAAACAGATTGGCCCCCAGCGACCTGACCTTCCTGGTGGGAAAGAGAACACAGCGCCATGCTTGACAAGCTCAGCAACAAAGAGGTATATTCAAGTCCCCCCAACTCAGACATGCTTCTCACAGGGAATGCAAAGCAGGCCACAGAATGCAGCACTTCCAACAAGGAGAGTTCACTGAGATCAGAGGCGGCAGCCCCACCATCACCAAACTGACATAGTTAGCAAAGTCGCAAGCACCGTTTCATCCTCCCACTCACAGGTTCAGAAAGCTCCCACCGGCCATTGCCGGTGTCTCAACTCCTGGCCTCACCTACGAGGATTCCCACCAGCTTCAGAGCAGCAGCAGAAGCCACCAGACAGGGGCTTCCTGATAAAAGGTGCCTCGTTTCTGTCACTGAGTCCATAGTCTTTCTCCCAGAAGCCAGAGCCTGTGAATCTCTCTCCTCACGTGTTATCAGTTCTGCCTTGATTGTGGAAATCAGACAGACATTCCCTGTTTTCATAGATACAGAAACATTTCTCATTATTTCCATTTTATGTTTGTATGTGGGCTTCCAAGAAAGTCTAAAGTGAGCCAAAAATCTAGCTTAAAAATCAACAACTAAAAAGAAAGCGATAAGGCAATGGCCTTCATCAGGAAAGACGCAGGCTGCATTTGGCACTATAAAACAATGCATGTACTTTTTCCAGCTTCCAATGTCAAGTTTATTTTACATCCTAGTTGATCTATTACAAGCAATGTTTAGTTCACATGTTGTAAATTTTACACAGACACACACATACACACTCATATGAAGATACTAGATTTCTTCACTTAGACATTAAGCTCTATGTGGAAAACCGTCAATTTAAAAGGCAGTCACAACTGTTCATACTACCCTTACAAACAAACACACCGACCGAAAACAAAGTAAGACGGAGCATATGTGTTTATACACGTTTTCCTGATTTGCAGGGGTTAAAAACACTAGGGAAGTTGAAACAAGTCTTGAGTTCAGGTCCCTGAATACTGGGATGGGAATGGGCTTCAGAAACACCCAGCTGGCTACAAAGGTGTAAATGTATATCATGGCATGCACTTACAGGGGAGAACACACCACTACATGCCACGTAGCACATTCCACGTTGGCAAAGGAGGAATCATTCTGAGAACGGGACGTAGACTCAAATCGCAAGCCCATCGCACCAGATTAAAGAGGAGGCCGGTGGAGAGTAGGAAAAGCTGTACAGAAGAGCCCTGCAAACAGTTTATCTCAGCTAGGACGTGACCCTACAAGTGCAGCAAATCCTAGAAGGAAGCAAATGACCCATGCTACTCAAAACTGCTTTTTATCTTGAGGAGGGGAGCATATTTTTGGTAAGTGAGCTGAGACCTCCTTTGTGTCCGCAAAGAAAGATTTAAGTGAGGGCTGGTTTTGCCTTGTTTGTGGACAGCAAGGAAGTGATGGAGGGGCCTATTTGGCTTGGACCTAAAAGGGACTCTCAGTACTTCAGCGTTCTCTGCGTAAGAACAAAGGGGCTTGGGTTCAGGCTGCAACACAAGCCGTTTCACCACACAAATCCTCCCCCCCTTTTTTTCCTGCTGGTAGGAGGGGAGACTTTGAGCCCTTTGGGTTTAGAAGATCTTCAAACAGACAATGGTGTGCAAACAGCCCTCAAGAACATAACTTCACTGGAGCAACCTCTAGGCTAAGCCTAAGGCTTTGAGAAAGGCTGATTTCCCTGTGCTCCTCACCCTGAACAAAGCCAGACCCACATTACTGACATCTCCTCTCTATGCATTAGGCCTTTGCAGGAAAAGTATGCAAATGCTACCCGGGCCCTTGTTTGAGCCTGTTCTTCCTGAGGTAGCTTGTCTCTGAGAGCCCTCCACGGCCTGGCTCTCAGAGACAAGCCTTCCAATTCTGCATCTTTGACACGTCTGACAGTCATAACCCTGGCCTGCTGCCTCTTCTAAAAGGGGCTCACTTAGTCCTAATTAACTATTCCGTGCCTTTCCTAAGTATGGTAATTATGCTAAAAGCCAACAAATGCTTCCCAGTCAAATCTCTGGCCCCCGGGCAACCTCTTCCCTCTGACTCCTTGCACACATACCCTTCTCTTTTCTCGGCTCTTCTTCGGTAGTCTTCCACATGAACGGGTGGCATGAAGGTGGAAGTTGGAAGGCAGGCAGTTCAAAGGACAGACACGCTGAGTGGTGGAAAGCCACAGAGAAGGCCAAAGGGATTTTAAAGTGGCACACCACAGTGTCTTCTGCTGGCAGAAACAGAGGCAGATACACACACACAACACACACACACACACACACACACACACACACACACACACACCATGAATGTATTTATGTAAAATAGCCAGGGAAGAAGCAATGATTGGTCCCTGCAGATAAAAATTCCTACAAATTCAGTTTTTCTCCATCTTGTTTTGATTTACTACATTTAAAATTTTTTATTTATTTATTTTACATCCCTGCCACAGTTTCCCTTTCCTTCTCTCTTCTCAGCCCCTCCACCCCCATTCCCCTCTGTCCCCACCCCCCAATTCACTTCTCTGTTTCTGTTCAGGAAAGAGCAGGTCTCCCATGGGGATGAACCAAAAACATGGCATATCAAGTTGCAGTAAGACTAGGCACCTCCCCTTGTATTAAGTCTGGGCAAGATGACCCAGTAAGAGGAGTAAGGTCCTAAAGGCCAGCAAAAGAGTCAGAGACAGGCCCTGCTCCTACTGTTTGGAGTCCAACAAGTAGATCAACTGTAATATGTATAGAGAGCCTAGGTCGGTTTCATACAGGCTCCCTGGTTGTCTGTTCAGTCTCTGTAGGCTCCTATGAGCCCAGGTTATGCTTCATCCAGCAACGGATGGAAACAGATGCAGATCCACAGGCAAACATTAGGAGGAGCTTGGGGAATCCTGCAGAAGAGGCCAGGAGAGGATTGTAGGAGCTAGAGGGGTCAAGGACATCGCAAGAAAAATCCACATAATCAAATTGATTTTTTTTTTTTGGTTTTTAGAGATAGGGTTTCTCTGTAGCTTTGGTTCCTGTCCTGGAACTAGCTCTTCTAGACCAGGCCGGCCTCGAACTCACAGAGATCCGCCTGCCTCTGCCTCCCGAGTGTTGGGATTAAAGGCGTGCGCCACCACCGCCCGGCCTCAAATTGATTTTCTTAATGGTTGATTCTTTGCAAAATTAAGTTTCAATTTCTACTACAAATAACTGGTACAATCAGAAGACAATGGCTACGTCTCTCATCCGTAGCATACAGACAGGACAGAAATAGGTTCATGGATCTAAATGTTTGACCGCTCACTCACAGCTTCAGATGCTGGCAAGCAGGTGGTTGTCCATTTAAGACTGCTTATGTTCCTACAGGCAGACCAACCCCACTACCATCAGGAGCCATTTAGGATGAGGCTGGGTTATAAGAACATTATTTACCTGGAAGACTTTTCATCAGCCAAGAACTATTTAATTTTGTCCCCCAGAACAATCTAGAAAGCAGGTCTTCCTTGCAACATTGCCATCTGCTCAGGCCAGTTAGTCTTGGCAGAGGTAAATACATTAAAATCTGAACATGAAGATCCGTTGCCACCTGGATCCTGCTAGCTGATGCAGTCTCTTTTGCTGACTCTAAATTCCCTGCCTTCTTCCAGAACATTCCTAAAAGAAGTTGAACTTTGTGCCAGGGCTTTGGTTTGGGGCTTGCTTCCCTTTTTCTAAAGCACCATTCCTCTTCATGGGAGAGAGAGCAGAAGGAACACAAGGGCTGGGAGACAGGGAGAAAGACTACGTCCGGAGCGTCATCTATTGAGTAGGCCTCAACCATGGCAATCACGAACCGGCAGCAGCTGCTCTAGGCTTGCAGCAGACTGGTCCTGTTGACAGTCAGTCACAAACGGGGAATGGGAGCCATGCAGCCCTGCTCTTCCCTGTTGGCAGAGTCTAGCTGATGGGGAGCCATTGTCCTCAGTTGTGTACCCATTGGTGTGGTGAGTCTACCAGGCTCCAGTAGCTCAAAACCCATGGTCACATGGATGGTCCTGGCTAAGCTCAGTGGGTCATGAAACAAAACAAGACGTGAATATGAATATGGGAAATATATTTAAATGGAAGAAACGAGTGTAACAGGATGGGAAGGAAGATAAGAGAGGGTAGGGCAAGAATAATCAGAATAATGCATTATATAAATACATAAATGATCAAAGAACAAATTTAATTTACAGCAATAAAGAGAAAACACCATTCCTTCCCTTCATGATTTATGCAAATTCCAACTTCTCCTTCTGCTCAGAGCCTCTCCCTTTGGCACTACTTGGGCAAAATCCTCCGGCAAAATTAGTTTATCCTTCATCTATTCCTCTGTATGGGTTTATGCAAACTTCTGTTGAACCCATTACGTTTGTTAGCTAGAATTATGAATACCTTTTTTACTGCTGCCCAGTACAACACCAATAATATATTTAATTAATCTGCTGTAGTATGTGGTTTGGCTGAAGAAAATGATGGAAACATGCTCTTGCCTCTCAGAGATGCACAGCTAAGAAAGGACGCATTTTGGTAGCTTTCTATTCAGCTGCAGGTACTTTTTCATCACAGCAAAACAAACAAGTTTACTGTCGAGTTTTCAAACATGAGGACACTATATTATAAACAGATTTTTTTTTAAAAAAAAAAGAACAAAGAAAACCTCGCTTACTTTTAGCACCACCAATCTTGCTTGAAAAGATTTTGGAAAACTACCCAGCTCGCAATGGCTAATCAAAGTTTTCCATACTTTTCTCAAACTCTAATTTTCTATCAAGAACTCTAATTTTATCAACAGCAACAGCTATTCTTGGCTACCTTCCATGAATGATGTTTTCTATGAATGGCAAACTTTTTTTTTCTGCTTATAAGAAAATGCTGTCAAATGCCTACCCAAGTTTGAATCTCCATAGTTTGTAAGTTTGTTTCAACTTAAATCTAGATTCTGGAGATCAAAGCATCTAGATTAGCGTGTAGATTAAACAAGGACCTGTGACCTCCTTCCTGGGACAAGCATGACACCTAGGGATCGGTAGACAGGATTTATGCACTTGCTGATCCAAGAGTACGGACTTGATAAAAACAAATAATTTTCCTTTCTTTGTTAAGAATAGTACTAAATGGAACTAGCCTTTAAGGAGCTGTAATTGAGCCAAGACCCTAGCCACCCTAAAATGGCTCCCTTGGTTAGGATAACTCTTTCCCTGCTCCCATATCCACCCTTCCTCCATCTCAATTGTCCCACTCCCCCAAACTCTCCCCAGTCCTCCCCTTCTCCCTTCTCTCTCCCCATCTCCCCTTACTCCAACCCACCGCCATGCCTCTGCTCCCAATTTTTGCCTGATGATCTTGTCAACTTCCAATATCCAGGAAGATAAATATATGTTTTTCTTTGGGTTCACCTTCTTATTTAGCTTCTCTAGGATCACGAACTATAGGCTCAATGTCCTTTGTTTATGGCTAGAATCTGCTTATGAGTGAGTACATACCATATTCTTCTTTTTGGGTCTGGGTTACCTCATTCAGGATAGTGTTTTCTATTTCCATCCATTTACATGCAAAGTTCAAGATATCATTGTTTTTTTACTGCTGAGTAGAACTCTAATGTGTATATGTGCCACACCTTCTTGATCCATTCTTCTATTGAGGAACACCTAGGTTGTTTCCAGGTTCTGGCTATTACAAATAGTGCTGCTATGAACATAGTTGAACATATGCTTTTATAGTATGATTGGGCATCTCTTGGGTATATTCCCAAGAGTGGAATTGCTGGATCTTGAGGTAGATTGTTTCCCAGTTTCCTGAGAAACCACCACACTGATTTCCTAAGTGGTTGCACAAGTTTACATTCCCACCAGCAATGGATGAGAGTTCCCCTTACTCCACATCCTTTCCAGCATAGGCTATCATTGGTGTTTTTTATTTGAGCCATTCTGACAGGTATAAGATGGTATCTCAAAGTTGTTTTGATTTGCATTTCCCTGATCACTAAGGAGGTTGAGCATGACCTTAAGTGTCTTTTGGCCATTTGAACTTCTTCTGTTGAGAATTCTCTGTTCAGTTCAGTGCCCCATTTTTTAATTGGGTGGCTCTAGAGGGGTTCCCACGGGGCCAAGGGGATTTCCCCAACTAGTTCCGTGGGCAGCAGAGGAGAGGGTGCCTGTATTGGCCTTATCCTATAGCCACACTGATGAATATCTTGCATATCACCATAAAACCTTCATCTGGCAATGGATGGAGATAGAGACAGAGACCCACATTGGAGCACTAGACTGAGCTCCCAAGGTCCAAATGAAGAGCAGAAGGAGGAAGAAGATGAGCAAGGAAGTCAGGACCGCTAGGGGTGCATCCACCCACTGAGACAGTGGGACTGATCTAATGGGAGCTCATCAAGGCCAGCTGGACTGGGACTGATGGAGCATGTGATCAAACCAGACTCTCTGAATGTGGCTGACAATGAGGGCTGACTGAGAAGCCAAGGACAATGGCACTGTGTTTTGATTCTACTGCATGGACTGGCTTTGTGGGAGCCCAGTCTGTTTGGACGCTCACCTTCCTAGACCTGGATGGAGGAGGGAGAACCTTGGACTTTCCACAGGGCAGGGAACCCTGACTGCTTTTAGGACTGGAGAGGGAGGGAGAGAGGGAGTTGGGGGAATGGGAGGGAAATGGGTGGAGGGGAGGAGGTAGAAAGTTTTAATAAATAAATAAATAAATAATTTTTTTTTAAAAAAGAAGCTGTAATTGGTGGTAGAGCGAAGAATGGAACTCCCAGCAAGCATCTGTTGTTGCCACTGCCTTGATTCATGGCACGGTAAGAAGCCAGCCCGGCCACCGGCGAGAGCGCTAGCACAGGTGAAGGGCAACGTTTCAGGACGCGCACGAAAACCACTCTACCGTGTGGGGGCCTGGGTGGCAAACGCAGCACATGTGGACCGACATCTGTTTACACGGAGGACGCGTCCTTTCCTGGGGCCCAGACCGTCAGACCCGCAGGTGAGACTGCAGCAATGCTCACCCGGTCCATAGAGTTTGGAAGGGTCGATACGGGGATGCCAAGCTCAATCAACAAAGAATTCAAAATATCAGAGTCCACAAAGGTAGTGAACACAGGGCTTGACTTTGTAGCACTGAGCTGAAGAAAACGATAAGGAATGGGACCAGGCCTGAGCATCTCTCTCTCCTCCCTGTACAGCAGCCGCCTCTGAAGTCTGGGCCACCTGCCTAAAAGAGAGTGACAGCCTGGGAAACCCACTGTAGGCAACCAACCATTTAAAATGAGTTTTTATTTGCTTGTTTATATATATATATATATATATATATATATATATATATGTATATATGTATATATGTATATATATATGTATATATGTATATATATATATAATTATATATATATTGTGGTGGAAAAAGCCTTGGGGAAAAACAAAACAATATTCCCACAAAACTGATAGATGTGAGGCACACCTCCTCCAGTCCCTAATTAAAAATTCCTTTTTCTAATAAATCTGCCAATAAATTGAATTACTGGGATAAGTAATGTTCAATTTGGGTGAACCATTTCTCATACAGAAATGTGGAAAACCATGTATTTATATATTCCCTTTAAGGCCACTTTCTGGACTGTACAATAAAACTCTCAAATGGAGAGAGGAAAGGATTCAGTGATGTTTCAGTTTTTTGATTTGGAAGAACTAACCCAGTACAACTTGACAGCTATATGCGTAGATTAATGCTAAGCTTTTATGCGAGATACAGACGAGAATGAATTTTGCACTGGTGTTTTGACGGGGATGGTTTAAGAGTGCTATTCACCGCACGCAGCAGTCTGGGGCCTCTTGATAAAACAGTCTTGGCTATTTAACAGTGGCCTCATAAAGTGTCTCAATACTTAGGAGGAAAAAGAAAGCCAGGGCAAAGACATCTGAACACATGTGTCCTCTGTAGAATGTGGGCAATGAGTAAGCACTGTCAGTGCTCAGCCAGGAAGATCTGCAGCTGAGACCTTCGTGATAAAACAACAAGATGCTGCTCTCCAAGCAAAAGACATCATAAAACTTCTTATCCAAGGAAAATACACTTTCTAATGGAATTTATGTAGGTAAAGGCTTCACACTAAGACGTATTCAATTCTTTGTAAAAGCTACTGGTTTTAATCCAGGGCCTAGAACAGGAGTACATGTCAGGAAAAACCATTTTCTGCACCACCACCACACTCTTTTATTTTAAACGTGTAGGTTAATATACCTTAGTTTTAGTTTTGTTTGTAAAGTGTTGATTGTGAACTGACATCTAGGCTGTAGTGAAATTGGAAGCTTCCCCTTTAAGAAGAGCAAGGATTAAAAATTTAACCGTGGACCAAAATATGATGCAGTCATTGTCTAGTGTACCTCACTATTTTAGCGCAGGTCAGATGTAAATATCTCAGAGGGCACTGGGTCTCCTATATCAACGAAACTGCATGTAAATCAAGGACCCTGGTTTGATTCATGCAATTACTAAGCAGTAGGTGGAGACACACCAGCCCCTTCTGCTTCAGCATGCAGCTAAGCTAGTCCTGCACACACCAGACCCTAGGCTTCAGTAAGCAGCAAGCAGTCGTAGAGACACACCAGCCCTTCTGCTTCAGCTAACTAGTCCTCCACACACCAGCCCCTTCTCCTTCAGCATGCAGCTAAGCTAGTCCTGCACACACCAGACCCTAGGCTTCAGTATGCAGCTAACTAGTCCTGCACATACCAGCCCCTTCTGCTTCGGTATGCAGCTAACTAGTCCTGCACACACCAGCCCCTATGCTTTGGTATGCAGCTAACTAGTCCTGCACACACCAGCCCCTATGCTTTGGTATGCAGCTAACTAGTCCTGCACACACCAGCCCCTTCTGCTTTGGTATGCAGCTAAGTTAAAGTTGTCCATCTCTCTGTTTCTGTGGAATCATCGCAATTGCACAGATAAAACATTTTAGAGTATATCAGCTTTAATTAACGTAACATGACCCGATCATTTTCCCAGTTAAGAATAAAGAAGTTTGCATTCTTGAAATCTGAAGCTCAACCTGCAGATTATGCTAAGTGGCTTCATTCTTAGTCCACGCTCCTCTGCTCGTGTCGGAAGGACAGCATTTGTCCCCTCTAGTGATAAACAAATTATACATGAAATCAATTCCACTTCACAATCATTTTTCCTATTGGGTATTATCTTTCCTTCCTTGCTCCCTCCAGTTAAGCCTGCATTCTGTAACTAGCTAATGAGCTGAGGGCTTTCTGTTCCAGGTGGCACCCCCTGCCTGGAAGTCATGACATTTCCCATTTTGAATGCTGCTGGCATTTTTCGACAGCTCCTGCTAACTAGCCTTTTTGACCCGCACTAAGAGGAACTCATCTGATCGAATCCTCTAACCTGCCAATCATTCCAGCAAATGATCTTCACAGTCACTCCCAAGGCAGGCATGGAAGGGGGGAAGAAAAGAAAAGCCACGGAGAGAGCGAGGGAGTCGGCGAGGCTGCTGCCTCCTCTGCTACCTAATGAGAATACTTTAAGTCTCTGAGGCAGCCGGAACGCTGGAAAACGGGTGGGAAAATTAGGACACAACTGAATGCCTGGCTCTGTAATTACTGACTTCTTTCCATCCTGCGATCATTTTGAGAGCAACACCTCTGAGATGTGCCGGTTTCTAAAGAACACAATAATACCCCACCCTACCCAGAGAAAATAGACTCATTTTCTCCTGCCACTATCAATATGCAATTCTCCTAATCCCGCTCTGTCAAGCGGCGTCCTTTGCAGAATTAATTATGCACTGTAAGCTTGTTAAGTGCGCATCTGTAAACCAAGGATGATGAGAGTGTTTGTCACAGCCGAGACAAGCCCTCTTTTCTCCTCAGGCAGATTTGAATGTGGCTACTGCTATGGACCGTGAGATGACACGCGAACACAAAAGCAAACAGGTACAAAGGGACTCGGTGTTACACGCTGCAAGGACTAAATTCCTAAGACTCACGGAATTTATAACTTGGAACATTTTTTAGTCAATGAGGTGAAGTTTTCTGTTTTTGTTTTTTCACATTTAGATGTGTCCGGCTTGCACGGAATCAGTGTATTCAATTACACTCACAGAATAACCCAATTACTTCACAAAGAAGGGTCCAGTGGGTGGCTTATTGTCAATGGATCGCAACTCTGTGCGTCTCGCTATGGAGATACAACATAATTATGTGTTATCATTATGCCACTGTATGTAATAAAATAAAGTAAGTACTGTACATGATCTAGCTGCATATGATAATCACACATCTTTCCCATTTATAGTAATTAAGCCAATAGCCTCATTTACAATAATCATGTAATTGAGGGCATTTTACTAATTGCATTGGAAATTATAATCCAGAGCAATTAAAAATTCAAGGGCACCACGCAGAACACCAACTACTTTAAAACAATGGTGCTAATTCAAAGGTGCTAATTCAAAATTTCACCCCAGGGTGGGAGCTGACAGAATAGTATTTGGCTTATATGATGATATTAGCTATGGGATAAATTTCTGCCAAATCATCTAACTTTATATTGTTTTAGTTTTTCTAGACCTTGTACCAAATTTCCAGAGGTGGAAAGGTAAGGCTCTAATCTATTTGCTGTTACTTCAACACTCTATGAGTATTGAAAAATTAGTCTTTGATGCGTAGCGCTGAGTATGAGTGTATGTATGTGAGTGAATGTGTGTGTGTGTTGGTAGAAACAGCAGCCATTCTAATTTCCAAAAGAGACTCAATAAATTATACATTTGCATAACCAAATTCATGTTCTTAAAAGCTTTATCCACAGTAGTATCTCTGAGTAGTGCAAACATTTTGCTAATTATACTTGTAATAATTTAGCTAAATGTTCAACTTTGCTGATTGGAAGACCTTTTAGGTGAGGTTTTTATTATACCTGCTAGAACTTTAATCTGCTTAAGGCCCTCATTTCAGGCTTGAGCCCTAATGTCTAGCCCTAACCCTGGTCCCAATTGTCACTCAGACAACGTTTGCACAAGAGGACCATCTCGGAGGGAGTGATGAGGAGGACCTGTGGGACAAGAGGGGTGGCTGAGCTTCTTTCTGCCTTCCCCTCTCAGCACTGCCCTTTATACGTCGTCCTGCATGCAGTACGATGTCAGCTCTGGCCATCAGCCCACTGCAACTCAAACAGCCCTGTTTTTTGCTCAGACACTTCTTAGAGTGCCAACAGACCACAAAGGCAGTCTGGTGGGACTCGGCTGCTCTCCTGGTATTAATAATACAATACGGCGCAGTGAGGGCAAAGGCAATACCTTCTGCACCCCCAAATCCATAAGAATCAACATTAGGTGAAAAGGAAAAATAGAATTCCTGAGCTGAGGACAACCAGTCAGGGGTGGGGCCATACACTGTAAAATACAGTCTGGTTATTAGTTACTCACACCTGTGCCTCCATCTATGCAAAAACTTTACTCAGATTATGCTGTTGGCAAAAAGCTTTGCGCTTTGAACTGTCAGAAGATGCAAGCTGCAGTGTTATTTTCTCTGCCCAACTCATAGTTTGAAAATATTCTAATCTAGAAATGCTAAATCACACACACTTACACACACGAGGGGAGAGAGAGAGAGGAAAGAGAGAGAGAGAGAGAGAGAGAGAGAGAGAGAGAGAGAGAGAGAGGGGGGGGGGGGGCTTGTTTTAGGATCCGTGGGCTAAGAAGGCAGTCTGTGGAGTATGAAACCAGTGTCTTTTCTTTCAGTTACTTCAAACCAAAACCTCAAGCAAACACACAACACAAAAAGCCACAAAATAATAAGTAAAACAGAAACCAACCAAATAAACAGAAAACACACCTAATCAGAGAATGAAATAAAAAAGACAAGATCAAAAGGCTATCATTATTTTTAATATTAAAACTATAACTCTAAATTGCTTTTTTTAAGGTAAGTACACTGTATTACTTAAACATAAAAGGCACAGCTTAGAAAAATAAAATGTTTATTCGCATTTACATATGGCAAAGGTGGGGGAGAAAAAGAATTGTATTTAGGAAAGTCAGGGAATAATACTGCTTTTATAACTTTTCTATAAGTCTATTATTTCAATACAAAACCAAGTGGTTTACAAATGCTCTCCCAAAACACTGTAGAACTCTTCCATTCTGCTTTTAGATAGTCGATCCCTCATCTGCCTGTGGAGGTGGGGTGGTAATGGTGCTGAGTGTGGATTAGAGGTGCCCCAAGAAAAGGAAGGAGGGAGGAGGGAACAGAAGAGGCAAACTTCTACAGTCTTTAGGAGGTAACAGACTCCTCAGCATGGAAGAGAGCTAAACGTGCAGGGGTATCCAACCTTTTGACATTTCCACAAATGGTTGTGGTCTACAGCACAGTCCCAGCCATGCTGGAATTCATGTGGTCACCCCATTACAGTAAAGGGCGTGGAGGTGGTCGGGTAGGAAACTGAATAAGTCTGCAGCATCTTCTCAGGCCAGTGCTTAGAGCGCAGCATGCAGGGTGTACCAGGCACCACGCATCTTGTCCCATGCAACTTTACAGAGCAGACGTAAAGTTCTGTCTGTTTTCTAGTCCAGTTGGAGCAATGATAAAGACTGGGAGGATGCTTGGGTTCCTTCCTCTGCACCTACTATTTCCACGAATGTTGTCAACTACCCAAGACAAAAGAAATGATGAAACTACAGCTGCTTGAGAAGAAACATTTGTTGGATCATGCAGAGTCCTGGCAACAACAAGAGAGACTGTGGTCTTCCTTCTCCTGAAAGACCCAGGTTTAACATTTGAATAAAGATGGTGATACATCCTAATAGCCATTCTCTTCATCTGCAACTGTTGTTGAGAAAATGCAATAGGACTTAACAACAACAACAACAAACTTTAGCCAACAGCCCCAAATACTTGCCAATGAGGATCTGAAATACCGCATGGATGTCACTGAGCATTCAAGATGAGCCTTCCTCTCATGAGTCTAATTATAACCATGTCCCACACAGCCAGATTAAGGCTCACTGTAGGCGCATGGTTTGCCTCACAGAAGCTTTTGGGACAGACAAAACCAGAGCTGCATTTTGAAGGGTCCTTATAAATCATGTGGCCACTTGGCTTATAGCTGGGTGAACTGAACCAGACTCAGTCCTGACCTTGAAGTGGCCTGGGATCAGGTTGTAGCAAATAAAGGGGTGGTTGACCCAATAGTCTCACTCTCTTCTTCTTGATGATGGTTATGAAATATAAAAACCGGAGCTGCTTTCTAGGAGGGTTTTAGAATCTAAGGCCATAAGAGCCCAGCAGTCAACTCCTCCAGAAGTTCGGACAAAGGGAGGAGAGACGAAGATGGATCCAAGAGTAAGCAAAAGCAGGCAGCAGAAGCCACAAAGGAAAGGGAAGATGGGGGCAGTACGAGCTGACAGGGACCAAAAGTGTGAGCCACTAAATGTCACAGCATGGAGGAGAGCCATTGGTGGCTGCATATCCTGGAGCAGTTTCCAGAGTCAATATGGCAGACAGATTACGGCTACTACTGACTTCTGTCCCGTCTTTGTGAAGCTTGTCTGTGCCCCTCCTCTTGCCCACAGCTAACTGAGGGAGTCACTGGGGCACTTCACGGGAGGAATGCCCCTGCTAGCCTCCCTTCATGTCTGTTCCCGAGAGCACCAAGCGCTGTGTCTCTCCTGTCTCCTTGCTCTGCCTCTATTCCTCTGGCTTTGCCATGTGCCTTGTTCCTCTCTTGAACACAGGGTGTTCTTCTGAAGTGATCTGAATCTAGCAATAAACTCAGCTCATTTTTCCTGATTTCTCCTTTAAAGGGTGGATAAGAGGAGTGTTCTCCACCAGTACTGCCCAGAAGGGCACTGCAGAGTGACCATAGGTTTCAACTACCCAGCACTCAAAATTCTACCAAGGAAGAGATACTGAAGGAGAACTGAACTTAATTAAAAATAATTGTAAACAGGCACACAGTTACTGTATTATATTCCATTATACCATTCTTTCCTATGGAAAAGGAAGAAAGGGGAAAGGGAGAGATTAATAGAAAGACAATTAAGTTTTTTAGTTCATGTGATAAAATGCTATTTTCCTAGTTCATCTTTACCCTGTCCTGACTCAAGTAAGTTGTTTATTTTACCGTATAAATCTATAACCCCTGAATATCTAGTGAAGACGTCACTATCTGTGCTCCCCTCAAGTTCTTAAATTAAATTAAATAATTTTATGCATGAGTATTGTACTTATGTCACTTCCTTTCTCCAGCCCATCCAGTACCCTGCTCTACTCTTTTTGACCTCTTTGGTTAGTATAGTTACACGCACACACACACACACACACACACACACACACACACACACACACAAACCAGAAAATATATAAATTCAGTCTACCTAGTCCATTTAGTTTGCTCCTGTGTATACGTTGTCTATGGGTGACCACTACCAGGTGTTAGGTAACCAATTAGGGAGTTCAACCCAGGGAAGATTGATTCTCTCTCTTTCAGTTATCAATTAATGACCCTTGGAGTTTCTTAAAATATAGATTCATGGGCCCTAGAAAGTAAGTTGCAAACTCTGCAAGCATTTGGTATCCCGGAATGTGAGATGTCTATTTTCAGAGAGTGTGGCACCAGCACACTGGGTCATGTAGCAAATATGGCAAACAAACAAAATACCAAATAAACCACCCCGATCCTATTCAATGAACGTTTCTTGAGCAATTAACTCTAATCTCTTTACCTAAGAGACCACTTTTAGGAAATAACTGTTTACTGACTGAGGTAGGCAAAGAGAGAATAACCATTGTTTCATTACCACGTAATTCTTAAATCATGCAGACGAAGAATGATAACATGCTGAAACAGAAGGAGGCCGCCAACGCCGGCAGAGTGAACCTCTTGCAATTGGAGCAAACAGTAGTACTTCGTGCACTAGACACGTTCTTTGTGAGTTTACATGGAGATTGATGGAGTCTGAAGACAAACTGATTCGCTGTAAAAGGGATGTCTTATCCCTACACTTCATAAAAGAAAATTTCTATGTACATTTGAGACTCCCTCAGATCTCAGTCAACTCTTCGTGGTGACCAAACAAGTGGTCACAAGCTCTGAAACAGCTGGGGTGTCTCTAGAGAATCACAAAATGTAGGGACTCTGCTTCAATCCCCAGGGGCGGTTACCCCTACTTTTAACCCAGGAACTTGCAGCTTTCTTTTCAGTTAATTTTGCTACAAGACTCTAAAACCCAAATTGCTTTCTTCTGCACAGCAAAATGCATCTCATTAGCTTTTCCACTAAGGCCAATTTATGTAAATCCAACATTATTAACTGAATAATTGAAGTGACCTTAGTTTGCGAGGAAGGAAATAGCGTGGCATTGAGGTATTGGAGAAATATTAGGACTTGAAGCATGCCTGCCTGCCCAGTCCCTTTTATTTCAAAAACAGCACGGCATAGTGCAAGTTCCACACTAAGAGCCCTGCTGATCACCAGAGGGAGGTGGCTAAAACTCTAGCCTGTACTCAGGCTCCCTCAGCACCCAGGCTCTTCCCCTCTTTCTGCTTCCCAGTCACTGTGGGTATTATTTAAAAAAGCTGATATACTCTTGTAAAATTGAATATGCCCCAGACTGCTATAAACATGTGACAAATAAATAAAAAACCAGAAAATCAAAGACTAGAGGATTTTACCTTCTTTCTTCCTGAGAAGCACTTATTAACATGACTTTTAGCTTGGAATTCATCTACTGGTCAGAAAGAAGCCACACCATATGCTGCCAGGGACCAACAAACAGGCTGCATTGTCTGATCTCTAACATCGAAACATTTGGTAGTCATACTTGCAAAAATAAGATACTAAGATGATGATTTATTTTTCTATTGACAGAATCCAGTGTTCCAACAGCTTTTCTGAAAAGAATTGAGATCTTGCTTTAGTGGCCTACTGAATCAGATGTCATACCTGGAGCAGCAGTAGTACTGAAGCCTTCAGGGTGATGTAACAGGGCCAACACTCAAAGGGAAAGTTCATGTACTGTTATCAAACACTTGTAGAGAGAATCATGCACTGTGGATCCAACTCTGGATCCGGTGTGAGGAAGCACTACACGCTCTATAAGGTCTGCGGCTGCAGTCCCAAGCATCTTTGTAAACCAGCCAGTTTTGAATCTTCTCGGGCAATGCTCTGCTCAGCCAGCTCTCTTGATTTCTACAAGGATGAGTTGATCTCGAACACATCATTGCAGCCTTGACTGCATCGGTCAGGAGCATTCAGAAGAGTCAAGAGAAGGGACATGTATGGTCCTGGGGTGGAAAGACAGACCTGCCTGTGTGCATGTGTGCCTGTGTCAATAAAACGGGGCCCACATTTTGTTCTCTTTCTACCTAATCAGCTAAGGAGTCTGCAGTGTGGGAGCTAAATACTTTTAAAATGTGCATGCCACATACAACTCTCATGAATCAAACCACTCTTGGAAACATGAGGCTACCTGTGGAGCTGCAGGCTTAAGAGCAGCAGCTCCTGGCCAGCCTTTACAAGCCATATTTTAACTAGAAATCTTTTTTTCCCCTTCCAAATCAACATAAATCTCTACTGCATCCCTAGGCCAGCAAAATTAAACTCCATGCTGAGAGCATGAAAAGCTAAGTTCTAAAATCGCCAAAGACACTTGGCAGGTCTTTCACAGGGCTGGGTATATATTTGAACTTACAGTCCTTGCCATCTGTCCACTTAGCTTCTTACCAGATTTTCAAATAGAAGAAAATCGGGCCATTCCCCAAAACACATTAAAAAAAAAAAGACAAACATGGCATACTTATAATCTTAATACTAGGGAGGCAGAGACAGAAGAATCCCTCAGGCTTGCTGGACAGCTAGTCTACCTGAATCAAAGAGTTCCAGGTTCAAGGAAAGACTCTGTCTTAAAAAATAATGTGGACAGAGATTGAGGGAAGAACTTAGCCTCAATCTCCGGCCTACACCCCATTTCACCTCCTACACACACACACACACACACACACACACACACACACACACACACACACACACACACGTGTGCACAGTTTTTATTGTACACATCATTCAGCTCACTTTACTTGGCATTTATGGAACACAGAAGTGATGAACATGCTTAACAGAAACCAACATTAAGAAGGCTTCCTTACAAGGGAAGCTCTTTCTTCATTTGCCGAAGACTGAGATGTGGCCAGTGGTGGCACACGCCTTTAATCACAATACTCAAGAGGCAGAGGAAGATAGATCTCTGAGTCTGAGGCCAGCCTGGTCTACAGGGGGAGTTCCAGGACAGTCAGGGCTACACAGAAGCCCTTACTTGAAATGACAAACAAACGAACAAACAGAGGGAGATGTTACAAAGCCCAGACATTGCTCTCTGGTAACTCAGAAAGACACAACCTCCCAGACACTGCTCTAACTCAGAAAGACACAACCTCCCAGACACTGCTCTAACTCAGAAAGACACAACCTTCCAGACATTGCTCTGGTAACCCAGAAAGACACAACCTCCCAGACACTGTTCTCTGGTAACCCAGAAAGACACAACCTCCCAGACACTGTTCTCTGGTAACCCAGAAAGACACAACCTCCCAGACACTGCTCTAACTCAGAAAGACACAACCTCCCAGACACTGTTCTCTGGTAACCCAGAAAGACACAACCTCCCAGACACTGTTCTCTGGTAACCCAGAAAGACACAACCTCCCAGACACTGCTCTAACTCAGAAAGACACAACCTCCCAGACACTGCTCTGGTAACCCAGAAAGACACAACCTCCCAGACACTGCTCTCTGGTAACCCAGAAAGACACAACCTCCCAGACACTGCTCTGGTAACCCAGAAAGACACAACCTTCCAGACACCGCTCTGGTAACCCAGAAAGACACAACCTCCCAGACACTGTTCTCTGGTAACCCAGAAAGACACAACCTCCCAGATACTGTTCTCTGGTAACCCAGAAAGACACAACATTCCAGACACTGCTCTAACCCAGAAAGAAACAACCTTCCAGACACTGCTCTGGTAACCCAGAAAGACACAACCTTCCAGACACTGCTCTAACCCAGAAAGACACAACCTCCCAGACACTGCTGTCTTCTGCTGGCCACTGGGCATGTGTGATGACTTGGTAGGCTGACATGCCTGGACACCACCAAGCTAGTTTACAGTTCCTACCTGCAAAACAGTAGAGTTCAAAGAACTAAACTGTGAAAACCAAAGCTTTACTATGATAGGTCTGTGACAGGGGCCAGACAGGAATCGGAAACCAATGAGGGCCCAGTGGCCAGCTAATTTTAAAACGGGGACAAGTTATTCTCCTTCTCACACATAAAATTTTATGACGGGATGGAAGGAGTATTGTCAGAGTTGCCGATGCTTCATGGAAATCGAGACTTCCGTATGAAATGTCCTCATTTTAAAATGACAGTAAATAATTAAAAAAACAAATTTAATTGGTCAGACAAAACAGCTTCACGCTTTAGGTGCAGCTCAAAGTGGAACTTCCCCAACATCGGTGATGAATTCAAGATCAGTTAAAGTAGACACTCGTGACTCAACGGTTTGCATGTGACCGCATCACTAATGCACATGGCGCAGCGGAACTTGACTCACAGCCTAGGTGGTGCCTGAAAACATTGACAGTCCTGATGGGTCTCTGCCCCAGCCAAATGTTTGATGAATGCCAAAATAGCCCATGGAACTCCTAAGACAGTTTCCAGGGGAGATGAGGCTGAAAGACTTCAGTGAATAGGTCTCTTCCATGTCTTTTATGAATATTACTTTCCAGTAAAGCAGCGTCTCTTACCTGTGCTCTCCTGAGAATGCCGGGCTTGTCAGTGCTTGCTGTTCGATAGACTTTTGCCATAACTATTGTTTTTCCCAAAGGCCCTCATACTGTCTCCAGCTTCCGGCTGCAATCTCACATTAGGGACGGTAAAAATAGAAGACACTGAGGAGAGAACGAGAAGGTTCCATTAACACAGCTATAAGCACGTTGGCACCATTTTGTCTAAAAGGAAATGGAGATTGCAATGCAGTCTGGATTCCCAGCATGGGGCACACTGTGGTATGTGTTTGCGTTTGAAATGCCAGTGGTCAAAAGCACACACACAACTATAAACATTTCCACACATACACACGTACACACATATCCACTTGCACAACACAGAGCCACAGATCCTGCTTCTATGATCTTAGAACAATAAACCTGGATTTGGAGACAGGCCTTTGCCATTCTTTCAGCCACTCATGACAGAAGTAGGCTGTTACTCTAACATTTCCTCGGAATCGCAGATTCCTACAGCAAACAAATCAGAGGAGAAGGAAAGGCTAGCTTGCGACCTTCTGACTGCGAGGGGGACAAAACAAACAACTAAACACATCTAATAAATAATGGTAAGTGTTGTGAAGAAGGGAAGTGGAGAAGGAAAAAACAGACCTTGGAGAGACGGTCAGAGCAGTCCCTGATAGAGAAGGGATGTTTGAGCAGCCATGTGAAGGCGAGGGGGCAGACAAACCTGGAGGGGAAGCAAGCCCAAAAATATGGAAAGAGGAGAAGCCAGAGCTGACTTCAGGGAGGCAGGGGAAGTGGTCTGAGCTCTTGTGAACATACAGGAGGGGAGCGGCAAGGTGAGCTGTGGGCTGGTGTGGCTCTGTGGAGGCACGGGACAGGAGCCGAGGAAACAACAATCGCCTCCATCACCCAGAAAGATGGTGTTGCCATTTATTCTCAATAGCAGGAATTCAGCAGGAGCAAGATGGTGTGAAAAGCTTGAGTCTGAATCTAGTAATCCTACCTTTTCAGTATCTACTATGAGAGTCAGGAGAGCGAGGACTAGGGATGGGACTTAAGGGGCCTCCAGTGTTTGGATGATATCTACATCTCGAGACTGGGTGGAATTACCCAGCTCTAGGGAGTGAGCCAGACAGGAAGGTCTAAGGAGGACACATTGGGACACTAACCATGTGCCTCAGCCTGCTGGCCTGGCATAGGAGAAGAGCTTGCAGAGGAGAGATCAAGGAGATGAAAAGGAAACCGTGAAAGAATCCTGTCGGGGAAACCAAGTGTCAGCAGAAAGAGGTGGCAGATACTGTGTGAAATTCCAGTGACAAATCAACGAAAAGCTAGGGAACCCCGCAAAGACAGAGGTGTTGAAATGGCACCATCAGAGCTATTGCTGCCTGTGGGGAAACAGTCCGGACACAACGGGAAAAGGAAACAGCAAAGCCTTTTAAAGTAAGTGCACTGGTGAGCCAGCACAGTGATGCAGGAGCTTAATCCCAGCACTGCAAGGCAGATGCAGGCAAGGAGCTCTGTGAGTGCAAGGTCAGTCTATTGATATAGTGAAACTCTGTCTCAAATAAAGTTATTAATTAACGAAAGAAGAAAACAGGTGTGCTCGCTACACTCATAAAAAGATGGCGTGACGCTACATAATAGCCTTGCGGTGTTAAGGTATTATAGAGGACCATGCGGGTAAAGCTGCAAATATTACATCTGGGAGGGTCCCTCAAGACTACCTTGCCTTCCTCAGCTCACTCTCTGAATGAGAAGTGGAAAGCATAGAGGGACGAAGGCCCATGTCCACAGTTGCCTGACCAAGACCCGGGGAGCTGAACTTCCAGTCTGAGTTCCTGCTCAGTGATCTCCACACCGAACCAATTTGCCGGCCTTCTTTTAGGAGATTTGAGTTTTATGAATTAGCAAATGAATGTAATAAAATCAAGGACTCTGTGCTGTGAAGTATATTTTGTTCATTTACTTTGACAAGCATAGTTCAGTTTCAATTATTTATGTAACTTGACAGTATACACAGGAGAATGCGCCGTGGTGTGCTTGGGGAAAGTAATGAATTTCTTCTAAATGAGCCTCTATTTACTGCCCTGCAATTAAATCTTTTTGAAGAAGTAGAGCAAGGCTGCTGGGGTTTGGGGACAGGAAGAGAATGCCCTTGGTCAGCGTTAACTGTCAGACAGATCCCTAGGCAATTGTTCAATTTCTTTCCCTTGATGTATTTATTTTATTTCCTACTTTGGTGACACTAATTCTTCACTTCTAAATTTTATTACATAGCCACAATAAATGTTCTGATGGGCTTCAGTGACCATTTGGAGAAGTCAGCTGAGTTTTACACTTCCTAGCCCTGTTCCTGGAGAATCCAGATCAGCCGTATCAGCCCTATTATCTGGTCCCAAACAGCTCCACCGACTCCATTGATTCTCATACCTATGTGGGCCGTACACCCACGGGGTCTGATTAACCAAAGCATGTCAAGGCTGGAGACCAGTATTCTCCTTTTAGCTTGGTTTCAGGTTCTGCCTTAAGTTGTTTTGGTGTGGTTGTCTTGTGGACATTCTTCTGTAAAGTGCTGTGAGCCATCAGAGACTAAGAGCTTTGTGGAATGAATTGGGCCCCCTTTCAAATTGATGTTAGTGGCCCCAGCCCCGATGTGTTGCTATCTGGGGATGGGACCTTGGGAGGTAATGAAGCTTAGAAGCTTAGATGACTTTAGGAAGGGAGTGGTCCTCACAATGGGATTAGTAGCTTTATAGGAAGAAGAGCAGAGACATGTTCCTCTCCCTATGAGGACCAAGCAGGGCGGGCCTCTGCCAGCGTGAGGACAGGAACAGAATCAAGCAGTCTATCTTCATCTTCTGTCTATCCCTGGAACTATGAGGATAAATATCTACTGTCTCAGCCTCCTCCGCTGTGCTATTTCCTCATGACAGTGTGAGCTGACCAAGACAGCAGGTTCCTCAGGCTGGGGATCAGCACCCCCACTTGTGGACTCGTCCTTCTGTTGGTTCTGCAGTACTGGCAGGTCCAGCCTCCCCCAAACGCTCTTGAAAGGAAAGACATGAAGGTTCTGTGGCTGTCACCAACTCTGCCATTTGCCGGACAGTGACCTTTACAAAAAACTACACAAATCTGAAGTTTGATGTGAAGACTGAACATTTCCGAGTACAGCCAGTCAAATACAAACTCACACAAGAGTCAAGCAGCCTAATTCCTGAAGTCGCATAAGTCTGGGGATTCTTTGTTTTGCAAACATGTTTACAAGGGCAGCCACGTTGTTCTAAATGGAAATGACTATAGTATTTAATACTGGGATTGTCCTTTCTTGCGAATGGATTTATCCTTCATAATGATTATCTTCTAGACGCAGAAATAGCATTTCTGTAACTCAAAATTGTTACCGGAGGCATTTAGTAGAATCTCGCTTTAAAAATATAATGATTTTTCATCTTTATTCTCCCCCCTTCAAAAGGTTTCACTGCTCGTGATGTTTAACGTTATGCAGAGACGTGTTTCTGCCAATGAATATCGCCTTATGGTTATGCTTCTGCAAATGGCCTGCTGTGAGCTGATAAAGGGATTAATGCAGCCAAAATTCTTAATCTGTGAAATTACAAATTAAATTCTCATATTAAAAATACCACCCTGAGGTATTTTTTGTGGTTTTAATTCCCCTCTGGTGTTCTGCATACATTGCACTTGTTAATGACGGGGGCAAGGCTGTCTCGGTTGGCAGTCTGCTGCTCAGTGATAATGTGTAGGCATTTACTCCCTTACAGAAACTGGATTTAACCACCGGCTGATAAACTAAGTGGCAAGGGGGTAATAAGTCCATATTAACAGGAAAGTACTACTACAGAATTCAGAATTCGCAGACCCTCAAAATTTGACTTAAACCCAGCCATCAGGTTGACTGGGATTGATATGTCGCTAAGGAGGGGAGAGATCAAGGTGGAAGCTATACCGCATGGGGAAAACAATCCTCAGTTCTGAAGTTCAGGAAGCCATACACTAATGATCCCATTTGCACCGTTTGTTTTTGAAAGTATAAAGATATGCATGATCAATTCACTATTTTGTTTTGTTTTTTTCATAGGTTTTAATCTTGAATTTTCTTTAAAAGGTTGGGATCACTGCTGTAATAGATGGTAGATCTTTGGAAAGGAAGTAGTATGGATGATAAAGGAAATATAGGCTGGGAATAATTGAGATGTTAAAGAAGATTTGTAAGCATAAGGAGAGAATTAGGCCAATACGTCTACAGTTACCTTAGGGCTACAAGAAAATGAATAGAAATAAGTGTGAGATATCTATCTATCTATCTATCTATCTATCTATCTATCTATCTATCTATCTATCTATCTATCTATCTACCTATCTCTATCACTGTCTATCTATCTATCTATCTATCTATCTATCTATCTATCTATCTATCTATCTATCCCTATCACTGTCTGTCTATCTATCTATATATCCATCATCTATATCTATCTATCTTTCTATCTATCTATTTATATATCTATCATCTATCTATCTCTATCATCTCTCTCTATCTATCTATCATCTATATCTATCTATCTTTCTATCTATCTATTTATATATCTATCTCTATCATCTCTATCTCTATCTATCTATCTATCTATCTATCTATCTATCTATCTATCTATCTATCTATCTATCTAATCTATCTATCACTTATATCTATCTATCTATCTATCTATCTATCTATCTATCTATCTATCTATCTATCTATCTATCTAATTTAGCTTGAGAAGGCTCAAGGGAGTTGTTACATAGGATTTAGTGCCCAAATCGAGGGTGATTGTGACTGTTGCTATGGAGAATCCAATCCAATACTGCAGGGGTAGCCAAAACTCTTAGAGACAAAGGCAGTAACTTCACATCTACTATTAAGTGACGTATGTACAGGAATTAATAAATGCATTACAAATATTTATGCATCTATGTAGTATGCTATTTTAAGGCAATCAGGAAAATATGTTAAGAAATATCTCTAATGGGTCTTTTGGAAAGAACATATCATCACTGAATAAAAATATTCCTACTGCTGCCACAGTGTATTTTAAAATTTCACAAGAATTCTGTTTCACACTCGGGAAGAAAGCTGAGATCCGCCCAGCCATAAATCCTTCCCCGAATACTTTAAATGTAATTGGAAAAGTCTGTGCAAATATGAGCACTTCTGTAAAAACAAAACAAAAACCCACCCAGGAATGTGTTTTGTTTTAAAAAGATCTAGAGAAGAGCTGTCTGTACAAATACCAAGAGCATGTGCAGTTAAAATGAATTACATGTCTTCGGTTCTTACATGCCAGCTCAGTACATCAGCCAATTGCCAGCTCTGCTCTTCAGCTCCCTGCCTAACAGGGCTCTTTAAGGTTATTGTTACAACCAAGATGGTCTCTGAAAATCAAACAGATATGAATCATTTTTCCTCTGTGTACTGCAGCCAGTTAAAATAGCACTGTGTGCAGAAAGCACTAAATATGTAAATCATATTTTCCTTTGCCTTTATGACTGCTCAGATCATTTTTTGGACACACACATAATCAAATACAAAGACGTGCAGCTGCAGACTGCAGAGCAGAGATAGCAGAAAATGAATCCATTTTCTTTTTGTGTCTGGTAAGCTAGCAATTGAATGGCAGGACTCCAATAAATATATATACACATGATCCCCCTTCTGGCTTGAGCAATGACATATCTCTCTCTCTCTCTCTCTCTCTCTCTCTCTCTCTCTCTCTCTCTCTCTCTCTCTCTCTCTCTCTCACACACACACACACACACACACACACACACACACTCATAATACATACACGCGCACATAGTCTCATAATGCATACACATATATACATAACCTCATAACCTTATGCTTATGCACACATGAATGAGGCCATCTATCTATATGCAAGCTACATATTGAGGACAAAGTGCTCTGATTGGACGCTGCAGATGGGTCCTACTCACTATCGGTCAGCTCCCATAGCCGCGGGGGCAGATCGCTGAAATACTCGTGGCTCAAGGCGGCCTGTGCAGATAGCCTGTTCTTTGGGGAACACTGTAGAAGCTTGGAAGCCAAATCTTCGGCATGATTTACATAGCTGAGCCTAGAAACATAAGCAAAAACACAGAAATCAGACCAAAGAAGAAATCCACTAAATAGGACCTCAGGTTTATGGCATGTTTTATATACTTCAGTTGGTTCCTGACCAGAAAAACAACTTAAATTACCTGCTGAAATAAACCAACCAAACTCAGATGCATCCTTCCAGGCTCTGTTACTCCACGCTGACCTTTTCTCTAGATATCCTAAGTATTGTTGACTGAAAATATTTTGACTGTAAGCAAAGTACTGATTATTTCAGAATGGATGAAAGTAAGTCCAGGAGTAAAAAATTAGAAAAGACAGTTTATCAAATAGTTGCCAACACTTCTTCATAGAATCTTTGTACAGCATTGCACATATGGACGCATTTATAGGAAATTAATACCAAATAACTGGGAGAATTAAAATAGAGCGGCTATTAAATTCTCTAGTTACTAAAATTACTTTTCCTCTAAGAATTTCTATTTTCTTGCCTGAAATATAAAATTACTGAAGCAAGTGTCCTGCCAAAATGCCAGCCATTCTGATACAAGCATCCAGGTTAACAAATAGATATGCTTATATGATACGGGGCAGAATCAATTCAAGATGACCTTTAAAACAACAGTAGATAGAGGATCCGTGTCTCTTCAGATTATTGGAGAGAAGGCTAGAAGCGAAGCCTTTGATGTGGTATAAGCTTTCCGACGTGCGGGCAGCCATGCTCCGTCGGCCCGGCTTTGCTTTCCATGGAAACTGTTCTGCTGGTCGGGGCAATCAGACAGGGCTAATTAACGTAACACTGACGATACCCCCTTCACAGAGAAGAGAGCATGTGTCAGGCACGTTCCCAGGCTCGGCTCCCATCCGCACACATATTACAGTCCAACAAGGAAACTACCCCATTCGACAGCGCGGAAAGTAGGTAGGAAATGGCGGTGGAATGCTCAATGAAGCCATCCACGCTCTCCAAAGGATTTTAGCCAGGAATCGCTGTATTTCTGCAGGCAGGGCTAACTGCACCGACTCTCAGAGGCAGCCAGGGGAGGATCAGGGCCAAGCCACTCTGGGAGTATTTTTAAAAGTCTGGAAGGTACTGAGCATGGAAAATTAGTGCAAGAAGGGCACTCAAGTATCTCTGGAGCGGGTGTGGAAGGGGAAAGGAGGTGATGCGCTTCAGTCACAGGATGGTCCATGAGACCTCACTAAATTCTCCTATCTGAAGGCTTCAGGAATGGATCCAGTGTTGCATGGCTGCTCATCTGTTTCTTTGTTTCTTTCATTTACAGATATAGATCTGTGGACTGGTTTTAGAGTCTTTGTTGAGAGACATTAGTCCACAAAAAAAGGAGGCATTTTCAAGTTCCTTCTTCTCCCCCTTACAGATGGACCAAGTCACCAACACTGTATCTTCCTGTCTCAAGTCCTTCTCACCCTTACAAAGCTGCCATTACTATTTCTAAATATTAAGTCTGAAATAGACAGACTTCACAATAAAGACACAATTATATCGAAAGTACTGTTTATGTATTAATATTACCACAGTGAACATTTCATTTCTATCAATTTTATGTTGCTTTGATAAAAAAGAGTCCAACTGGAATCATATCTGATTTTGAGACCTGACACAAATTTGTACAAATTAAATAGGTATCTTTTTGTTTTGTTTTCTTTTGAATACAGGAAATCTTTTTATTTTTATTTTTTCATCTTTTTCATTATTTTTATTGAGCTATATATTTTTCTTCACTCCCCTCCCTTCCTGCCCCCTTCCATGACCCCCATGCTGCCAATTTATTCAGAAAACACTGTCTCTCTTAGGGTCCTCTTTGTTGTCTAGGTTCTTTGGGATTGTGAATTGTAGGTTGGTTTTTCTTTGCTTTTTGTCTAAAAGCCACTTATGAGTGAGTACATATTATATTTCTCTTTCTGGGTCTGAGTTACCTCACTCAATATGATGTTTTTAAGATCCATCCATTTGCCCAAAAATTTCAAGATGTCATTTTTTTCTGCTGTGTAGTAGTACTCCATTGGGTAAATGTACGACATCTTCTTTATCCATTCTTTGGTCAAGGGGCATTTAGGCTGTTTTCAGGTTCTGCCTATGACAAATAATGCTGCTATGAGCATAGTTGAGCATATGTCCTTGTGGTGTGAGCATCCTTTTGGTATATACTCAAAAGTAGTATTGCTGGGTCTTGAGGTAGGTTGTTTCCTAATTTTCTGAGAAAATACCATACAGATTTCCAAAGTGGCCATTCAAGTTTGCATTCCCACCAGCAACGCAGAAGTGTTGCCTTCACCCCTCAACCTCTCCATCATAAGTTGGCACCAGTGTTTTTGATCTTGGTCATTCTTAAAGGTGTAAGATAGAACCTTGATTTGCATTCCTCTGATGACAAAGAATGTTGTGCATTTCCTTCAGTGTCTTTTAGCCATTTTAGATTCATCTGCTGAGAGTTCTCTGTTTAGGTCTGTACCCCATTTTTTATTGAATTATTTGTTCTTTTGATGACCAATTTCTTGAGTTCTTTGTATATTTTGGAGATCAGCCATCTGTCCCATGCGCGGTTGGTGAAGATCTTAAGCTTTAGAAGTGCTTCTTTTACATATGAGGGTGCCCTTGTATTTGGGGCATAGAGATGTTCAGTATTGCAGGTCTAGACCATTGTCTGTATTCCACAATTCCAGTTCCACGTGATGATGAAAGCTCAGTGATTCTGCTCAGCATTCATTCACCTACTCTCTCTGAATGGCTCCTACAGTGACAAGATTCTGCCATGGGAACAGCTTTAGAGATGTAAGCAGTACTACCTGGTTTCAGGAGAGCCAGCTGATACAAATGACAGGCACACCTTACATGCTGGGCAGGAAGGAGACATCCTTGCTGATCTGGGATTCCGTTAAGCTTTAGGCCCACAACACTGCCTATCCCAGCCCATAGGTGCTCCATTGGGCTTACTCACTGTGTATGATGAGCTGCTATGAAAATGACTTTAAGTGTCCTTGTGATAGGATGGAATGTCCTTTGGGCATATGATCAGGAGTGGTATAGCTGAGTCTTGAGGTAGACTGATGCTCAATTCTCTGAGAAGCCGCAATATTGATTTCCAAATTAGTTATAAACGTTTTCACTCCCACCAGGCAGTGGAGGAGTGTTCCCTTTGGTCTACATCCTTGCCAGCATGAGCTGCCATTAGTACCAGCCATTCTGACAGGCCTAAGAATGAATCTCAGAGTCATTTTGATTTGAAGTTTCCTGATGGTCAAACATTTTTTAAGTGGTGCTTGGCCATGCCATTTGAGATTCCTCTATTGAGAATTTTCTCTTTAGATCTGTACCCCATTTTAAAACTGGATTATTTAGTTTGTTGATGTCTAGTTTCTTGAGTTCTTTATATAGTTTGAATATTAGCCCTCTGTCAGTTGTGAAGTTGGTGAAAATCTTTTCCCATTTTATAGCTGCCCTTTGGTCCTACTGACAGTAGAGTCCATTGCCTTACAAAAGCTCTTCAGTTTCATGAGATCACATATATTAATTGTTGATCTTAATACCTTTGCTATTGGTGTTCTGTTCAGGATACATCTCCTGTGCCAATGTGTTCAAGGTTATTCCCTACTTTCTCTTCTATAAGGTTCAGAGTATCTGGCTTTATGTTGAAGTGTTTGGTCCACTTGGACTTGAGTTTTGTGCAAGGTGACAGATATGGTCAATTTGCATTCTTCTACATGCTGACATTCAGTTAGATCAGCACAATTTGTTGATGATGCTTTCTTTTCCACCGGCTATGTCTGGCTTCTTTATCAAAAACCCAATGTTCATAGCAGTGTAGATTTATATCCAGGATTCCATTTGATTCCTTTGATCAATGTGTCTGTTTTTTATACAAATACCATGTGGTTTGTAACACTGCAGCTCTGCAGCACAGCTTAAAATCAGGGATGATGATACCTCTAGAAGTTCTTTTATTTTATAATATTGTTTTAGTTATCCTGGGTTTTTGGTTTTTCCATATGAAGTTAAGTACTGTTCTTTCAATGTCTGTAAATAATTGTGTTAGAATTCTGATGGGGATTACATTGAAACTGCAGGTTGCTTTTGGTATGATGGTCATTTTTACTATGTTAATCCTACCGATCCATGAGCATGGATGAGCTTTCCATCTTCTGATATCTTCTTCAATTTCCTTCTTCAAAGACTTGAAGTTTTTATTATACAGGTCTTTCACTTGCTTGGTTAAAGTTATTCCAAGACATTTTTTATTATTTGTGACTATTTTTGAATCGTGTTGTTTTCCTGATTTCTTTCTAAACCTGTTGGCCATTTGTATACAGGAGAGGTACTGATTTTTTTGTTTGTTTGATTTAATCTTGTATCCAGTGACTTTGCTGGAAGCTGTTTATCAGCAGTAGGAATTCCCTGGTAGAATTTCTTGGGTCTCTCATGTATACTATAATATCATCTGCAAATAAAGATACTTTAACATCTTCATTTCCAATTTGTACCTCCATGAATTGTCTTATTGCTCTCGCTATAACTTCAAGTACTATATTGAATAGATATGGAGACCATAGACAGCCTTGTCTTGTTCCTGATTTTTACTGGAATTGTTTTGAGTTTCTCCCCATTTTAATTTGATGTTGGCTATAGGCTTGCTATACTTTGCTTTTATTATGATTAGGCATGTCCTTTAATCCATGATCTCTCCAAGACTTTTATTATGAAGAGATGCTAGATTTTGTGAAAGGCTTTTCCAGCATTTAATGAGATGACCATGTGTTTTCTTTTCTCAGTTTGTTTTTGTGGCAGATTGCACTGCAAGATTTTTATGTGCTGATCCATCCCTGCATCTTTGAGATGAAGTCTATTTGATCATTGTGGATAATTTTTGATATATTCTTGGATTCAGTTTGCTTGTGAATATTTTATTGAGTATTTTTGCACCAATGTTCTTGAGGGAAATTGATCCTTAATTCACTTTGTTGAAATTTTGTATGGTTTGAGTATCAGAATGACTGTGGCCTCATAAAATGAATTTGCAATGTTCTTTTTGTTTCTATTTTGTGGAATAATTTGAGGAATATTGGCATTAACTCTTCTTTGGGACTCTGGCAGAATTCTGCACTGAAACAGTCTGGTCCTCGGCATTTTTGGTTGGGAGACTTTTAATGGCTGTTTCTATTTCTTTGGAGGTTATAAGTTTATTTAAATCGGTTTTCTGATCTTGGTTTAACTTTGGTAAGTGTTATCTGTTGAGAAAATTATCCATTTCTTTTAGATTTTCCAATTTTTTGGAATATAGGTTTTTAAATATGAGCTAACAGTTCTTTGGATTTCTACCATACCATGTCTGCTATGTTCCTCTTTTCATTTTTGATTTTGTTAATTTGGATATTCTCTCTCTGATTTTCATTTAGTTTTAGATAAGGGTTTGTCTATCTTGATGATTTTTTTAAAGAAACAACTCTGTTTCAGTAATTCTTTGTATTGTTCTCCATGTTTCTATTTTACTGATTTCAGCTCTCAGGTTATTTTCTGCCATTTGCTCTTCTTGGATGTGTTTGATTCTTTATGTTCTAGAACATTCAGGTGTGCTGTTAAGTCACTAGTACGAGCTCTCTCTTTCCTTTAAATGAAAACATTTAGTGCTATGACCGTTCCTCTGAGCACTACTTCCGCTGTGTCCCATCAATGTGGGTATGTTCCACATTCCTACTCACTGAATTCTAGAAAGTCTTTCATTTCTTTCTTACTTATGCCTTAACCCAGCAGTCATTCAGTGGGGAAATTGTCTGGTTTCCGTGAGTTTTCAGGTGTTCCTGAAACCCAGCTTTAACCCATGGTGGCCTGAGAGGCTCAATTTTCTTGTGTCTATTGAGACATGCTTTGTTACTGAGTATGTGGTCAGTTTTGGAGAATTTTCCATGAGGTACTGAGAAGAAGGTATATTCTTTTGTGTTTGGGAGAAATGTTCTGTAGATGTCTATTAAGTCCATTTGAGTCATAATGTCTGTTAGCTCCATTATTTCTGTTTAGTTTTTGTCTGAATGACATGTCCATTGAAATGAGTGCAGAAGTCTCCCACTATTAATATGTGAGGTTTGATACATGATTAAGATATATATGTATATATATACATATATATAGAAAAGGATATATATATATATATCCTTTTCTATCTCTTTCTATTAATTTTGGTTTGAAGACTATTTTGTTAGATATTAGAATAGCTTGTTTCTTGGGTCCATTTTCTTGGAAAAAGATTTTCCAACCCTTTACTCTGAGGTACTATCTATCTTTGACATTGAGGTGTGTTTCTTGTATGTAGCAGATAGATTGGCTCTGTTTTCTTATCCATTCTGTTAGCCTGTGTGTGTGTGTGTGTGTGTGTGTGTGTGTGTGTGTGTGTGTGTGTGTGTTTAATTGGGGGAATTGAGTTCATTGATATTGAGGGATATTAATGACCAATGATTGTTTTCTGTTATTTCGTTGTTGGTGGTAGTGTGTGTGTGTCCCTTCTTTGGGTTTTTCTGGTGTGAGATTATTTATTGCTTATGTTTTCCTAGGCGTAGTTAACCTCTTTGGTTTAGAGTTTTCCTTCTATATCTTCTGTAGGGCTGGACTTATAGATAGATATTGTTTAAGTTGACTTTGACATGAAATATCTTCTTTTCTCCATCTCTGGTAATGAAAAGGTTTGCTTTCCATCACCAGAGATGTCTGGGCTGGCATCCCTAGTCTCTTAGAGTCTGCAGCATATCAGCCCAATTTCTTCTGGCTTTTAGGGTCTCTGTGAAATGACAGGTGTAATTCTGCTTTTTTTTTTAAATTTGTTATGTATACAATATTCTGTCTACATGTATGCCTGCAGGCCAGAAGAGGGAACCAGACATCATTACAGATGGTTGTGAGCCACCATGTGGTTGCTGGGAATTGAACTCAGGACCTTTGGGAGAGCAGGCAATGCTCTTAACCACGGAGCCATCTCTCCAGCCTGACAGGTGTAATTCTAATAGGTCACAGCACTGATTCGTTAATTCAGGGATGGGGCAACAGAGAACACATTCTGCCAGGTTTACCCAACTAGTCAGAACTCTTGTAAAGACTGTTCCTGACTTTAATTCTATTATCAGGTGTCCTAGTTAGACCACCTCATGGTGCTTCTTGGTGAGATAGTAACAAATTTCTATAGGTCATTTTTGTCGACCTTCAGATACTTTCCAAACCCATAACCAAAAGTGTCAGCGTCACCCAAACTACAGCAACCAAATGGCCTCTCTGGGAAAGCCTAGCTTTTACCATCAAAGAAGTATCAGAAGAAACTTCACATTCCTTAGCTTTGAATATAATTTGACGAAATTTGACTGCAAATTAAGGTTTAGAGTAATCTCTACTTGCCTGACAAACAATTCAAAAGAAATCAGAATACACTAATTTTAATGACACTACAATTATTGTCTGATATTTGCTTTCATTTTCTACTTTCTTAAAAGGGCACATTTGATGCTATTATTGCTTTTGTTGATATATTACCACTTTTTTATGCTTATTACTTTATTAAATCACCTTACATCTCATGGTTCAGTCATTCTTTGCTACCTTTTAAAAAATCTTATGGTTGCTTTACTTTTTATCTATTTATTTACATGACCTTGATGTATGAACGTAGCTTTCACTGTCTTCTAAACATTATAACCATCAGTTCTAGAAAATCTGCCCGAGGTTTAACCCTTTCAGAATCCTCTTTCCTTGTTTGTAACTGTTGGACAATGCCACCTCACTAATCTTTCAATGTCTATATCCACTCCTCCATATTTTTCATCTGTTGCTTCCTGTTTTCCAGGCTAGGTAATCACCTCGGAACCACTTTTCATCCCAAAAGGTTCGGCACTTATTGGCATCTAATATATTGTTTTTCCTGTTCAACTCTATGGTCTCTCCGGCTACTTTTAGATTTGACCTTTTCTTTCATTATATTTTTTGGATAGATGTATATGTCAGATATGGACATATCTGACAATTCTCAATAACTGAAGTCGTGAGTCCGGAGAGAGTTTTATCCAGTTTCTTTTGCTATTGATTCTTAGTCCAAATGATTTTCTCTAATAGTTTGTAATTCTGGTCTGTGAGCTCATGCTGGCATGCTGGGACAGTGGATTCCTGGGGAGCAGCCAGTGAGAATGTGTTTCTCCATGGCAATTTCCTTTGACTCTTTTCAAGACCCCCAGAACTCCCACAGGACCCTGGGACTTTTAAAGATTCCTGTTGCTGGCTTTTGAAACCCTCAAGTTTTGTAAATTTATGACAACCCTATAGGAATTCTCAGGAGATTGGTGGCACACACCTTTAATCCCAGCATTCAGAGGCAGAGGCAGACAGATCTCTATAGTCTGAGGACAGCTGGTCTACAAAAGCTGGTTCCAGAACAGGCTCCAAAGCTACAGAGAAACCCTGCCTCAAACAAAACAAAACAAAACAAAACAAAACAAAAACCCTGTGTTTTTCATCTCTATCTAAAGGAAAAACTGCCTTGAAATTTTTTTTTCTTGCAGTTTCTCTTTTCTAGAAGCAGGTTTGTTTGTTTTTAAAAATCGAAAAAAAAAATGCAGTCTATTGCTGAAGCTGGGTTCTATTTCTGAAGCCCATTCCTGTGTGTCAAGCGCCTTTGCTCTATGTGGGGACTCTTAATCCCTATGTCCTATCTTTCTCAGGCTAACTTTAGACCATGACTCCAAGAAAACTGCAACTTCATTACTCTGCTCTAATTTTTCCTTCATTCTTTGCTCTCCTAGATTTTCACTTATTGATGCACCTGTGAATTTGAAAGAATGCCTTTGGGGAGCATTGCAGATAATTTCTAGTGTTAGTAAAGAGAACATACCGTCATGTAGACACACATGCCCACATATACATACATATATGCATACATATGCACACTCCCCACAGTCTGATAGCTTGCTGTCAAGTTGTCTATAGTTGTAACTTTCTCATCCTTATCCCTGGGTAATAACACTAAGCTGACGTTTCCTCATGCCCCACTTCCTCTTTCCAAATCAATTCTTTCAAGTCTCCTCTATGTAGGCTCGGTAGCTGGCCATGTGAAGTTGACTTGAGCTGCTCTTTTACCACACAGTATTTTATTTCCCCAGTGGTACACTTGACCTCTCCGTCCACCTCTGACTGATGGGAGACATTCTACCTATCAGGTTGATGATGCTGTACTCAGCGAGACTCTATGCTCGTTAAGGGTCAGAGAAACCTAGCAGCTATGTGGGGATGTTCACGTCATGTTCATTTTTAACAGTGATCGATTGGTGGAGGAGGAGGAGGTTAGGTACTCGGTACCAAGATGACCTAGGACATGGTTGGTGGATAGAAGATAACCTCCTTCCACAGGTCCCCGGTTTGGCAGAAAAAGCCTTTTCCCCAGTCAGCCATCTCGCTGGCCAATATGTATTCATATTTCTAGAAAAGAAAAAGACACTGCTGTTTGTAGGAATTCTTTTTTTTTTTTCTGAGACAGGGTTTCTCTGTAGCTTTGGAACCTGTCCTGGAACTAGCTCTTGTAGACCAGGCTGGCCTCGAACTCACAGAGATCCACCTGCCTCTGCCTCCTGAGTGTTGGGATTAAAGGCATGTGCCACCACTGCCCAGCATTGTAGGAAGTCTTTGGGGGAAATTTTAGAAACTGAAAAATCTTAAGTTAAAATGATAAGAAATAATTCTTAGTGGATCTGGAGCGTGTGTGTGTGTGTGTGTGTGTGTGTGTGAAGAGAATCTTGCATCATGAATAACTTCAAGCAAATACTTCTAAGGCCACTAAAAATAATGCTATACTGCTATTTAAATCATAGTCAATGTTCCGCATTCCTCTTAACTTGCCCTGCCTCTCTCATTCTCTCTCTCTCTCTCTCTTTACTTGACTTTTCTAATCTTGGGAAGAAAGAAACAACAGCCTTAGACATGGGCCATCAATAGCAGGCAGCATTTTCTCTAATTTTTTTTTTTGCATGGGGTAATTTTGTGCCTTAGAAACAAGACTGAGAAGCGGGACAAACATTTACCAATGCTGTGATTGTAACATTACATAATCTTGGATCTGAGAAGAACTGGTTCTGAAGTAGAGGTAGTAAAGTTAGCACTGGCTTGCCAGAGTGATCCACAGAATTTCCCCTGCCTCCCAGGAACAGATCAAACAGTGCCCTCCATTTCTCTCCAATCACCATGCACCCATCTGCTGCAAAGCTAGCTGGATTGCACAACCTTGAAGATGGGGAGCAAGAGAAATCCAGAATCTGCCATTAGCCTAAAGAAGACTGGCACGCTGAGAAGAGAAATGTCCAAACGTCTGATAAAGACTGAGCATATCGATGTAGATTATACCTACCGAGTTTCATCTTCATCTCAGAAATAAGAACTTAAAAAATAAACATTCATTTTTAAACAACAGAAATTCTATGTTCAAGTCCTGGCTGTTTAAACACCTCTTCAAAATACATCAGACTATTGTTGGGCAATGCTATCTCCTTAGAGTCACCTATACATTGAGACAAAAACTCAAGACCGCTATAACTCCATGGCCTCACCCCGTGTGGCATTCTCAAGGACATCAAGGGACTCACAACTTCCCATCATCCAAATAAGTAAGGGATTAGCAGCTTTCTCCTACCACCCAGAGTTGATGGAAAGACTGACATTTTCTACCTTTAACTTGCTTACATTGATCACAGATGTCTTATTATTTCACCCATCCCACCAGCCCTTAAAGGAATCAAGAGTGAAGAAAAAATTACCAGTGCGCGTGAAACCGTGTGATGCTCTTGGTATTTATACCAGTTTAGCCAATTTCTGTGACTTCCAAGGGGCTGATTAAAGTAGGATTTCATCTGAAGAGGATAATTCTTATTTTTGATGATAAGATGGAACTAAGAATTCAAAACTAAATCTTCACTTATAAAAAATAATCAATCTGCATTGGGCTTTATAAATGGCTTCTGTTTCAGATAGATCAGCTATAAATATTTAGCTCGGATTGCGCGGTTGGCAGGGACACTTCCACCATAAGAGGCTCCGCAGAAACCGTCCGACTTCCTGGCACATCTGCTTGAGGTAAAGAGTGCATAGCAATGGTAGCTGCTTCTCAAGCCCCGAAGTCACAAATCTCAGCTGCAGAGGAGGTTCTGAAGGCAGAAACTGCCTCACCGGAAGGGAACAGTGTGTCCTTCCGCTGTAAACAGTACTCAAAATAGCTCCTGAAAGGTCTCGTTTTGTGGGGTATCATTTCACCAAAAGAGAAGAAAAGATTCTCTAACCCTGAACAAAACCTCTTCAAAGTTTATGTTCTCAATAAAACGTTCACTGAGAACTGAAAATATAACTCAGTAATGCAATAAACGCCCTAACAAATATATCAGATTTTTCACTTAATGCCTTTTACTGGCTTAAGGCAAGCGGAGGGAAAGGAAATCCCCGTCCACAGCCTGATTCCGGCAGGAGCCCTGCTTCGCCGCAGTCCTTTAAAGTAGGCATGGTGAATTCATATCAACCCTGCTGAATCTTAGGGCATGACAAAAGGAGAGAGACTTGACAGCAGTTAATACTCCACAGGGCTCTTTCTTCGTGTTTATTCCATCACTGACCTGACACGGCCCGAGACAGTAAGGAACAAGGGGAATCTAAAACCCACGAGGCACAAGACACATTAGTGTGGTATGTTGACACGGAAGACAAGTAGCTCCGCCCTTTAAACAATGTCACCTTGTTTGCTGAAGGCATTTCATTACATACAACAACAAATATTTGTTATGTCACACAGTTTCCGAGGGTTGGAAATCTAGGGGCAGTTTATCCGGTGGCTGAAACTCAGTCTCTCAGAAGGCTGTGATCAAGTTGATGGCCTGAAAGCTTGTCCTGTCCAATTCCCAATGAACCTCATTTACATGACTATTGGCAGGGGCGATGGTCTGGTCATGTGATATGGCAGCCAGTTTCTCCAGAGCCAATGAGGAGAGAGACAGAGAGACAGAGAGAGTGAGCTGGGGGAGAGAGAGAGAGAGAGAGAGAGAGAGAGAGAGAGAGAGAGAGAGAGAGAGAGAGAGAGAAGCCAGAGTCCATTGGAGGTAAAGTCTTTTACAGCCTAAGCTCAGAATTAGTATTCAGTCAACTTCCACTGCATACTACTAGCCACCAAGACCTTGCTGATGTGGGACAGACAATGGCAGGGGAGATCAGAAGATCTATGGGGTCACTGAGAGTCAACATGGAGGCTGCTGACCTCCTTGATAATCACCAAAGATACATCGCAAATGCTAATTGTGAATAGAATATCTCTCTGTCTGTCTGTCTGTCTATATGTCTGTCTCTCTCTGTAATGTGTGTGCGTGTGTGTGTCACCCCTAAAATTGCCATTTGGAGCATCTGTAAATGTCCAAATCAGTAGTAGTAAAGTCATGTATCAACCACTTCTAATATTTATTTCCCATGATATCCACCTAAACAAAACCACTATACTAGTTAAAAAATACTGTCCTTATAAAATGACAAAAATAAAAATAATAATTTTTAGAAGTTATAAACTAAATCCCTCAGAATTCTACCACCATGACAAAACTATATTCATCCTGTAAATTAACATTTTATTTATTTATAGTTCAAAGACATTATAATAGTTATTGTGGTAATGTGCATACAATTTCTTATTTTGGTCATTTTTAGAAACTTAAAGAGAAATTGCTTTTGTGTTTTTATACATATTATCATAACAATGCTTTATAATATTCAATTGAGTTCATAAGTTATGGGGCATTAAACCTATATACCTATCCCCTTAATTTGGATAAATTAGTGTGAAGTCTTTAAAAAATGTTTCTTACAGCTTTACTTATTTATTTGGTGGGGTGTAGGGTCAGCAAACAACTCTCCAGGATAGGTTGGCTGACATCTTTTCATGATGAACAAACTGAATGGGCCAAGACCAAGTCTTTTTACAAACATTAATCTAAAAAATGGTGATAAGACTCTCGGCCACTAGTCTTTGCTTACTTATTTCTTTAAGTGAAACACAAAAGAGGAAAATTACTAAAACAAAATATAACTTCCAAGACTTTTTGGTGAGTAAACTAAAATCCCAAACGATTGTCCTTGAGGCCACTTCCCACCAGTGGCTGGCTCTCTTCACTGACCCGCGTCCCCTATCTACTCCTGTAGCTCTCTATGGTCACTACCCTTCTTCAATAGCATCTACTGAGTCCATGTGATGCTCCCTGCTACTGGTGCCTTCCTCACATGGCAGCCAGCCAGTGTGATTCTTTCTAATCACACCGCCTGTCTGCTTGACTGTACCAATCCCCCTCCGACATCACCTTATCTTATTACTGTTTGTTATTCTAGAGCAGTGGTTCCCAACCTTCCTAATCTGAGACCCTTTAATACAGTTCCTCTTGTTGTGGTGACCCCAGCCATAAAATTATTTTGTTACTACTTCATAACTGTAATTTTGTTACTGTTCTGAATTGTAATGTAAATATCTGGCATACTGGACATCTGAATGTAAACCCAAAGGGGTCGTGACTCATAAGTTGAAAATCACTGCTCCAGAAGGTCACGTCTAGGAGAGCAGGAACCTTCCTGAATATTCTCAAATACATGCAGATAGTGATAAGTACAACTAATTAAATGTGCCGTGACATAATCACGGTGGTGTAGGAGGTCCTTTTGTCTATATGTTGTTTTCATTGGTTAATTAATAAAGAAACTGGCTTGGCCTTACAGGGCAAAACTTAGGTAGGCGGAGAAGACAGAAATGAATTCTGGGAGGAAGAAAGCAGAGGGAGAGACACCATGGAGCCGTCAGAATCAGACATGCTGAATCTTTCCCAGTAAGCCACTGCCACATGGCAATACACAGATTAATAAAAATGGGTTAAACTGAGATGTAAGAGTTAACCAATAAGAAGTTAGAGCTAATGAGCCAAACAGTGTTTTAATTAATACAGTTTCTGTGTGGTTATTTCAGGATTAAGCTAAATGGGCCGCTGGGACGAACAAGCAGGTCCTCTCCCTTGAAACATCATGGCTTCCAACATACTTCCTTATTGTGTGTGTGTGTGTGTGTGTGTGTGTGTGTGTGTGTGTGTACGCATGTGCGTGCACACATGCATATGATTTACCATTTTCCAGGACCACACACAGTAATGAAATGGGCTGAGTTCTCCTCCACCTCCTTAAAATTGTTGTTTTTGAAGAAGAGCTGTAGTCCTGGCAGTGGTGTTAATAAAAATGTAGTTCAATGGGAAACACCGAAAACACAAAAAGTTCACCTCCTCCACTACCACAAATTATGCAGTAGTTGAGCTTCCTGCATTTGGGGATCTTGCAGGGGTCAACACATCTAGAATGCAATGGATAAGCCTCACTCTGGGAAAACCACCTCTCTGATCATGCCAGGTAAGTATAAAAATGTTCAATTTCTTTAAAAAAAAATAAGTCATTTAAATAAAATGTTATAACTTGGCCACTGAGATTTCTTTTTTGTACATTGTCTTATACTCTGAACCCACGGTCAGGATCTTACATGCCTCAGCTCTGCCATGTCTAACATGGTAAATGAGAAAGTCATTAGAAATCTGTTCTTGGGGCTATAAAATAATTGAAGACAGAAAAATAAAATTTGTAAAAGGGGCTTAGATGTATCTGTGAGGAAAACACTTGAAAGCTGTTTCCAGAATTAAGCGAGGTGCTGCAGACAAAGCCTTCCTTGTGCAATGAGGTGCGGTTACGTGCGAGCCAGCCTCCCACCACGAGCCAAGCAGCTGTTGGTCTGCATGCTACAGGACTGCTACTCTCCTCTGTATTTATAGATGTAAAAATTCAGCTGGTTCCTCAAGCAATATAAGAAGAGGATTTCAGGGGCTGGAGAGATGGCTGAGTGGTTAAGAAAACTGGCTGCTCTTCCAGAGGTCCTGAGTTCAATTCCCAGCAACCACATGGTGGCTCACAACCATCTGTAATGAGATCTGGCGCCCTCTGCTGGCATGTGGGCATACATGAAGGCAGAATGTTGTATACATAATAAATAAATAAATAAATCTAAAAAAATTATAGTTACAAAGTAGCAACAAAAATAATTTAAAAAAATAAAATAAAATAAAGAAGAGGATTTCAGGGCTGGAGCATTTTTCTCAAATCATAATATTTCCCTAGAAGTAATTTGCAGGAGCCAACTCACTGGACAATTTACAATTAATATGGAAAAAAATCACAACACAACCCCCAGATTAAAAAGAAAACAAAACAAACTAAACAAAAACCCAACAAGACAAGACGAAACAAACACAGAGGTCTAGCAAGATGGCTCAGCAGATGAAGATGCTTGTTTGCAACCAAATCTGATGACCTGAGCTCCATCTCTGGGACTCTGCTGGTGCCAAAAAACCAATCCTCACAAGTTATTTTCTGACCTCTGCATGCATGCACTAGCATGTACATATGCACACATGGGTGCACGCATGCATGCACATACACACATACACACATACACACACATACACACACACATACACACACACACATACACACACATACACAACAAACAAACATGAAATACAAAACTGAAAACAAAATCAGGAGGGCTGAGGTAGGAATAAATGTATATATAAATATTACATAAAGTTGGGAGCACAAAGTGGTAGGGGAGATGGAGAGAAACTAAAGGGCAGGAAATGGGGCACAGATTTTGTTAAAACATGTTATGTGCACACGTGAAATTCTCAAACAATAAAAAAATGGAGTTCAGTAGTTCTGTGTAGAAATGTCTTTGTTTTTTTACAGCCACCCCCAGAACAATAAAAACCAAGATGGGGCTGCACCTTGAAGGTGTGCATTTTGGCACCATATCTACAGAGCCTATTCTAACCCTACCCTATGATGAGACATGAAGAACTGGTGCCTTTTCCCGCTGGTGTCAAAATCTTGGTCTATTTAGTTTCTTACTTCATGAACCCTCACCTGACTGCGCTATTAATATCAAGTTCCTAAAGTGCTGGCGTTTGCAAAACACTGTTCCCAACATAGAAGTGCTTGTTACATCACAGAGACTCCCACAAAATGATTTTTCTGCAGATAATCTTCGTTATGAGCAGAAAACCTGCCAACCTTAAAAGTGTCGGTATCTGGCTTTGCCCAGGGAAGGTCAATCGATCTGCAAGGCCATTACTGCATAAACACAGGGGTTCTCCAGTGCCTTACCTCACTCTGTCATGTCTTTTGAAAGGGGAGACACAGATTTTACTGAACAAGAATCTCACAAGAACCGACCTTGCATTCCTCTCCTGAGGAGGAGGCTGAGAAACTGAGGGCACAGGACCCACACACAGGGATTAGACAGGGGCACAGACTACGCTGAGGCAGTGTCTGAAGGAAAGCCTAACTTTCCAGGCATGTGCTATTCGTGAGGCAGGGGGAGTGGCACACTACACACCATAGCGCGAAAGGTCTATCTACGTCCTGGGGCCAACAGTATCAGCACAAGGTAGAGAACTGGAGAGATGCACTTTCTCATCTTCTGTAAAGAGACGCGAGCATTTTCAAATGTGAGAGAAAAAATGTTATATGATTACTTGGGAACTCACAAAAATTTTGAAAAGAACGTTGATATTATATCAGAATCCGACACAAGCAGGCCTCCTGCATAGCCACTGTGAACAGCTGTTTATACATAAGCACACAACCAACTTACAAAACTCGCTCATGTGTGTCAAATGTCTACACACATTTTCTCACATTCAGTAAGTCCTGTTTTCACCCTTGGAAGTCTAGACACAAGCAGGTGATAAAGCTTAGGTGCAAACCAGTCAGCAACCCCAGAGTCAGTGTGGCTAGGATCCGCGCTCTGAAACTCTGTCCCAGATGCCCAAGAGAAACGCGTCCAATATTCAACAAAATTGAAGAATCTGAAATTTGAAAATCTCTTAGATGATCTGAGGGAAACTACATCCTGGGGCAGACTCCGTGATTTGGATTTTAGTCTGCAGCTATGGGAGACATTAATAAGTATGGGAATAAAAACCTGGGTAGTAGTTTCTCTGCTGAAGAATTTAGCCCACCACCTAATATAGTCTGCTAAACACTTGCTAAGAGCCGGTCAGAAGTTATGCTGCGGTCTACCATCCACGGAGCTGCCCTTCTCGCTACTCACAATTACTGAAATTAACACAACTGCATCTCACAGAATCCTCAGATCAACGGTAGCAGCCACCTTCTAACTCACAGTCACGTGTGGCTAGTGACTTCCACATGACAATGAAAACCTCCAGGATTCTCCTCAGTGCATGAGGACCATTCTGGCTCCTTAAATATTTGATGTAACTTCTAGACATTTCCAAATTTCCTCAAAGGGACTGGGTAGTTCCTCCACTGTCCTAGCCTGGCTCTTCCCATGAACAGTGGAGCCGGGGTTAAGAAAACAAAGACCTTGGCAGGTAGCAGAGAGCACGGCCCTGGGTTAGAGATTCACCCGGCAGATGTGTGAGCCGACAAGGGAAGAGGCTCTGTTCTAAGGTCCACAGTTGAGAGAACGGCTCCCTAAATTTCCTATTTAGGGACAGTGGGATTCTTTTGGTGGCTACAGCCTCAAAGTGATGGATGTGGGATGGTAGACTTCTTAGGAAATCTAGGCGTAATTTTACTCCAATTGTAAACTTTAGCCAGGGTGACAAAAGATGACAGACAAATGGGCGGTGTTATCTGTACTAATCCCATCTGTAAAGGATGCGATGTGCTTATAGTCCTGCGCAGAGGCAAGCACTTAAGACCTGGTGGGATCCTCGAGGAGCCTCTAAAGCAATAGCTGAGTCCATCCCTGAAAATACCCATTATCCGCCGACACCAATTCATCAACAAGGGCAGACAATCTAAGCAAGCAATCATCTGGATTCTTTACTGGAGACATTTTAACCGTTTTGATAGTGAAAAAAAAAAACCATAGCTATTTATCTCTTATTTTATAGAGATAATTCCCTAGTCACCCTGTAGCTTGACTGGGTTTGGCTTTGTTTCATCAGAACATGCTGCCCTCTGCAGGCCGTACGCACACACACCAGCCTCAGCTGGAGCCAAACTAACCGGACTCCTTTGTAAAGAAAGAGAAAGCGGGGTAGCATGCTTGTGTCCACACGTCTTCAAGCTTTTAGGAACAACACGAGAAGCAGTCAACATATATTGTAAAGCTTAAAAAGCCTTGCATTTTCAGCTGACATACGTAAGAGAAGTCTTAAGTAGCGCTACAGTCCCACGGCATTTTTCTTAAGAAACTTGTGAGCATGGTGACAGCCATTTCTGCTATTGTTTTAAACAGGAAGGACAGGGTGCAGAAGACAAGGAGGATGATGGATGTGTCTTTACAGTGAGTACCAAAGTCTCCAAAAGTATCAATGTCTGTTTTGACCTGAAATTCAGTAAGTGGAAACTCAGCTCCAAATGTGCACATAAAAGGAATAAATCTAAAGCAACATACATAATCCCATCCATCCTTCAATGTCTCAGCTTTTAAGCCCATATGCAAAAAGTGATTAAAATCTGACCTAAGATCAGTTCTTCCTCTTTACTTTGAATGGACTCTTCTCCAACAGTCACTCCATATAGAAGTGCTCTCTCTCTCTCTCTCTCCTCTCTCTTTCTCCCTTTCTCCTTCTCCCCTCCCCCTCCCTCCTGTGCCCCACAGCTGGTGTAGTTATTAGTTTAGCCACTAAAGGATTTATCTGGACAAACATCACAAAGATGATGGCTGATTTAATTGAATTTATGATCAAATGTTTTTCACTTCAGGAAGAGTGGGAAGTCACTTATGGGGAGATTTGAATAATTTAAGGGAAGTTCTCTGTTTGGCATGATGTTTGTATATCAAGTCTTCAGGGATTAAATGCGGCTGAGGACTAGCAAAGATTCCATATTCAGACACACAGAGATAAGCAGCGTAGTTATGCGGGGAGGGGGGCAGCCATCAGCCACCAATCCTCCCCATTAGACTCCTTCCATGTACATGCTGTTTGCAGAATACAAACACACACACACACACACACACAGAAAGAGAGAGAGAGAGAGAGAGAGAGAGAGAGAGAGAGAGAGAGAGAGAGAGAGAGAAGAGAGGATTGTTTTGACATCCTCCTAATGATGAAATTATATAGAGATTCTCTTAAGCAAAGCAAAAAAGAACGGGCCGGAAAGCAATATATGTGTATAAGGCATTTGTCGTTGGTAAAGACACGGAATCTACTAATGAAGTCATTAGTGTGGTGATATAAGAAACCAAGCGCAGGATTGACGCCTAAGGGTATGGACTTGGCTCGGTGTCTGAAGAGAAAGGCCAGTTGCCTTGGGAATCCCTTTGCTTGCCTCTGCAGTGATGACAGAGGCAGTGAAACCATGCTCCCAGCCATTATTTGTGTTGCAAGAGACAAGTCAGCCACTCTCTGCATTTGAAACAAAGACAATTATTTTCGGTTTCAAGGCTGAAATAACAGACGGAGTGAAGACACCCAGAACCTCTACATCTGACTGAGGTCACCCATCCTTTCATGTATTCAGGGTACCATAGCAAAAGTCTACTACTAGGCATGTGAACTTGGTAACAGCGGTCTGGATGTGTGTTTCTTTCAGTCTAATTGGGAAAACTGTCTAAAAGATGTGTTTCAAGATTTAGGATAAATCTGAGTTTTTCATTAATTATGTACAATGCTATTTGTTAACATATCACTCTTAGGAAGAAACTGTTGGGGGAGATAAAAATCTCATTTCCCCACAAGTATTTACAAGAAGAACAAAATGGTGCGCAGGCAGTTCAGCGTGTGCCCCTGGGAAGGGGCAAGGACCTTCTAGCTGCCTGGGGACCTGTATAAAAGTAGGATCCATCTTCAAGGAAAATGCTTTATTTGGAACTAAGTTAAACTGACTGGTAGGGGAAGACAAGGAGTATTGAAAGGCATAATGGAAGGTACGGGGATGCAAGGGACTAGGGCTGCTAAGGTATTGGGCAATTCATACTCAACTCTGCAGCAGCAGAGATCAGAGAGGCTAGTGAGCTTCCTGAAGTCACGAGGCTCATGGAGGACGGAGGACACCAAGTATGATCTTGGCTCCAGGCATTTTCTTGCCATGTGTGCGAAAACCTGTGCAGCTTCCTTCCTCTTTTCTGCTTCCTCTTGGTTAGTAGTATTAATGACAGCTGTTGACCGCATCCTCTCATGGAGTAGGAGCACCATGTGTGCGCAGACGCTAGACACCTGCATCAGCATGAGTAGTCGAGTAAACCATCTTCCCACTGCAGTGGGAGGTGAGCCCAGTGGGACTCCCACAGAAAGGCCCCGGTGGGGGATGCCATGTTCCATCACGGCCAACTAGAGAAGAGGGGTGCGGGGGTGCCAGTGACTACAACACTCATCTTTAAAATCATCTTTCTCCATGTTCTTTATCATTTGAGTCAGAGTATTCACTAAATTCATAAACATTTCCTAATCACTTATGCCAATAAGTGTTGAGGAAAGGAATAAATTATAGGAGCATCTAAATAAGTAATTTTTGAAATCTGCTGCATTTTGGTTTATGTGTGACATTATAAAAGTGGCAATTCCCGGCCTTCCGAAGCTCACATACATACACACGTATCCAGAGGGCACAGTGGGAGGGACCTGGCACTGGATTCAGGGGTTCATTTGGAAAATGGAGCCCTCTTCAACAGCATTTCCTCTGTGGTGAGCAGGAAGCTGGCTTCTGCCATATTTTTCTGAGCATGGCGAAGGAAGATCAAGGGAATCAGAACAAGAGCTGAGAGGTGAATTCTTCAGGGAGTTCAAAAACGGGAGAGAGCTGTGTGTCTAACCCCTACCAGTTTTCAACAGGGGAGGGAGAAAGGGAGGGAGGGAGAGAGAGGGGGGGAGAGGGAGGGAGAGAGGGAGGGGGGACATAGGAGGGAAGGGAAGCCGGTAATAGGCAGAGCCTGGGTGGGGGTAGCAGAAAAGCACCTGCAGTAGGAAGAGGTGGGGGAGAGCTATCTTCCTGATGGTCTTTGATACTATTTCCCCTGCGGATTTATTGCACTTATTGGGGACTCTGGAGCTGCTGTCTTCTCAGAGTGTTTACAAGAGAAAGATGGCGGGGTGGGGGAGGAGAAAGCTCTCCAGACATTTAGGTACAAAATGCAATGTCTTTTAGACATAATATTCATGCTTGTATAAGCCTGGAATGCATTGAACAAATGAGTATTTCATATATAGATTTGCAGCTGTGTTGCTCAATATGGTAGCCACTAACTACTGTGGCGCTTGACCTATCAATTAAGTAAATTCAAATTAAATTGAAGTTGAGTTCCCAAACCATACATTCTAATGATTCCGACAGTGGGTTTAAAAATGTCAAGTCAAACTTTCAGCTATTATCAGGCTTCCTGAGTATAATCTCTTTTAAAACTCTCTGCTAAGAAGAGACAGTGATTCCTTCCCCGTGCATAATTTTGAACGTATCTCCTCTGAACCAGGCAAAGTGGATTATGTCTGAGCTGGCTAGGGCTGGGTTTCCTCTGCTTCACCCAGGGCTTATGATTACATGGGGAATCCTCTCCCTCGTTGTAAACAGAAAGGACGCCTAAGATATCTTCTTCACTAGCAATTCCTCCAGCCTGTCAACAGGCTCCTTCCATGGTAGACAGACCTCGCCACTGTGACCAAAGAGGTAAACCTGGGCCTCCTCCGTGTTCCAACCAAATAATAGAAACGTTTTGAAACAGAGGACTTCCCCTCACTGGAGCCAGAAGAGATGGGGCAGAAGGGAAAGTCAGTGAGACCTGGAGGCAGCGATAGGACAGGCAGGCAGGGAAGTCTTAAGGAGCTGTCGATGCTCCCATCTGATAAAAATAAGGACCCAGAGGCCGTAGCTCTCGCCCCACTAGAAACTTAGCTGCTGACATCCTGAATGAGCCTGAAAGAAAATTCTCCACCAGGTCTTCTAGGAGCGAGCCCAAACTGGTTCATATGTGATTTTGCCTTCTGCAACTCCAAGCAATGGAACAAGCTGGATCCGTCCAGAACTCTTCCCCACAGATGTGTGAGATAACATTTATACATCCATGCTCCTGCGCAACTGTGGCTAGGGAGCACGAATGCCCACCTCGCGCTGGCAGAAGCAGAACCACCCTGCTGGAGCCTCCTCGGGGCACAGTTCAGGAAAGGCCTTTCCTGGCAATCCTCCTGCCCCTGGGAGCTCGGGGCTGCTTCAGAAACTGCTGCTGGGTTTCCTACTTAACGAGCTGCCCAGCAGACGGGCGGCATTAACCTCACCAGAGGCCTGTGGACTTCTGGATGAAGAGGCCAACACATAATCCAAAGGATGAAAAAAACAATGACTGTTGCCAACTCCCAAGCCTGGCACGTACTGCCAATTAGCAAGAGAGAAGATGGCTATTTCCTGCCCGTCAGAAGAACAAAACCTGCCACCTGGCAGAAAGCAAACAGCATGAGGCCTGCTCTTGACCACCATAGGAGCAGTTAATTCGATGGATTTTTGAAAAAAAAAGGGGGGGGGGAGACAGACAGACAGACAAGAAATCTGGCTACAATGCAAAATAAAGGGTAAGTCCCTTAGGGCGGAAAGGAGTTTCACTCACAGGAAGTGAGTGGGTGGGCGGCAGAGTTGGACCCCTGTACTCGGTTGTTATGAGTCCAACCTCCCTCCCCCTTCCTCCACCACAAGACACTCCGGGCATGGCGGAAAGGAGGCATGAGCTGGCGGACTGTGCAGGGAGCTGCTCACACTTCTTTGCCCCAGCACTCCAGCCTCCGTCTGGGCCGAAAGACATTTGGAAGAGCTCTTTCTCCACAAAGATGTGCCAAGAATAAGCAGAGCCCGGCTATGTCTACGTCCGCACGACAACTGGTCTGCCGGTGTCCACAACACTCCCCGGGGCACACACGCCAAGCTGGGGTTTCTCAATCCATTGATCGTGCGCCTCTCCCCTGCTTTTATACTGCTGTTACTCATCAGGAATTGGCAAACCCATTAGCTGTTTCTCTTCATCATGGAAACTGCCCCAACTGTGTGTTTACATATATCTTAATTCTACCTTTCATGCGGTTCTAGGACACCTGCCAGGACCCACACAGCATCCTTCCTTTTGGCCCTCCTCCCTTTGTTTTCTGGACTCCCCATCTGCAAACTCCTAGGTGTCAAGGGGTTGGCTGGATCTGCCTAACAAATTCCCACACAGTCCCTTTGAGGAGCTGAACTAATGATTCATTATTACGAGAACAAACGCACACAGAAACTTCCCTGAGCTTCCTTTAGCAAGCAGGGGAGCCTTCTGGGTCCAAGGTCAAACAAGAGACCCACGTGCCTCACATGCTGAAGGGGACATTTTCAAGAGAAATGAACATGGCAAGGAACTACTCTACGCATCCTTCTATTGATGTCCCCGAATCCACAGAGACAGGCATCTGGCAATCACAGCCCAGCCCATTCTCGAATTAAGAGAGGATGAGATTCCAAAATGTCTGGTTTAGAGCTGGTCACCCCAGTAAACACCACACCCCCAAAGTCAATCAATGATGCAGAGAATAATTTCTTTGAAAATATTATGAAAGGAAGTCTCCAGGCACTAGATAAATTAAAACTGCTACTTTGAAGTAAATAGAATTATAACAAAAATCATCAACAGTGAAAATGCGGCAAGAGGACGGCTTTGAGATCTGGCTTGACTCAACGGCTCCCCCTAGTGTACCGACAGTGTTCTTACCTTCATCGTATTTCTATGCTGGCCAAGAAAAGTAAATCTCTAAACTACTCTTACACTGTATTGTTTTATTAGGTAATGTTAAATCAAGTTCAAACATAAGAGAGTGGAAAAGATAATCTTTCTGTTTCGGGAGGAGGTGCTTATCTAAATCTTACTGACCCACATCAGATAATGACGAGAACAGTAGAGTCCCCAAACAGAAAAATACACAGCAGAAGCTGCTTCCCCCAACATTACTTCACCTCCTAGTTGATGCTTTATGCACATATAGTATGACTAGCTAGCAGGTCATTTAAAAAATACACTCTGGAGGCTAAGCATGGAATTGCATAAAATATTCAAGCAAAGTTCAAGAGTACAAAATTGGGTAATTTCTAAATTCTCTGAAATAGGGTTCGTGGAAGCATGGCAGGGATGTTCCTTTTATATTTCCAGGACAGCCAGGGCTATTACACAGAGGGAGGCCCTGTCTCAAAAACAAAACAAAACAAAACAACCCAAAGAATTATGCCCACAGTTACTGATCTAGGTAAATAAAGGTGACTTCGCCAGTGCCTTTGTATTTACTGCACATTTAAAACTGCCAACTGCATACATTCTTAAGAGAATCCAGTTGTGCTTAATGGGCAGATGGGTAACACGCCAGAGCAGCCTCAGAGCAGGGCAGGGACGAGCCTGGCCTGACCCTGTTTGATGTGCGTGGGCCTTGCTTTACCAGCCATGAGCTGGATTTTCCAGCTGTGTCTGTCTCCTGTGAGTTGGTGGTTTACCCTTTTACTTCTCACTTCTGAGCTTCCAAACCTCCCAAACTGTTCAGCTGTTAAAGACTTCCAAAGCAAGCAAACGGGCTCTTGGAATCTCACCCTTCTCTTCGCTGTAGAATATACACTAAGGCCCTTTCTCCAGCCAAAATAATAAAAGATCTTTAAAGTGGCTAAAATTCTTGTTGGATTGCTCATACGTGCCAATGTCAGACAACTATAAATAGAGAGATTTGCAAGAGAAATAGTCTTCTTAATTCCAAGAAAATAAAACAGACTATTTCGAAGGCAGTTAAAAAAACAGGACATATTTTAATGAAATTCAGATTTGTCTCTATTTAGCCCCAAATCCCCTTTAAAGATGCAGGAAGAGCTTCCTGGATCATACATTATTAGTGTCTTTATCTTTAGTGATGATAATTTTTTACTTTCAGACTGATAATATTTTTCATTATGTTAAGGCTTTTTGGTTTGGATATGTTGCATCTTTTGATATCTTCCTCTACCAATGCTTTGTTATTATACAATATTAAAAATTTTTTGAAGATAAATTATGCTTATGGACCTGGACATGGCAGAACTCGGAGGCAAAGGCAGGTGGATCTTTGTGAGTTTGAGGCCAGCCTGGTCTACAGAGTGAGTTCCTGGGCAGTCAGAGCTTTTACACAGAGAAAGACCCTGTCTTGAAAACAAAACAAAACAAAAATTTATGCTCATAATTACTGATATAAGTGAAATCAGTTCAGTTTTTCACTGGTGTAACCTAGGGCAGATGTGGTCATTTTTCACCGGTGTAACCTAGGGCAGATGTGGTCATTTTTCGCTGGTGTAACCTAGGGCAGATGTGGTCATTTTCTATGGGTGTGATCTAAGGCAGATGTGGTTCACACGTGAGCTGGATTACTTGTGATAGCTATTTAGACTCAAGGATCTCTTTCTCAAGAAATCCCTGTTCACATTGGCAGGTTAACACCCCGATAGTTTCCATGGCTTGGATAATGCCTACCTTTAAAGGCATTGTTACTTAATTTTGAAACTTAATTTTGTTAATATTGTTACTTAATTTTGTACCTTGATTTTGAATAGCAATGTATTTTTGTTTTGTTTTTGGATTACCATACCATCATATATTAACCAAATAACTTGAATTCTTGGAAATTATTTTGAATCCATTACTACAGTACATCAATTACTTCAATTTAGTAATTATGCTCCAAATTAAACAATATAGACAACAATAGAGACCCTAATAGAGACACATGAATCTAGTCTACATGGGAAGTAGAAAAGACAGGATCTCCTGAGTAAACTGGGAGTATGGGGACCATAGGAGGATTAGAAGGGGATGGGAGAGGAAGGGAGGAGAGTGGAGAAAAATATATATAGCTCAATAAAAGAAGAAAGAAAGAAACTTATATCAATGATTCCCATGACTGAGGAATGGTAGAGAGAGGAGCACTCCTTTTAACTGCAGACTTTCGGTATTTTTCAATTTTGTACCATGTGATTAAATTAAAAAAAAATAAAATTAAAACCTCTTCCCTGAACAGTTAAAATATATTCTACAACTAAAAAATAGATATTAGCATATATGCATTGTACAACACGATAGGATTTCACATTTTCACTAAAATATATCATGTGCTTTAGGGCACAGGTCCTAATAACCAACTTAAGGCCTTGGTGTCCACCAATACATGAAGAGATAAAGGAAATGGGGTATGCAAACACAAAGGAGCTTTATATATCCATGAATAATGAAAATATAGGTACATAACAATGGGCTGATACATTTTTAAAAAGTATCATGAAATTCATTGCTTTGTACAATGAACATATCCTAATAATTAAAAGAGCTACATGCATTACTTTTTTAAGAAAATGGTCATACTTTTCTAAATAATTAATTTTAAAAATGGTTAAATCCTTCAAATTATAATATATTCATCCTAAGGGTTTGTCACTATTAGGTGCCCACCAAGTCTGCTGACAGCATTGATTAAAAGCATTCTTGAATAAAATTTTTTTACTTCTTATTGTCATAATCGACAATGCCCCAAATTAAAATGTCACAACAGTACAAAGACTGTTCTGCCAGATTCCCTACAGACATGTTCGAAGGGATGATGGCTTACTTCATCACAGGAGCTACAGTTTCGGCAGTGTGGCGCTTCAAGAGTGATTTAAAGCTAAAGGGGACAACTCAGACTCAGCCTGTTCTAACTTCTAGAGTTCCACTACCAGGTTGGAATGCAATAAAGACTCCTGGATGACTTGTAAACCCCAAGTTTTCCTTATCAACTTCTTAAACCAACAGACTCAGCCTGTTCTAACTTCTAGAGTTCCACTACCAGGTTGGAATGCAATAAAGACTCCTGGATGACTTGTACACCCCAAGTTTTCCTTATCAACTTCTTAAACCAACAAATACATTTCACTTGCTTGTTATTTTGATGTACGTGGGTATGTGTGGGCCAGCACGTGTGTGTGGAGGCCAGGGGACAACTTTATGGAGTCAGTCCCCTCCTTCCACCTTTATGTGGGTTCTGGGGATTCAATTAAAGTTGTTTGGCCAGTGTGGCAACCTTTGAATCACACTGACCTTCATACAATAAGATCAGATTAAATGAGGGAAATGAAAAAAAAGTACATATATACTTCAAGGGATAAATTTATCTATCTCCCCAGTGTGCTTTAGAGGGGGAAATTAGGTTAACTGGAGAAAAAAAAAAAAGAAACATCCATTTTTATCTACCTCAGTAATAATCACCCATGCCATTTATTAGAAAGCCCATTATTATAGTGTGTTTTCTAAGTGTTATTCTGCAAATACTAAATGCTTCCCAGAAATTAGTTACAAGATGGATCAGAGTAGATTCTAGAATTTACAGTTCTCATACAATACCACATTGCTCTAAGAACCTGAACCCACACTGCCTGTTGGCTCTGTGTGTGAACATGGTAGACAGTACACAGTAAAGGTTAATTTGTGTTAAATGAATGGATGGATCCAACATCAGTGAGTGAATACATGCTGTGACAAACTCACTCAGTAAGCGAGAGAGAGAGAGAGAGAGAGAGAGAGAGAGAGAGAGAGAGAGAGAGAATGCGCACCATTTGTATACAGACTTACTTATTCCATGCTTGTCTGAGGCTTTTAGAACTGTACACGGTAAAGCGTTCTGAAATAAAAGAGAAAAACAGTAAGCAATCTTTGTATCAAGTGTATATATCACAAGTGTGTTGAAGAAAATAACTTGTTTTTAAAAGACAGTCTCACTATATAGCAAGCTTGTGGCAATCCTCCCTCCCTCTGCCTCCCAAGTCCCGGGTTCATGGCCATGTACCACCACACTCAAGAACATTCAGCTTTTTCAAGAGTCATCGTTTGATGTGACTGTAGTTAGACACAGGTATGGAAGGACCATGCTCTTCAGATCGAGTAGTTTCAAAACAGTAAAACAGGAGGACCTAACACTGACAACAATGGAGTACTGCTATGTTGCTTTAGGAGGACTTCTTTCACAATCTATTTTATTTTTATTTTTTTAGGAGCAAAGCAAAACCTTTCTTTAATGTTTTTTTTTCATGTACATGGGAACCTTCATAAGTTCCAAAGAAATGTCCATGACCAAGCCCCTAGTACACTTTTTTTTACTTTTAAAATACATTTTAATTGATATTTATTGAGCTCTATGTTTTTCTCTGCTCCCCTCCCTGCCTCTTCCCTCCCTGCTTCAGCCCTCCCTGCAAGGTCCCCATGCATTTGGTCTAAGATACTCCCATAGAAAAATCTATTTTATTAACGACTGAATTGAAAAAGTAAGTACAAATTACAATTTCAGAATCACATGCAGCTTTACAGACCAATATCAGCACTAGACAAGAAAAGCTTGCTGATTATTCTATGAAAGTATCTTAGACCAAATGCAGTAATGTTGAGTCTTCAATCTTATGCTACATGGTATTCAGGCATGTTCAAAGCCAACCTGGGTCCAATGGTGTGTACTTTCATGTATAATCAATTATGAGACTTTTAAATTAAAAATTACACCACCCTAAACAACAGACACAGAATTCACTCTAGTAATTTCAACTACTTCCTCTTTTTTCTCTCGTGATAATGTAACAATTGTTAGCTTTGATATGTCAGTTCCCCCTCCTCTCTCTCTTCTCTTCTCTTCTCTTCTCTTCTCTTCTCTTCTCTTCTCTTCTCTTCTCTTCTCTTCTCTTCTCTTTCCCTCCCTCCCCCCTCCTCTCTCATATGTGTGTTTCTATCTTTTTAAATAGGACGTTCAGTAAACACTCCAAACATGTTTGGCATTTGATAACACCCAGTGGGTAGTCCTTCAATCAAGAAATGTACATACAATTGTTTTAAAAATGTGTAGCACTCCAGAGGACAAAGGACCACAGCTGTCTGCTGAACTCTGAGGTAGCTGTCCATTACACGTGATGCTTCAGTGGGCCCACTGGACAATTTCTTTTGGTAGACGTACTCTGTAAGGCTGTGTGGCATGTGGGGCTCGTGTCTTGTATTTCAGCATAAGCCGCACTGCTTTCATTTCCCAGTGAGGAAGAATGCCTCCTCTTCTTGATGCTTCCCAGTGCTACCTCTTACCAGTCTTCAGATTTCTGCCCAAGCACTGCTTCACAGACTTCACTTATCTTACTTGGTCATGATTTTAATTGGGGAACACTGGTTCTTTATCAGTCTAGAGATGGTTTTTACGGTAAGTCAAGTTGTCACACACACACACACACACAGAGTCCCATATAAATAATGATGATTTGGTCAAGAATGGATTGTGTAACATGTATACAATGGTGGTCTTGTCAACTTATAATAGAGGGTAAAATTCCTATTATCTGACAATGCTGTAATGTAATGTCATAGTACAATGTATCTGTTACTTGGATACTTGTGATGACATTGTGCACACAAACCAACAGTGCAGACAGTTCATAAAACACTGCACATATATTACATAAAGTACAGATTCTGGAAAATGGCAGTAATAGTAACAGTAATAACTGTGTTAGTAGTTCATATATTTACTATAGCATGCTTTCAATGCTTAAAGTCCTCCCTCCTTTATGCCCCTCTTCACAACCTTGCTTGTGTGTCCATCCATGCAGATCTTTAGGAAATTGAACTGGCTAGTTTTATATAAACTTGACACGTGCTCTAGACTCATTTGGAAGACGGGGACTCAGCTGGGAAAATGACGTCAGAAGACTGGCCTGTGGGAAAGCCCGTGGTGCACTGATGTGGAAGGCTCAAACAAGTGCCACGTCTATGAAGGTGGTCCTGGGATTTAAGGAAGCAGGCTGTGTCCTTTGCCTTACAGAGGCTTTTCTGTTTCGGGGGCCCCATTTATGGATTGTTGCTCTCAGTGTCTGTGCTGCTGGGGTTATATTTGGGAAGTGGTCTCCTGTGCCAATGTGTTCAAGGCTACTTCCCACTTTCTGTTCTGTCAGGCTCAGTGTAACTGGATTTATATTGAGGTCTTTGATCCACGTGGCCTTGAGTTTTGTGCATGGAAAAAGATATGAATCTATTTGCATTCTTCTACATGTTGACATCCAGTTATGCTAGGACCATTTATTTAAGATGCTTTCTTTTTTTTTCCTATTGTACAATTTTGGCTTCTTGTCAAAATTCATGTGTTCATAGGTATGTGGATTAATGTCTGGGTCTTCAGTTTGATTCCACTGGTCCACATGCCTGTTTATAGGTCAATACCAAGCTGCTTTTATAACTATAGCTATATAGTAAAGCTTGAAGTCTGGGATGGTGCTATAAGATAAAATGATAGACTACAGAATGGGAAAATACCGTCACAAACCACACATCTGACAAAGAACTAATCTCCAAAATATATAAAGAACTCAAGAAACTAGACATCAAAATACAAAATAATCCAATTTTAAAAAGGGGTTGCAGATCTTAACAGAGAATTCTCAACAGAAGACTCTTAAATGGCCAAAAGACATTTAAGGAATTGTTCAACATACTTAGTAATCAAGGAAATAAAAATCAAAACAACTCTGAGATACCATCTGATACCTGTCAGAATGACTAAGATCAAAAACACTGAGAACAGATGTTGGAAAGGATGTAGAAAAGGGGAACACTCCTCCACTTCTGACGGGAGTGCAAACTTCTACATCCACTTAGGAAATCAGTATGGCAGTTTCTGAGAAAATTGGGAATCAATCTACCTCAAGACCCAGCAATACCATTCTTAGGCATTACCCAGGCAGTGTTTAAATGAATACAATTTGTGTGTTGTTATTTCAGGTGTAAAGCTAACCATGCAGGAGCCAGGAGGGAGGAAGAGCAGGCCTGCCCGCAGCTCCTTCTACAAGAATCTGAAAATGCTCTGAAAGGAAGACCAGGAAGGTTTACTGATGCACCTCATGGTGGTGCCAAGAGAGGCGGGAGTCAAGATGGCCAGCAAAGCACCTACCTGTCCTTAACTTTTCAGGATTTGAAGGCATTGGCATTTTGTGCAAAACTTAAACAGAGCTTGGAGAATAGGTTTATCTCTCTGTAAGGATTCAAAATGTAGTGTCAGAGTTAGTACTCAAACCTGGGACGTCTGATGGTGTCCTGTAGTGTATAAGGCACAGGTGAGCAAGAAAAAGAACAGGAGCCAGACATTAAGTTACAGTGGTGTGCAAAGCCAACCATCCTTCTAATTGTAAATATTCATTGTTCTGAAGACATGTTCCTCAACAGCATCTATCTATCTATCTATCTATCTATCTATCTATCTATCTATCTACCTATCATCTATCTATTTATATTATATAGATATAGAATGTATAAATTCTGATTTACTCTTCACTGGACAGCATTATAAGGTTCAGTGGAATTCGGGCACTTAGTGTAGTAGAACCAACTGAAAGATTGTTCTCTGAGGATGAAATGATGAGGAAAGGAGACATGGGAACAATAGCTCTTTCTTAAAGATCTTAGAAAAATAGCATCTAAAGTCTGACATTAGGAAAGCAAGACATATTTCAAAAGTCAATAACACAAAATGTCCTTGTAAAACAAAAATTTGATTCTCTTGACTTTGTAGTCCCTACAAAGCAATGTGAATAATTCTCTATCATTCAAGATGCACAGGAATTCTATTACAGACAAAACCAACACAATCTTACATTCATAAGTAAATTATTATTCTCACCAATTAGTGACTACACATGGACACTAGTTTTAAGCAAGGCCTCAATTTAGCACTTGACAAGATTTTTTTTAGAAACGTCATTTTTAGCTGTGTATAAGAGACACAGTGAAAGCAAAACGTGTCACATGACCCGAGGGTAAAAACAATAAAGCATGAAGCTTCATTGTTACATCTGCATCAGCATCTACATAAAATCTCCATTCTTTCAGCAAATATTCCCACGAGCTTGTCTGTGTGTCAGGAGATGCACGGGGCACACTGAACTGATTTCAGTTCAGACCTGTGTGCATAAGTGTGAAATTAAGGGAAGAGAACATTTCCCCATGGATACAGACACTGGGTGGGGGGAAAACTTCCCCATGGATATAGGGTGGGAAAGTCCCCATGGATACAGACACGGGGTGGGAAAGCTTCCCATGGATACAGACAAAGCTCCCAAAGTCAGGGTGGCTAATCAGAGGTACCACTTTTCCACACGAAGACAAAATAAACTCAAGAATCTGCGGTGAACCCAGCAATATGCAGGCTTTCCGGTACCCCGCTTAACTAGTGAGATGCACAGCTTTAAGAGCAAGCATATCTAGTATCTGGAAGCCAAAATAAGCTTAAATGAATGCTCAGGATCAGAAACTGGTGTACTTTACAACAGAAACGACCGTACAGAGAACGCTATCTGATTATTCGAGTTTCTGCATATGCACGTGCTCGGGGTTCACCTTCAGTGGAATGTGCTCCCACTTTCTTCTGCCTGGTGGCTCTCTCTCCCCTCTCACGTTTAGAGTGTCCTTAAAGCTCTGGCTAAGGCAGCTTCACCAAGGAGTGCAATTAATTTAAACCTGCAGGCTGACTTTCACCTTCTCCTCTTATTCCTCTTATTGCCGGGAAGTTGTAGAGGATGAACGCAGCACAGCAGGAGACCGGGGGAAGAGCCCTTGGAGAAGAAAAGACCTGCTAGGCGACAGGACTCAGGGGACAGAGGATGGGAAAGGTCTCCCTCCAACCCAGTGCCTGTGCCCTGCAACAGGAAAGCAGCTGGAGAGCAACGCTACATATGTAAAGTTCTGCAGCTTCAAAGCACTTGACCTGACAGGGCTTGAAGCAGACTCTAACCTTCCTGAAGACAAAGCCTCAACTAGAGTTTATGCATGTGCTCACAGGTCCACATCGTGTCTTCCGAGCAGTTAATTCTCAGTTCATTCGTTCCTTGCTCTTCTCCCCTACGCTTCTGTAACTTATGAGATACTGCTGTTTAGAACCTCAACAACACAAGGCCACATTGAGTAAAACCAACCACCCACTTCCAAAATGTGCAAAAGATACGAACGGCGGAATGTGGGTATTTTTCTCTTGGGAAGAGTGAACAGGGAGGAGAATAGCAGAAAGGTCATTAAAATGTCTCATAAATGGATTTGATATTGTCTAACATATTAGTACCACAGAATCACAACTTGACTATAACTTTACATAAAAAGAATATGCAATGTACATATGTATATAGAAGCGTATATATAAATATATATATTCCAATTAAACACAAAGGAAACCAGAAGAACATTAAACACAAATGAAAAGGAAAAAAGGCAATGAATCTGGAAGCAAGCGAGGGTGAGTGCATGTGAGAATTAGAAGGCGGGAAAAGGAGACATGATATAATTATGTTATAATCGCAAAAGGTAATAAAAATGTTTAAAAATTATGTTCAAACTGCCACATATCTGTTGTGCTAGTCATTCTTTAGAATTGAGTCTCTCCAACTATTTACAATCTGAATTTAAAATTACTTTACATTTTAGTAGATGCACTTGATGGAGAAGCTCTGTCAATAGTCATCTATGTTTGTCATATTTGTAATTAGACTAATCAGGTTCTTTAGATTCATAGAGACTATATTCAGTATAGATAGATAATCTTCAACCTCTTCAAAGAGCTGTAGAAAATGGCATTTAATCTAACTTAGAGTTCGTGGTAGTGAGACACAATCGCTCCTGGTAACACCAATCTATTCCCGAGAGAATGTTGAGCACCAAAGACACTCCACCTGGAGCTTTTCTTCTTGGCAGAACTGGCCTTTGGGCAAAGAAATACCCATACCTCAACCACTGACAGAGATACAGAGTATCCACAAATGGATAAAACAGGACTGTCATATCCTGCCCAGACAGGGTAAGATAGTTTTGAAAAGTTTCTTGCCTTTGAAAATGGTATGTCAGTTACGTTAGGCCTTAGCCAAAGTTGGTTGCTTCAACATTGCAAATGAGACTTTGGGTGATTGCCCAGGTAGCCAGTTGTCTCTGTCATTTGTTGCACATTTTGGAAGTTTCTCGATTGCACTTCCTGTTTACTCAAGTAATACTGTTTCCCGTCTCAGATCTTCGATGGAGTTGAAGATTAGACAATTGTAGTTACCTTCCTCATTATTTAGCCAAGCTTAATTTCAACGCAATATTTAGACTCCTTGAAATAGAATGTTTAGTAAAACTTTTGTTATGCATTCCTTGCTTAATATTGTTTATTGTTTGTAATTTTATATTTGGTATCTGTTCCTATTGTATATAGTTGTATTGGGTTTGGATCGACGTTGTTTAGACAAAAGAGGGAGATGATGGGGAAATTCTGTCAACCAATCACATCTAGTTAAGGCATGACTACCTGGAGCCCTGGAAAAAAAACTGGGAGGACCCAGATGCACCCTCTCTCTGCACAGCTCCCGCTGGACAGATAAGAGGTCGGACCTCTCCCACTCTTGTAGCTTGAATTTCCCCTTATAACCATTAAAATATAATTGCTATTCTTGAACTGGCCTGGTTATTTATCGTACTGATCTAATTTGCAACATGCACTGTTAAACTGGTAACAAAGTGGCCAGCATTTAAGCAAAGAACAGGGCCACCCTGGAGGCCGCTCTCATCTGACAGAGACATAGAGCGATCCCAGCTCTTCTCTTGGGATTGCTTCAGCAGAGGGAAATGGTTTGGCTTTTATAGAAGCGAATAATTGCCATGGTCACGAATCACTCTGGTTACACTCCGAACAAGCACCCTAATTTTATGTTTGTATAACAGACAATCCCTTCAAATCCCTTTGCATAGGAGTCACAAGGGCCCATTCATTCTCTCAGTCATTCCACAAGCACATAGTGGAGCTCTTCCAAGTGTCGGGTTCTATACAGCAGGGAACAAAACAGTCAGAAGTAGCCTACAGGCACTTATCCAAAGCAACAGGGTGGGCCCCCAGCAGAAGAAAACAGAAGAAAACAGAAAACCAGACTCACAAATGTTCATGAGTATCAGGATGGTTATTTTACATTCTGGTATTAGGAAAACCAAGCAAGACATGAACATTTCAGCTGGGGTTCCAGTTCAGCTATTGTAAAAGCTATATCCCACAGTCTCTGGAGCAGAGGTATCGGGAAATTCACAGATACCAGAAGAAAGCTCACTTTGAAGAGAAAGTGTCAGTCTATTCTAAACGCTGAGGATTATAGTTGTGCTATTGCCAAAATACCACGGTGATCACAAGAGGCATTCTAGAAACACTACTTTTGTTGGGTAACTGTAATTCCTGTCTTTAAAGGACTTGAAATCCCCCAAATATACCTTGGTTGGGTGCTGACAGATGCCTGACTGGAGCATTCAGAGGCTTTTACACGGCACATGCATTCTAACCTGACTGCCGGGCCTTATCATTGCTATGCAGAGGGCCATGGTAAAATGCTGGCACAAAACCCAAGTCTAAACAGATCAAAGACCTCAACATAAAACCAACCACACTAAACCACATAGAAGAGAAAGCGGGAAGTACACATGAACACATTGGCATAGAAGACTACTTCCTAAATATAACTCCAGTAGCACAGACACTGAGAGCAACAATTAATAAATGAGACCTCCTGAAACTGAGAATCCTCTGTAAAGCAAAGGACATGGTCAGCAAGATAAAATGGCAGCCTACAGAATGGGAAAAGATCTTCACTAGCCCCTCATTAGACAGAGAGGGCTGATCTCTAAAATATACAAAGAACTCAAGAAATTGGTCATCAAAAGAATACATAATCCAATAAAAAATGAGTACAGACTCTCAACAGAGGAATATAAAATGGCTGAAAGATACTTAAGGAAATGTTCAACATCCTTAGTCATCAGAGAAATGCAAATCAAAACAACTCTGAGATTCTATCTTACACCTGTAATAATGGCCAAGATCAAAAACACTGATGACAACTTATGCTGGAGAGGTTATGGGGTGAAGGGAACACTCCTGCATTGCTGGTGGGAGCACAAACTAGTACAGTTGCTTTGGATATCAGTATGGTAATTTCTCAGAAAATTAGGAAACAACCTACCTCAAAACCCAAAAATACCACTTTTGGGCATATACCCAAAGGATGCTCAATCATACTACAAGGACATATGTTGAACTATGTTCATAGCAGCATTATTTGTCATAGACAGAACCAGGAAACAGCCTAAATGCCCTTTGATCAAAGAATGGATAAGGAAAATGTGATACATTTACACAATGGAGTACTACACGGTGGAGAAAATGACATCTTGCAATTTGCAGGCAAATGGATGGATCTAGAAAACATAATATTGAGTGAGGTATCCCAGAAAGTCAAATAATATGTACTCACTCATAAGTGGCTTTTAGACCTAAAGCAAAGGAAAACCAGCCTACAATTCACAATCTCAGAGAACCTAGACAACAATGAGGACCCTAAGAAAAATATACATGGATATTTTTAATCTAATCTACATGGGAAGTAGAAAAATACAAGATCTCCTGAGTAAATTGGGAGTGTGGGGATCGTGAGAGAGGGATGAATGGGAGGGGAGAGGAACGGAAGAGAGCAGAGAAAAATATATAGCTCAATATAAACAATTAAAAGAATGCTGAGAAACCATCCTCAGACCCCAGACAGAGACACAGCATCTGCCTGGCTACCACAATCATCCTCCAGTTCCCAACACTATGCTTTTTTTCAAAGCAGCAATCTCTGAGAAACTTCTAGACTCAAGCATTCCACTCTATTCATTAAACATTTCCACCTTCTGTGGTACACATCTGGACATGTGTTCATGAACGTCTCTGGAGGAAGAGTCCCACCTATCTATACTTCCTCCTCCCACACAAGACGGAACACTTGTCTTTCCATCAGATGGTTCTTTCTAGAGGGCATTTACGGAAGCTTCAAAGTGCACTCTTTACAGATAACCAACTTACAACTCTCCTAGGAGAAGGAAAAAGAAAGAAAGTAGATCTTTTGCAGAGAGCAGGAGGAGGGGAGGTCCACACAGTCTGGAGGAGTGCAATAGCACATGGGTGGTCAGGCCTGCAAACCCCTTCATCTTACAAACCAGCCCAGAGGGCAGGAACTGGGTTGCATGAGATGTAAGCTAGTGGCAGAAGCTGAGGTGGAATTGTGTGCTCCAGGCTCTTGTTATCAAAGAGCAGTGGACACTCATGCCTCCTACATGGCCTCCAAACAGAAACCTGCTTTACTACACAGGTGGAAGCTGAAGCACAGACACTGGAGAACCTGTGTATAACACAGCTCACAAATGGAGCAGAGCTATGGACATATACAGTGGGAGTCTACAGTGCATAGCACACAGCTCACAAACAGAGCTGGGCTATGGACAAACACTGTGGAGCCTACAGTGCATAGCACACAGCTCACTAACAGAGCTGGGCTATGGACATATACTGTGGGAGTCTACAGTGCATAGCACACAGCTCACAAACAGAGCTGGGCTATGGACATATACTGTGGGAGCCTACAGTGCATAGCACACAGCTCACTAACAGAGCTGGGCTATGGACATATACTGTGGGAGCCTACAGTGACTCGATTCCATCTTGACTTAAGGTCAAAGAGTGCAAGCTTGTTCTTGCTCCTCAAGGCCAAATAACAGGACGTTTGGCCAAAGGCATGGTTACTAGATATTTGAGAATTAAGGAGGTGATTATACTTGTTTGTTCTTTGAACCACGGTACAGAAGTCTTCTGCCCTCCCTCTTTTGCTTTGGGCATAAAGAGCTATGGGAAATAAATTTGGAGTGCTGCAGTATTCACTGAGAGCTCCCGAGTCTAGTCTGTCCTTTGCTCTTTCTCTAATCCTTGCTTCTCCTTTCAGGTATTGTTTGACAAGTCAGCTGGTCCCGACAGTGTACTGTCCAGAGCTGAAGTCTATGCTCCAATTATTATACCATGAGGTGTGTTGCGATTGTGAGAGACTTGAAGTTTTACCGTGAAGTCCCAAAGCCAGATCAAACCTCCTTCAGCAGTAACAGGAAATCTGAAAATAAACAACCCTGTGACTTTTCCTCATCTGTAACACCATCAACCTTCTTCCCAAATGCCTCGCCCTACTATGAGCAGAACAAACACGCCTCATGCTCATAAGAAATATGAAACGTAGCCTTTGAGTTTAAGTATTCTACGATTCCTGGGCACATTATTTAAACTTCCAGTGCCTCAGTGTCCCCCAGAGTGCAGGTCAGGATGCTAGCAGCTTCTTTGTTATAGAGACACTGAAAATGTATAATAAGAAAATGCATCTCCAAAGTTAATAATAAACACAGAAACACACCATACTTCCTAGCCATGACTGCTATCATTATTATTATTAATAATAATGCGTCTTCGAAAACTGACCATCTTACAGTCAACCACGTATGTGTCTGGGAGACATTCAATATTAGAAAGCAAATATTACTCCAGAGAGAAAATGATCTATGTTAAACTTCATTTTTGAATCAATAAATAAACACCACAAACATGCTTGTGTTCTTCTAACTTCTGGTAGATAATTTTTTATTTCTTTTCGGAGGTGATGGGATTGAACCAAGGCCTTGAGCATGCTTAGTGAGTGTTCTACTACTGAACTACATCCCAGGCCCAAATCTTTAAAGATGAGGTATGGTTATGTAGCCCAGGTTGGTGCACACTTGTGATCCTTCTGTCTCCATCTGAATGATGCCATTACAGATAGAGTGCGCTATGCCCGGCAGTAATTCTCTGATTCTAATGCACTAGTGAACAGTGGAAGTTGACATTCTAAGAAAATATCAGTTGTTCTAATTTATGGTAGAGCGATTAATGGAATATACAAGACCTTCTGAGACACAAACATCTCTGTGTGTGTACACACACACACACACACACACACACGTTACAACTTTCTTAGCAATACCCATTCAAAGACAGGTGTAAATGAAGGAATTGCTACCTCCTTCATAATTACACACTTCAGTCGCACCAAACCCATGTTCACAGTGCGGTATAAGCCGTGTTGACACAGTAGAGGCTTGAGATGTGCCCACAGCTGAGTCTTCCATCTTTTCCTCCTGCTTTTCAGGAGGAAAAGGCAGAGCATTTTCCCATAGCTGCGACTCCATGGTAGATGAGAGATACCAGGAACAAACCGAACAAAGCCAACCGGCATCTTGGAAGCAAGAATTGTAAGAACCAGCCAAGATCAACTGACCCATAGCTTACCACATAGGGAGAAACTGTTAGCCAACACTCGCTGGAGCATGACTATGATTTGTGTGTGTGGGGGGGGGAGCGTTTTTGAGAACTATCACGATCAGGATGACTGTTGCATCCAGATTCTGATTCAGTGCTACAGTGTGCCATCAAACAGGGCTTTCCTCCAGGGCTTTAGCTTCGTCCCTCTACCTCGACTACCTGCACTGTTAGGAAGACCTCAGAGGGCTTAGAAACGTATTGGGTACACAGCAAACAGCCACACAACATGAAGCAATATCTACAAACTAGCACGGAAAATGTTTGCATTGATTCTGGTTCTAAGCATCCTCAAATGCAACAAACCCTCAGACTGCTGAGCACTGCACTACACTTTGTGATTTCAATGCTTCCTGGGGTTGAAGACAGAAAACCTTCCCCACTGCCCTCTGTTCAACTACTTAGTCATGGATTGTTCACAGTGGCACGCATTTACTCACGAAGGCAAAGTGAGTCTGGGGCCCCAAGAGGCTCCATTCTGTTGCTGGAGAGACTGTGTTCTATGATGTTAAGGTTCCACTGTCAAGCAGCAATCTGAAACCAAGTATCATGTTCTCGGTTTTATGTCTAAGTCCCCAAGTACCTTATCTTCCTCCCGAAGTTCTGATTTCTTTTTTTTTTTTTTGAAAGTATATGTCTAAAACTTTAGATTTGGGGGTTATGAAGAATTTTCACACTGTGGATTTCAAGCTAGGTATCGGCTGACATTTTTTTTTGTCAACAGAATAAATATAACACGCCCGTAACAAAAGACAGAAATAAAGAGTGGCCTATTAGTTCACAATAATGCTGCTGGCACATAACATGTATCTCAGGCCGGTCTCAAAGTCACATAGATCTGCCTGCCTCTGCCCCATTAATCCAGGTGTAATCTTCTGCCAGGATTAAAGGTGTGCACCACCACAACTCAACTGCACTTATTTCTTATCTATATATTCAGGGTATTTTTTTTAATATTCTTAAATATGACAGTAACCAAATCATACAAATCAGCTAGTAGACACCAGGTACATATTTTAATAATTTGGGGTGGAGGCTGCTGAACAGATAAGAAGTCTCTATGTGGCAAACAACACTCTATATATGCCATGAGATAAACACCTATGTTGATAATTATAAAACTCCCAAGTTTCTTCAGAATTAAGAAAAATCTACTTTTAAGAAGCTCACTTCCCCTTGAGAGTTTATTACTTCATTTTTTCCGATACTTTCTAGACACTGTTAGTTCCCATCATTATTGACACGACTGGCAGAGCAAATGACAGACTCTTTAAGCAGAAGAGAGGAAGCAGGTACTCACAGTTTCTGCTCTGCACCCACACAGGCAGCATCTGCTACTGGAGATGATTATATTTGGGGGCTTAACAAGACACCCAGCTCCTTTCTATTTATTTTTATACCATTGGCTAAACCCCGGAGACGCTGTATCAAATCCTTGTCCAGCAACAGACACACGGGGGGGGGGGGGGGAGGAATATCAGTGATGTCACTACTCACTGGTGTGACAAGAATTTTTCTCTGAGTCAGGATAAACTTTTATAGATGTGCCCCCCTCCCCACACACAAGGTTGCTGACAGAAAGATAATCAATAAAAGTCCACACACGAAACCCCCCCTTTCCAGCTCTGAATTAAGTCTGTGACCGTATAGCCAGAAGCCCTTTGAGATGGTCTAACATCCACGCCCTTCCCTGCTCAGATCTCGACTACTTCTCCCACTTCAAATGAAACCCCTACTCCTCCCCAGAACCTTCCAGAGCCTGGGGCCTTCCCTGTGCTCACATTCCTGCAGCCACACTTGTGGCTTAGCATCTGTCATAATCTGGCTTCTCTCTGGCTTGTGAGCTGCTTAGGAAAACGTTTGTGGGCCTGGGTCACAGCTGTGTCTCCAGCACCTGGGGCGCACCCATGCTCACAGTGCAGACTATGAGAATATGCAGAACATGGTTCCCGCTAGGTGAACAGACTGGAAGCTTCCTGAACCATCACTCTCCGATTGATACCCACTAGTGACCACACCGCCAGTCAGACGGCCAACAGTCAGACAGTAAGGCAAGTCTCCTGCCACTTTTCATATAATCCCTGCTTTCCCCAGCAGCGACAGGAAGTTGCTGCTGCTCTCAGAGGGAAGAGACAGTTTCTGCAAGTAGTACAGCTACTGCTATGTTGTCCGTCCTCCTATAAACAACCCTTCAGGACCCACATTCCTGTGAGCAATCTCAATTAAGCTCACTGGTTCACACACACACACACACGGTATTATGAGGGAGATAAAAGAGGGTGGAGGTGAATTTGACTCAAATATGTCGTATGCATGTATGGGAATGTCAAAATTAACTCAATTATCATTTATAATTAATGACTGCTGATAGACCTTCTACAAAGTTCATGAACTCACACATTTACTCATTGCCTAGCAATTCTACCAGGTGGATACAGTGGCATCAACTTGTGAGAGGAAGAACAGCAAAGTTGGCACAGGTTAGAGACCTAAAAGTCCCAAACCTGTTCCAGGCAATCTTTAAGGTTTTCAGCAATGCAACCTGACCCGAGAACCAGATTGCTGTGGTTGCCAGTGCACATGAGCACATGCACGCACGCATGCTACTTATTGTGAATATCAAAGGATAAGGTATTATATTGTTTTGTAAGTAGAGATAGCCCTGTGCAGTGAGGTACCAAGGTAATACTGAGTGGCAAGGTACCAAGGCACTATAAGTCCGAAAGCATTTACTTCCTCCCTTTAAAAACAGAAGGCTGGATCTGCTTGGCTAGGGAAGGTCTGTCTGGGACTAAGTAGAACTTAAGAAGAAAGGTTCACTTCATTGAAAACAGTATAACCAAGTCCACGTGTAAATGTTGACTCAAAGGTCAGTGTTTCTGCATGCTTGGTCTGGTGCATAATATGTTTTAAATATCACCATTCCTCACTTTTCCACCGCCGCTGGTGAATCTTCTGTATTCATCTATCTCACTCATAGAGGACATCCCATCTTCAACAACTGAACACCCTCTTGCATTGAGTGACTGAAGTTCCCTGAGAAACAAAGTAACCACTGTAGATGTGCCTCCACCCTTTGCTTTATTTTGGAAAACAGGACTCTTTTTTATTTGAAATTTCATTGCTTCTCATTGCTTCCAGTCTGGCCGTGTTGTTTCCTCCTCGAACTTTACAGTGTCTTCCTGTCTGGACTTCTGAATAATAATCTGTCATTAAACCACAGCTGAATGCCTCTTTGTTAGGAGAACTTAAGAGCTGGAAGAAAGTGCCGTACATCGGCTCTACATGCTATTTGAGCATGACACTATTTTGTACAGAATTAGCCCAGGGTTTTGTACACATTTTGAAAATACAGACGTGAAGTTTTCTCTAAGAGATGTAGCTATCTAGATTTATATATGGCCTAGAAGCCTAGAACACGAGAGTAAAATAAACTATTTGAAAACCAAAGTGTCCTTATATGAAATACAGACCCAAATTGTGTGTGTGTGTGTGTGTGTGTGTAACAGAATTTGGTATTAAAAATCATGCATATACTGTTTTGCAAATGTCATGGGTTTTTTTTTTTTTGAGGCAAACTTTATTGTTAAGCAAGTCAGAAAAGACATAACCTAATGGTAAGGACTATGTTTAATCTTGTTAAACTATGTTAAATTTTAGAGGGCCTCAGGTTTCTGCAGGACCAGAGAGCAACCTGTGGCCAGACTCTGGTACAGTGGCCTCAGATGTCAGCAAAGGGCCCACACTTTGGCTCCACTGTGCCCAGCATCCTGTGAGAGTCTGGAGCATTGGTTCTAGTGGGCTCTGAGGTCATTATGTGTGTAGAGTTTCCGAGGTGCCAGTGGTCACTTCAGGACCCCTCTTACCTCTAGATGGAGGTGCATGGTAATACAGCCATTGAGGGTTTCTCAGAAAATTAAAACTAGAACTACCTTATTTTACCCCACTACTTCACACCTGGGCATATACCCAGAGAAGTACATAGAGGTATCTGTGCTCATGCCTACTGCTGCCGTATTCACTACAGGAATGAAACAGAATCAGCCTAGTTGTCATTTGGTCTGTCTATCTATCTATCTATCTATCTATCTATCTATCTATCTATCTATCTATCTATCTAATATATACACATATGCACATATATATGTGTATGTGGAAAAGGGGACGAGAAAGGCTACATATGAGGGTGTGAGGAAGGACTGAATGCAGGTACCGAGCAGGAGTTATGAAAGGGAATATGAGGTCATTGTTTTTCTCATTCTGATTCTGCTGTGGGATTTTTGATTTTGGTCGTAAACAAGTGCATAAAAATGTCTGATAGTAAAAGTAAACAATTCGTGTTGAGAAGTTTCACACATCTATCCTGAACAGCTAATCTCAATGTACTGACCCAATCAGACAGTTCTCGGGGCCAGTTCATTTCACTGCATTTTCTGTGCAACATTTTTGGTATGCACTTATGCAGTTAAATCTAGAGAGGAAAAAGGTTTGCATAGATAAAAGAGATATTACCTAAAATTATAAGATCTCCTAGAATTGAAAGGAAGATGACTTATAACTTTCAACTATAAATTGAGCAAAGGCCACAAACAGGTCACAGCAAGGAAAAGCTGAAGCAGTGAACGGTTGCCCAGCCTCACATTAGAGGAAGCGTGCGAACCGACCTTCAGGTGAGATTCCTTTCTCTCGCTGATTGGTTGAGTTTGGCCCCATGCTCCAGAGCAGAGCTGGGTACGTGTGTCAAGCACTGAAATTCCTCCATATTTTTTAGTATGGACACTTGGCAGGTGAAATTACTATATTAATCGGTCCTTTATGTATAAGTCTTTATTCATTTAAAATCTTATTTGTTTGTCTCTTGTTGGTAAATGCTAGGCCAATGTTCTGCCACTGAACTAAACTCTGGACTCTCAGGATTGTCTGTTTTATTTCTTGCATCTCAAAACTATATATCCTAACAAGATTGCTAACCGTGAGAGCCTGTGACTCTTAGAAAGAGCTGTCCTCTTGACTTAAACTCAACTAGGAATAAGTACACTGGTTACAAGATGCTTCTTGCTCAATTAAAAAAAATCTATTATAATGGATAGCTGTGTTTCTAGATTTTTTTTTCCGAACACAGAACTCATTTATAATTTTCAGTAAAAGTACCAAGAGTCTCCTAGGTTCTGAATAAGATAAAAGAATTCTCAGCACACTGCACACTTTCAGAACAAAACTATGAAGAATAAAAACAGTTTCCCAACTCAGTCATTCTCTGAGATTGGTCACTTATTCCCGGAGTCTGTAAAGAGGGGAAAAGGAACAGCAGAAACACACTAGCTCCCCTCAGCGAAATTATGCGGAGCTCGCCCTCTGACAGGACAGCGGCTGTCAGAACTCTGTGAAACTCCTTCGAAAACTCGATGGTGGGTCTCTACATTTTAAGGACCACGTTTTGTAACCCAAAAAGAAAAACAAAGGGAACCACTTTACAATACTTCATTTTCCTGATTTCATTCAATTTTCAACTGCAAATCTTTCATCCCTTCAATAAAAATTAAGGACATCAGGTCAGATTTTGTCACTGTTAAAACTGAAAGCTTCGCGGCTGCCCTCTCCTGGCCAGTGAGAAGGTGACAGCTTATTTTTGAAAGACTGCACTCAAAGGCCTCCAGTTCAGAGGCCTAAGGAATTTCCACTATCAAATGCCACACAGCTGGAGAATCAGGACAATTTATATCATTAAGCTCAAATTGTCTGACCACATATTACGAGCATAGTCAAGAGAGGAAAAATGTTTTGTATAATTTACTACAATTTCTTAGTAGTATTCAGAAGTAGTGATATGTTTGAGTTGATGAGTTGTGAGCAATTTTAATTGTGCTCATGTGCATGTGTGCATGTGTTTGATACTGGGGATCTTCTTCAATTTCTCTTCACTTTCATTTCTGAGACAGGGTCTCTCACTGAACCAGGAGCTCACAGATTCTTCTAGACTTACCTTGTCAGCACGTTCCCAGGGATCTGCCTTCTTTGTCCACCCAGGACTGGGATTATAGGGACCACCCACCATGCCCAGCTCTTTTCATGGATGCTGGGAATCAGGACTCATATTCTTAGGCTAATACAGTAAATGCTTTACCATTGCTTTGCCATCTCTGCAGCTAAAGTTTGCTTTTATAAGCAGGTAAACATGTATAATTGATAATGAAATTAATAGTTACTACAAGATCATTTAGGCAAATCCAACATAGTTTATATGGTGAAACTCTCTCGTGGTGGACGGGCAGTGAAGTCCATTAAAAACATGAATGGTGCGGATACAAAGACAACTCCATTAACACATAAAATATACAGTGGCAAAGGTTTATAGGCGGGACCAAGGCTGCATGTTGCTTGAATGTGCACATTTGTACAGTCACCTTTTTCATACCATAAACACCTAATATTAGCAATCAGTGAAACATACCTGGCTTAAAATGCGGTAAAGAATGAACTCCCGGCCATGTGTCTTCATTGGGTGTTCCAAGAACCTAGTAAAGAACAGGACATTGTGAAAACAGACATTATTTCCAAAGCACTCAAAGTCCTCAAGTGCAGGGTTTTCATTTCAATAAAAGCAAGCCGGGTAAAGAACAAGCCAAGGCGACTCTCTGCGTTCTAACAAATTCAGCTGAATGTGATAAATGAAGTCCATTATATTTTATCAGTTCATAATAAGTTAGTGAAGAATCACACAGTGCAATGTCATCTTCATGGAACTGAATAGTGTGCCAGTGCCCCTCACGGCTCTCTCACGAGGGACTGTCCTTCACTCCACCTTCAGAGAGCATCACTGCAGTTATGGGAGTTCACTCCACCTTCAGAGAGTATCATTGCAGCTATGAGAGCTCTGTCGTTTGCTCCCATTCCCTCTGTCTCAGCATTGCAATGTTTCGAGGACTCCAGAGTCACACTTTAACATGTTCAAAATCTCTCGGTACGCTTCAGTTTTAGCCACTGGGATTTACAGTTTCTTCTCCTCAAAATGGTCTTCTGCATGCAGCGTCTCTTTTTCTATCCTTGTTCCTGTTTCTCCCTCACCTACTTTTGCTCTTGTGAAAGGAATTCAAGGACAGTTAGGGCCCCCACATTCCACTCAAGTGTTCCCTGCTCTTAATGATGACAGGAACAAAACTCAGTAGTTCCCATCAAAAGTGTGGAGTTGAAGAGGTAAGAGCCTCAAAGACAAGCTTACTGGGTGTACACCTTTGCTGCTCTCCTCTCTCCAAGTAAACATGGGTGGGAAGGAGGTCCTCAGGGCTTCCCTTTCCACATTGATAAACCAGGAAGTGATGTTTGTCTCATCTGTCTGGAGAATATTCCATGGCATTCAATAAGTAAATAATGTCCTACAGAAAACCAGATTGACTCAGGGATGCAAGGGGTTTGGAGACAGCTCCTAGCTCAGGGGAGTCACAGTCAGATGCTGCCATTAACATGACCCTGGGCAAGCAAGACAGCCAGCAAGTTAGATGGGTAAGAGACAACGGTTAAAAACTGTGAAGAGGGTAGAGGGGTGGGCACAACGAAGACAAGGAAGCCACACACTGCTCTATCTGAGGATCAGCAGGCACTACCAGGGAGACACAATGCAGAGCTGGGGTGATTGGGCAGGGATTTACTGGTAAAGGATTCTAGGGCTCTGTTGGTCGAGAGTGGCACACACAGTGAGCATTTTATTTATGTTTCCTACCCTGGTGAGCCAGTAACAAACACAAGGATTGTGTCCTCAGATCCTCAGATATTAAATCAACACACGAGATAATAAAATTCTTCTTTGAAATTAGTTGGTTAATTTTGAAAACTATAATAAAATAGATCTTGTCTTGGTTACTACTCTATTGCTGCGATAAGACACCACAATGAAGGAACTTATAGAAGAAAATGTTTATTTGTGGCTTAGAGTTTCAGAGCGTAAGAGTATGTGGCCATTGTGGTGGAGATCATGACAGCAGGCAGGAAGACATGGTGCTGGCCAGTTGCTGAGAGCTCACACTTTTAGCCACAACCATGAGGCAGAGGGAAGTAACTGTAATGTTATGGGCTTTGGAAACCTTAAAGCCCAACCTAAGTGACACACCTCCTCCAATAAAGCCACACCCCCAATCCTTCCCAAACAGTTCAACCAACTTTGGACAAGCATTAAGACATAGGAGCCCATGGAGAACATTCTCATTCAAACCACCACAGAGCTATATAAACAAGGTTACATAACTGATGGACTGTATGGAGACAGTTCAGGAGACAGACAAGGGGCCCAGAGGGAAGAGCAAAGATGACTGTATAAAGAACTCTGGTAACAATGTCTCTGTGAAAGGCACTGTCCCACGTTTTCAGATCTCTCTCTCTCTCTCTCTCTCTCTCTCTCTCTCTCTCTCTCTCTCTCTCTCTTACACACATACACACACAGAAAGAGAAACACACACATATACAAATATACACACAGACACACACATGGCTGTCTGGAGATGATGTTCCTGTTTGTACTCACACTGGAGGTCAACAATACTAAACTTTAACAACTGAAGAGAAGCATGTTCAACTCAAATTTTGACATGACAGTCTTTGCATCACATATGGGCCTCTGGATATTCTATGAGCAGCAGTTCAGCAGGTCGAAGTCTTGCTGAACAATGACTACTGTCCTGGTGGTAATGTTCTCGTAATGCCCACAGCAGCAAGCTCTTTCCTAGGCATCACCCTCATCCCTGTACGGTGCTCTGTTTCATGGAGATAGCAAACCCTATGGCTTCCACATGAAAGTTAATGGGACAGACACATTCTTGAAGCCTTTGCTCAGGAAATGCAAAGTGGGCACAATGTTCAAAAGGGAAAATGAGAATGAAAAATTAATTTTGCTATAAGGCCTTTCAGAAGGGGCAGCGTGGGTTAGTGGATGATGGGCAAGGACAGGCATCTGTGCACTAGGGGAAGTATGTGCCTTGTCTCTGGGCCAGATTTTCATTTGCATGAACTAATAAGTTCCAATGCCAAGACATTTCAAAGTTAGCAAAAGAACATTGCCTAAAAGTCAAAAACATTCTTTTGTTAATAACTTATGAAAAAGAAAATTCCATTTGTGCTATCAGAATTTAAGAGTCCCCATACACATAAGTAAATGAGTTTATAGTATATGAAAGCCTCTGCCATCTCTAAATAACATGTCACAAGAGTTGAGAGGTCTTTTTTTTTTTAACTTTTTCTTTTATTTTTTGAAGTCATAATAGAACTGCATTTTACCTCCCCTTCCCTCACTCCAAACCTTCCATATACTTCTCCTTGCTCTCTTTCAAATTCGCAGTCTCTTTTTTCATTAATCATTGTTATGTGTGTGCACGCATACACATGCATTCCTAAATACATAAATATAACATGCTCAGTCTGTATAGCCTTAGTTACATGTGTGTTTTCTGGGTTTAACATCGGGAACCACAGCAATGGCCAGCATGTCACAATAACCCTCGTGGGGTTATTGTGCTGTAGGGGCACACATCCTTTGGCAGTAACCAACAGCTCTATAACTGGACTTATGACTCACTTAAGAATAAGAAAAGCATGCTTGGTACTGAAAACCTAAGCAACTATACAAGGCTAGTGAAGTCATAGATCTCGAGGGAGTAACCCACAACCAGCAGGCTAGGAAAACAGCATAATCCCTCACTACATCCCAAATACTTATCCTTATACCCATAGGTAAGTGTAGTTCTCACCCATGATTATGGAAACTTCTCTCCACGGCAAACAGATCACTAGAGAAGACTACAGTCAATCAAAACGTAGAGTTAAGAAGAACAGTCCCAACTGATTCATGGAAAATACGCCCCCTACACTGAAGGCTCGGGATCACTGCAGAAGAGGGAGTGGGAAGACTGTAAGAGGCAGAGGGATCAGGGAGTCTGCTGTGAGACTGGAAGGTCAGAAACTATACCCATAAAGTCTCACCAACAAGAAGACTATCTAAACACAAGCTGAACAAGGACAATAGACACTAAAGTGGATATGGGAAAGTCTAGGGGGCCTCAACCCGACACAAACAACTACAAGAATCTAAGCAATGTGGAGAGGAAGAAATAGTCTTCCCGGGGAAAAGCACACCACTTGGTTACCGGACACTAACCGGTCAGCTCTGAGGGGTCTTTTAAACACCCATTTGTGCAGGTCAGCTTTAAATCTACCCAAGCAGCCTGGGTGCCTCCAGCTTCCCACAACAGATGCAAAGCCTGGGACTCCCTTGGAGACACTCCTGGCCTGGTGAGGGGGGTAAACAGAGGAGAAATCAGTTTCCTTCCGCATGACCAAGGGTCTCTACAGGACACTGGGGTGGGTGTGGGGGAGGACACTATGCTTGGCTCCCCTGGGGAGGGGAAAATCTCAGTGCAGCGGAAGTTAGTGAGACATGGAGTATTGAGTCAAAGGCAGTGCCAATAAGGAAGGCATGGGAGCACCAGCGGGCAACTGGGGGGACAATTGCAGCATTTCATTTCTCAAAGCTGCCGACTGCCCTGCAGCGCTTGCTCTCCTTGCTTTCATTTCCTAAATGGCTGGCTGCTGCTTTGGCCAGCTGGACTCCCACATCTGCTTCACCTTTGCCTGAAATAGTCTCTGAACAATCTAGTTCAAGCCCATATTGCTTCTCTGTGATCCCAGAACACTTTCTTCAGACTTCTACTTACAGAACACCTGGTGGTCGACAGATGACTTGTTTTCCCATTGGACTGTGAGCCTCATAGTAGAGACCCTGTTTACCCTTAGAGTCTTTGTGTTCACCACATGTCTGGTACTCAATACAGATTTGGAAAATGTTGAATCACTGGATGGATGGATGGATGGATGGATGGATGGATGGATAGATGGATAAATGAATGGATGGATGGACAGATGGATGGATAGATGGATGGTTGGAAGGATGGATGGATGGACAGATGGATGGATGGATAGATGGAATTAATGGATTGATGGATGGAAGATGGATGGAGGGATAGATGACTGGGTGAATGACAGATAGATGAATGGATGGAGGGAGGGATGAATTGATGGATGGATGATGGATGTATTGTTGAATGGAGAGATGATGGATGATTGGGTGGATAATATATGGATGGACAGATGGATGGGCACATGGATGGATGGATGATAGGTGGATGAATGGGAGGATGATGAATGTATGGTGTGTCTGGATGACATAGTAAAGTACTTGGCCTTAGACTGAGAGGCTAAGATCATAAATCCAAGGGGGTTATATTTATCTGTTGCAGGGTTTAGTACCAATTATGAGAATGTAAATTTTATGTAGAGTTGAAATAGTCCCCAAGGACAAAAATGCAAGTTCCCCCACTAATTTCTGGGATAAACATAACACTTGCTGGTCAAATGCTGGGGTAAACCAATAAATTAATAGTAAGATATATGCCAGCCATTATTAAAAAAGAAAGGCAGTAAATATCAGAGAGTGACCAACAGTAAAACATAACACTTTTTGAAGCATATATAACTGTGTGTGCATATAGTGAGTCATGATGCAAAAATGTTTATCTAGTGGTTAGAACCAATTCCTCTTCCAACAAGAAGCTAAAAGCATAAATCAAGAATGCAAGAGATAAAAGAAGTTTAGGCTGAAGGGCAACGGGCTTAGCTCTGAGTCTGTTAAATGTTAGGAATGCCTTCAGGTCAAGAGAGAGGTTGTACGCAGGGCAACTGGAATCAGATACGGGTCGTGGGGAAGAATTTCAGACAGGAAGAATTCTTTGGAACTCCTCAGCATATATGTGGTAATTGAAAGCAAATGTCAAATACAAGTTACGAAATGGTCTCAGTTTCCTGTGCTCCCACGTATGTCAGAATCGTGTCTCTGCGACACACTGGAGTGTTTGCCATCTCTATCAAGCAAGCTTAAAACCATAATCCTAGCCTTGCTTTTCTGGGATTGGTCCTGACATTACTGCACCAACCTTACTCTCACCAGCCTTAGTTGACAGGAATAAGAAGAACAGGGTCCCTCTGTAGAAATATTTGATTTACAAATCCATGAAGAAAATAACTAGAGCTCAGAGTTAAAAAAAAATAGTGTTTGCTTGCAATATTTACTTATACTCCCCAACCGTTAACAATACAATAATGCTTATGTTTTTCCAACTTGTATTTGCATGAGCCTTGGGCCTGCTAACATGGAGCACATGGGCTTCCCCACCAAGAACACCCAGGGCTTCGGGAGAACAAGGACCACCAGAAGTCCTCCATAGCTTAAGAGGACCTAGAAGTCTCTAACAGAGACTCCAGCACAGGGTGATTCTGGCATATGGGTGTGGATAAGACTGGATCACACCAGTGTGAATAATGAAGGTAGACAGAAATGCTGGGTACTTGCTTCATGCTTTCAGGCTTCATGGGCATGGCCATATTAGGACTGATGACTATAAGCTGGTGTAGCTATGAACCCCAGATGAACAGAAAACCAAATAATGCATGTTCACCTGAATCAATGAAAGCCATACGTAGAACATCTCTACAGTAACACTGTGTCATGGCTCTAATACTCTTGACTCATGACTGTTTCTGGCTCCTCAGTGGGAAATCCTGAGGACAGTCATAGCAAAACTCAATGGGATTATCATACACCGCACTCTGGAAGAGATGCTGGAGAATGAGAAGAGAAAAAGAAAGTTGATGGTTCAAAACCCTTGTCAGGACAGTACACTCTCCATCTAGGACGATGGTCAAGTGGGAGTGCAGATACTTCATATTGCCCAGAACCACACGACACTGTGCCCTGTGGAGGAGATGGGTGGTGAGAAGCAAGGGTCCAAGGAGCATGGTGAGACAGCAATCTTAAGAGGACACGGTGGTGGCAGGAATGGCAAAGAGTTACAAGATGAGTTAAGCTAAGAAAAACGGGCAAGGTGCAAGAAGAAGTAAGTCAAGGATGCCTGGGACAGAAGAAAATACTGCTGGCAAATTTAAGTATGGAAATATCTAGAAATGCACCTTGCATGCTTAAATCAAATTGTTACTATGAAGGTTCGAATCTGGCGCTTCTCCACAGTCTTGGGTCTCCAGCTGGGGTGCTATTTTGAAAGGTTATGGAGCCTGGAATTTGGCTCCAGTCTAGATCTCTGCTTCCTGGTAAGCCACCTCTTGGTGACTGAATCTTGTGATTCGCCTCACACTGCCACCTACAGATAACACTGTTCTTGCTACCACACCATCTGAATCACCTCTAAAACAATGAGCCAGCACAAATCTTTCTTCCCTTAGGTTGCTCTACAGGTATTTTTGTCAGAGTAAAATGGAATCTAAAACAGCCATTCTCTATTTATCTATAGCTTCTGAGGCAGCCATGGGATTTCTATAAGGTATTGAGTAAAAGCAGTAATGTCTGTCTGCACAGGGATGGGTGGCTGAATGAGGTAGAAAACCCTTCACTCTTTAACTTTGGATCACACTCAGTGTCTCTTCACACTGGATTTATGCTTTCCCGACCGCAGGGCACTGTCTAAGAGTAGGTTAGTTAGGGAAGACCCACTCTAAATGTGGGTGGCGCCACTCCCTGGGCTGGAGTTCTAGTTGTATAAAAAGAAACTGAGTACCAGGGCTCATAGCTCTCTGCTTCCAGACTGTGCATGTACTGTGACCTGCCACCTCAATTACCATGTGATACCATGGTAAATAATTCCATCGTTAAGTTGCTTACGTCAGGCACGCTGTCATGGCAACAAGACTAGTAGTTAAGGTACCACCTGCGGTGGTTTGGATGAGAATGGCTTCCACAGGCTCCTATCCCTAGGTGATTTCCTGTTTGGGAAGGATTAAGAGGTGTGGCCTTGTTGGAGGAGGTATATCACTGGGGGTGCTCTTTGAGCTTTCAAAAGCCCACCTCAGGTTCTCTTTCTCTCTCTCTCCTTCCCTCTTTCCCTCTCTCTGCTTGCGCCTATGGGTCCGATATAAAGATCTCATCTAGTGCTCCAGTCCCATGTATTTTCTTCTTCCCACCATGATCATCATGGACTATCCCTCTAAAACTGCAAGCTCACTCCTTAAATGCCTTCTAAGAGTTGTCTAATTCATGGTGCCTCTTTACAGCAAGAGAACAGTAATGAATGAAGAGAAACACACTAAGGGCTGACAATATAGCCCTCTCTGATATCTGATAAACGCTAAAAGCGGTGGCATAATGGGACCAGATTTATGACTCATCAAATTCCTGGAGACTCAGGTAGACTTGGTAGACCAGAAATTGGGCGATGCAGAAAGTGGCCACAGAAGGAGGCTGAGGAAGGGCTCTTACTTGGCACACATGACAACCACCAGGAGTGAGTGGCTAAAGCAGCTATGTTGCATGCTCACTTGCCAGATTCCTCCCTTTTTGTCACCTGATATCTTCACTGCCTGGTGCTGGCACGTGTGACCATGCCCGGCTTTAATGTGGAAGCTTGGGATTTGAACTCAGGCCCTCATATTTGAGCTACAAACACTCTTAAGCATTGCACCATTGCCTGAGCCCACCCCACCCCACCCCCCAACTTCTGGTCCTAAGGCCAGTGGTGGGATAATATTTGGTCTAGAGCAGCCTTCCCCACAGTGGGAGATAGGAAACCTCACATGCAAGTGGGTTTAGTTGACAAATAGAACTTGGCATGACAGTTACTGTCTTGAAGAAAAGTTGTTCCTTCTTTGGCTCTCTTTCAATTCTTTTGAGAACATTAAGAAAAAAACCTCTCATCTTGCACCTTGGTGTTTGTTTTTTACAACCCCCAAACACTTGGCACTCATCCCTTTGATGAGGAAGTGGGCCTTAGGTTTAGAATCCCGGGTGGGTAAGATCAAACTTAATAATATTTCTTACTTACTTTCATTGATTTTATTTTATTTTCCATTTTGGAAACTCCTAAGAGATTTCTGCTTTCTGTAGTGATACAGACAAGCAAAATTATTTGAAATGAGTTGATTGAAGGGATAATATTAAACCAGGGACAGCAGGCCACGGTGCTGCAGCAGAGGTCTCAGAAACAAAGACAGGGAAGCTGACCAAGGGATTCACTGTCTTGGTTGGGGAGGGCACTGCAGTGTTGAGGCAGCAAGTAAACCCCTAGGAGTCACTGCGGGTAGGCTGCTTGTAGAACTAAATGCTAAGAAGCGGCGTATATAGATCTACCCTCCATTAGTAATAAAGAGCAGGGGACCAGGGACTTCTCAGGTCTGCCCTCAAAACAGAGCAGTTGAATATAAAGACACAACAGGATTTCCTAAGACACTTTTAACGTCTTTCTTGCTATTTTTATACATGTCTCAACCATACCGTTAGTTTTCCTGATAGTTTCTGGTTTTAATTTCCCTGGGTAGTCTTAAATCCACCCATTTTCTCCTTCTCTTGGCACATCCAGACTACACCAGGGTCCTGTCTCCGGCTGAGCCCAGCACTCTCCCGGTGATCTACTTCTCAGTATCCGTACCGTCCTCCAAGTAATACAGTCGTACTCCTGACTGTCTCTGCGACATCAGATTGGAAGTGCCACTCTGGGAGGAAAAGTCTTCGATGGCCAAAGACTTTTCACTGCAGATGAACTGTCTCCCGTGACTCGTGACTCGCTGTGGCCTGCTGCCTGTGACCTGGCCGAGGCCTACAGACCCCTCTTCCCTTATCCACAATTGTTTGCACATTCTTTGCTCTTTGAGCTCTGTCACACTGGTTTTCAGAGCCTGCATCTGGCACATTCATTCGCTAACCACAACTTTCCCACATGCCATTCTGAAGCCTGGCCCTCTGGCCCTCTCCATGTAATTAGCCGCTGCCTAGTCTCTCAGCTCTGTGCTGAAACCTCATCCTCAGGTCAAGTCCCACGGCCTGGGTGTTAGGACAGGATTCCTGTAATATGCAATTGCCTTGCCACAAGCTACATAGCAACTGTCACAGACTAAATTTTAGTAAATGTTTACTTTGCCGTCAATGACTTTTTCATTTGTTCCTTCGTTTACTTTCCATTCCTTTTCCTACCTAAGTCTGTGGCATAAATGAGGCCCTTAATACTTGTTGAATAAACTATATAGACTTGGAGAATCCTTATGAATGACTAATGGGTATCAGACTATAGAAACTTATTCTTAATATTCTCCAAATAAAAGCTGTGTCTCATATACACAAGGTATATATTATCCATACTATTTAACTTCATACTCCTAAAGAACAGAAATGCACCTTCAGATTTTACTTAGGAACCAGGCAGTGGGATGGTTTAAGTTAAAAGGTTGTGTACTGAGATGCAAGAAAAAAGGTTTGATATGTGTGCATTCCTGTCCCCAGGAACACTGACTAAAAAGCTCATGATTGTCAAAGCCACGCGGAACACAGGACAGTACCACCAAGACTTTCCCTTTACATAAGGGTCTAGATGAAGCCAAGATTTCCTATGGAACTGCTCTAACTTGACAAAGTTCAAATTTCTGTGTAAAAATTACTTAATTCAAATTTTATACAAAATAAAAACGAAATGGGTCCACGTCCTGAATTCAGAGAAGCAGGGCCACATTGAGCTTATGTAAGGTATGTTAACTTTAGCCAGACATTAGTAAAATTAGTTGTTATTCACTGGGGTAGCTTATTACCCCTGGGAAACACAGGTCAAGGTCGCCGAGTGAGAAAATGCTGGTCACCTGACTAGAAAGGCAAGGGTTCTAAGCGCCATACTTCCTGTCTCCCAGGGACAGAGCAGTCATGAGGTTCAGAGTTTCAGGAACACAGACTTTGTCATTCTTTCCCCTCGGCATACATGCACACACATTTAAGTATGTCAGTGCATGTATATAGAGTGTAGGTGTGCCCATACATACACATGAGCACCCTTTTCAACATTTTTATCAATGACTTGACAGAGGCAGAGAGGAACTGCCTTACACTTACAAGAGACTTGTGGGACCAGGGAAGCTCAGGGCGCACAGTACGTGCTCAGCATGCAAGAGGCCCAAGCGCCAATCCTAAGCACCCCCAAACTGGTGAGGATGTTTGGCGTACGGTACAGCAGAAACAACCGTCTACCCAACGCAGAGAAAGCTGGCAGCAGTAAGCATGAAGTTCACGACTCGGGCCCCACTTAGCTGTTCATGATGGAAAAGAGACAGCAGACAGTAAGTGACATTTGAAAGCCCATTGGAGAGCTTCCTGAAGCCCACCACTTGTTAGCCACACCCATTTCCCAGATTGTGGGAGTGATCAGTGACTTGTCTGAACAATGGAATGCCAGAAAGGTTGGATTTTGCTTCTGTGACTATGTTGTAGACTCCTCTTGCGTGAGAAAACTCCCTTCCTGGCTTTTTGGAAGCAAACAGCCATGGTGGGAGGGTTCAGAGACAAGAAGCTGTGGTTGATCCAAGCCAACAGCCGGCAAAAAAAAATTGGTGAGTCAGTACAATAGCCAGCAAGAAACTGTTTCCAGCAACCACATGAACTTGGATGTCTGTCCTTATCTAGTTTACCTTATTTAAACTTGCAAGCCCCAGCAGATTCCTTGATTGCATCCCCGTGGGACCGGGAAGCAGAGGAACCATCTTGTCCAACTCTGGAAATTCCCAACCCACAGAAATGTTGAGGTGATAAACATGCATTGATTTGGCGAGTTTCGGGCAACACTTTTTACAGCAACAAGCAGCTTCTGCTGTGGCTGGCCCGAGGAATACTATGCCAGCGGCAGATACCGCACATAAAAGTGGCTGGGGGAAAAATAGGGCAGTCCAGAGGATGGTGGGCCTGCATCTTGTGAAGGCATCTGGAAACGTTCACACGTGTTAAAAAGAGTGGTTTGGGCTCTTATCTCCAAGCGATGAAAAACTGCCTCGTCTCCCAGAGGAGAATTAGCATTGTGCCCAGGCAGATACAAACCAGCATCGAGGGAGTAAGATATTCATAAAAAGAAAGAAATGAGAAAAGCTGTGTAAAATGCAATGAGCGTGTTCAGGAGAGTCAGGAGAGCGAAGGGTTGCACGATCACAGTTCGTGTTCACCTAAAGGTCGGATTCTGCCTCCAGAATGGAACAGCCGTGATATAATACGGTGGCAGACAATCTGGATTTATGTCTGCTGTTTTTATTCAGCTATAACTCAACTTGAAATACACACAAAGGTGAGTTAATAAACAGGTTTGACTAATGAAAAAGAAAGAGAAGTCATTCACAAAGGCTTTCCTTTTATATTTACTTATATAACTACCCAGTTACATATATATTTATAGCTCTGTTCTTTCTTCTGTAGGTCCTAAGCCACCACAGATAATGATATCATGTTTTGAGTATTCGCTGCAGCAATGGCATGCAAGCTGGCTGTGGGATTTCATAAAGACTGCTCCGAGCAGAATGGATAAGCACTGGGGGGGGGGGGGGCATCCAGAGGCAGAGGACATAAGGGATGGGGGTGGTTAGAACAAAGTAGCATCGCATGTACCCACGGAGATGCCGTAATGATGCCCATTACTTTGCATGTCAAATTTAAAAAGTTAACTAAGAAAAAGTAGTGATAAGGTGAGATCATATTTCTTTAAAATCAAAAGGAAACAAGACTCCGTTTAAAATGCCCGGATTCTGGGCTGTGGTTTGCAGAGCAGCAGAACCGTGGTGAGGTGCTGAAGAGCCCCACGCATTACATAGAAAAGGCCATCAGGGGGAGCCTGTAGACCAAAAAAGTAGAAGCCGCGGGAGAAAAAGGATACAATATTTTAAACTGGCTGTCCAACTGCAAGAACTGGGTTGAAAGAGAGGATGTTTTCAAATATTTGCAGCGTTCTCAGCACACGGCCAACATTTAGATGGGAAGGGACCCAGATAAGTAAGGACAGCTTTTGCAAAGCGTTCAGTACAAATGCAGTTAGCAACAGTCTGGCTCAGGGGTGCCGGCCCCATATGGGACGCCTCTATAAGCATTAAGAAAATATTCACCAAAACAAGGAGATTAGGATAGCCACGTAAGCAAGCATGAACTTGAGTTGAGTATCATGTAAAAGCCAGGCGGTGCGGTGGACCTGCAACCCCAGTGTTGGGGAGGCGGAGACACAGCCCCGAGCATTGCTGACCACTTAGTACAGTTGCGTGGGTGAGCTCCCGTTTCAGGGAGAGATCCGGTCTCAAAACACAAGGTAGAGACTAAGAGAGGAATGTCACTCACCACAGACCTTTGTCCTTCTCACATGTGTGCACACGCAACCGTGTACATGTGCAAACATAAACACACGCACACACAGAGAGGAAATACGGAGAGAGCTGAGGAATTATCTCAGTAAGGAAAGTACTTGTCGTACAAACATGATCCAGCACCCAGCTCGATGTGGTAGTGCCATGTCTGTAATCTCTGCACTGCACTAAAGAAGCAGGGACAGGAGGATGCCTGGGGCTTGCTGGACAGCTTGCTGGACAGCTGGTCTAGCCTACTTAGTAAGACATCCTGTCACAAAAACATCAAGGTGGAAGATGCCCAAGGAACAACACTTAAGGCTGTCCTCTGGCTTTCACGTGTTCAAGAATACACACGAATGTGTACCAGTGTATAAACTGATACATGCGTGTACGTGTGTGTGTGTGTGTGTGTGTGTGTGTGTGTGTGTGCACCAGAAATAATGGCTGAGACACTCCCACCCCAATGAGTCACTTTACCTGGCCCAGAGGAAAGCAAGGATATGTAAAATATTCTAAAGCTCACTAATATACAACTAGGGCTGAGCCTGTTACCGTCCAACCAGGCAACCCTTAGAGGCTTCTCTGGTAAGTGACTTGTAGATTCACTTGTTTGCTTTTAACCTGAGCCCAGGGCCCACAGATGATTCCCAGAGAAAAAAAAAAAAACAAAACAGTTTTTGGAAAACTTTGAGAAGAAACAAAAACCAACTTTTCAATTGTTCCAGAAAATGCTCTGTATAACTAGAAAGTCCTACAGTAAGAACAGTTCACTTAAAATGATTTTCCCCCAAATGTTTTCATTCTTTCCATCTCTCTTTCTCCCGCTGCTTTGATTCCGTCTGCCCAACCCTGACCCCTCACTGCTGTCAGCCCCATCGCAATGACTTTTCTTTCCTGAGTCGGTGAGTCACTGGGACAGGACCTCAGACTATCACTCCCCAGCTGTGCACCACGGGAGCCAAGGCAATGAGAAGAGCAGGTAGCAGGCAGTAGGTAGGGCAGCTGTGGGGGAGGGGCGCTCCTCATGCTCCATCCGAAAGCTGCTTGCTCACTGGAGCACCACAGCAGAGCTTCCAAGAGACCCAAGAGAGGGACCTGGGGACAGAAGCAGAAGATGGGGGACTCTGCCACTCAGGGTGTGCTCCTTCAGTTAGCAGCACGAGGATGGCTCGGGAGCAGCACAAACTCCAAGGGATTCTGAGCATACTGGTGTGAGAACCACTGCTTTGCCAGCCTCATTCTAGGGACATCCCACCCCAACCTAAAACACAGGAGCAATGCAGAGGAAGTCCTGACATACCTGGAACAAGGGGCTGAGGCAGGCTGGAGTTCAGCGCCACGCGCATCTCAGGTGATGAGAATTTAAGAACTTGCTCTCAGCTTTACGCATCAGAGCTCGCCACATTCCTTCCTGTCCTCGCTGGGCTGTCTCACAGCCTCGCTGTCTCTAATGGAACAATGCATCCTACCGCTTCAGGACTCAAATAATGATCCTGGTCCACCCACGGAAACCCTTCACTGTGGCTGCTGCATGCTTAAGACTAGTTAAATGGTAAAAGTTAACGTTGATTTGGATTACCTCGAAATCCAACATGATAAAGCTATCAATCAAGAAACATCAATATCCTCAAGACTATTATTTAAAATACATTTGTGATGATTCAAATGACATGGGCAGCTGGTGGCTGTTGGAAGACCATTAGGCGGTACAGTTTTGCTAGAGGGAGTTGTCACTGGGGGCAGGCTCTGAGGTTTTAAAAGTCATGTGCCGCTTCCAGTGAGCTCTGTGTGCTTCTTGTTTGTGGCGGGAGAGGTAAGCTTGGTCACAGCTCCAGTGCCATGCCTGCCTACCTGCTGCAATGCTCTCCTGCCTATGGTGATGGCTTCCTATCCCTTAGAACCAAAAACCCCAAATAGACTTTTCCTTCTAAAAGAGGCCTTGGTCATGGTGGTTTAGCACAGCAATAGAAAAGTGAACTAATATGAAATTTCACACAAAAAGCATGAAAACATGAATACATTACTTTCTTGTGACTGCAAAAATACACATTTGATACCTTAGAACAAAATAAATGTATCCCCTCCCAGTTCGGGGCCTGAAGCCAGCAACAGCTTCAGTGAGCTGGGATGGCGATGTCAGCGGGGCTTTAGTCAAAATACAGGCTTCATACAAGAACCAGTTTTGTCCTGTTTCAGCTGTTATTGGTGCCTGACATTCCTTGGTGTTTGGTCACATCAATTCAGTTTCTTCCTCCGACTTCATTCTGCCTTCTGTTTCAACTCTCCACACATTCCTTTCTTATAAGGCCACAACTGAGCGCCTGTCTGGAAACTCAATGGTGTACTCTCCTTCTCAAGGCCCTTACCTTAACAGCATTTACAAACATCACTGTTCCAAACAAGGTAAAGTTAAGGTTCTGCCTAATATCTTGGGATATCTATTTAGCCTACAATGGAGTGAAAAATCACCATTTCTGAAGTTTTCTTTATAAATGGTTTTCAAAGAGCAGACTGTGCACTATAAATATATGAACTCAACAGAAGAGGCCATGGAAATACATCCACTTGGCTGCAGTAACTCAGAAGAAGCTGCCTTGGTGTTTGCAAGTTTACATATATGATTCCATGCATTGTTTATCAATCTAGTCAAATGGCCCAATCATGGAGAATGCCAAGAGAAGACATCATCCCTTAAGTGCCCTAGGCAGGAGTCACACACAGCATCAGGACCCTGGTTGGATCTATAATCCCTGATCCCGAGTCTCTTCCCATCTCAGCATACAGACTTATTGGGCAGACATTATTGATATGACTGTAATTTGCCTCCACTGACTTGCATGCAAGCAGCTTATGCATGCAAGAACAGCCAAGACCAACAAACTGAAGCTGAGTGGCTGGCCAGATGACCTCTCAGCTAAGTGACCCTGTCCCTCTCTACAGGAGCTGCTGATACCCTGTGGATCTCCTGAACATACTTCCTTTAAGGATGACATTCCCATGTGGTTCTTCCCATGAAAACCAAGTTTGTGATCCATTCTCATTTGACCCTGGAAATTGTATATAGAAATGTTTCTCCTCAAACCAAGGAGAAAAATACTGTATTCATTATCTTTTTCTTTCCTTGAACCGGACATACAGAATTTTGTCTAAATTAACTCACCTAGGCAAGAACTAGGTCATTAGAAACCACATATCTAACCATGTGCTCTCTACCTGAAATGAACTCCACCTAAATCATGTTCATTATTGTCTTTCATTTAAGTAACTTTATTTTTAAGAAGGACATATAACATTTTCTATCATTTATTTTAAGGTTTCTACACAGGATATAATACTATCACCAATCTTTTAGATTTTCTCACTTATTGTCATATTGCTAAATTTATCCCTGGTGTCACTATTATGTGGATGGAATACGGCTCATCCAGTCTCCTGATCATGGCACCATCACGTCTTATAGGTTTCCACGCTGTTACAGGAAGGAAAAGTTCACCATGAGGCCCGGCAGTGGAAAGCTCCAGGAGACCTGGATTAGCCAGCAATCTGCTATCAATGCAGAAGCAAAACAGTGATCCCATCTGGGTTGAATTCCCTAAGTCAGAAAGCTGTGAGAGACCCATACTAACTCCCCTCCCTCTGAGAGAGTAAACAAACGAAAACCAAATCCTAGGAATGCTAATAAATCTCCAGGCCAGTTCAAAAAAAGGTAGATTTCACAAAAAAACCCAAAAAAATTAGAAAAGAAAACTTAAGACCATGTGTTCTGATAGAAAAGCCTTTCTGATATGAATCTATCCGCCATGAGCATCTCTGTGTTCCTCAGAGGGAGGCAGCCAGGCAGATGGACAGAACTTTTAGACCTTCTCCAAGCTAGAGACTGGGATAGCAAACCTACTCTCAAGGAGGAAGAATAGCATGGACAACGGCTTCCTAGAAGGATATGTTTGGTGGAGACCCTAACCCTAAACCACATCACTCTAACTCAACCCAAACCACTAGGTGACAGCCTTGGGTTTCTCCCCACTCTTCTTCAAATTCCCTACATCTTCTTTTAGAGAGGCATCTACTTGGACACAGGATGGGGCATTGCAGAGACAGGTATGAGGATCTCGAGAGAGGTGGGGTATACAGAAAGGGGCCATTTTCTCTGCTCTGTGGTTTTCATGGGGGCAGAAGGGACAGGCAGAAGCAGAGAAAACCCCGAGGACTGGCCCAGGCAGACAACGGTCCTTAAGGCTGCTCCTACACTGAGAAAATGTAGGACAAGGCCTGTGTTTGCAGAGAAAATCCATACATTTCGTCACCCTAAAAAATGGTGCTGTTATTGTTAGAGCTGGGAAGGGTCTACAGGGCTGAATGAATTACCCTAAAACCACGGCAGGCATACTGGCAGGAAATCGCTACAGGGATTTATGCCAACAATAGTTTTATTAAAAACATTTATTAAAATGCATTTCAATTCTATTTTCTCATGTGTAGATCCTCGCTTGTGGGGCTTCTTGTATGTATGTACCTGGGGATTATTAGCATGGCTCTTGGCTATGGAGCTGGAAAAGAAGCCAGAAGTGGACAAAGAGGTACTGAGGAAAGGGGAGGGCAACAGGACACCCGAGACACCACAGCTGAGGGAAATGATATGGGGGTGGAGAGGGGGCGGGGCTCAAGCAGAGAGAAGGGAGGAGATCAGTGAAGACGCAGTAATGACACCTGGTAGTGCCCGTGCCAGGTTTTCTTAAAGGGCTGCATTTGAGACATCTTGGCAGTATATATAAAATATAGATAGCTAAGATTAAAATTTTAATAGGTGTGTATAGTATTAAATTCTTATTTACTTATCACTGATTTACAAGAGCCAGCGACCATGATCAGCTAGGACACAGCCATGGGAAAAGACAGAGCCTGTATGGGCAACACGAATCCTAAACTCCAGTGCCTAGGGGAGTGTTCTTGTCCTGGACTGACTTCTGTCCACAGTGTGATGCTGTCCTGGGCACCTACTTCCCACTTTTACCCATGTTCCCTTCAGTGGGTTGCTGGCTCCTAGCAGTTAAAGGGTCAGGAACGGGTATTTAGTTTTGTTGCTCCTAATCTGAGACGAGTTAAACAGTAAGAGGAGGCATTCCTAGGATTACAGCTTGGGCCACACCCTCCAGTCACTGACACCTGAATTTTAGGGTTTCTGCAGTTCGCTGGACAATCCTGAGGTCTGTGGTAACAATGCTTCGGGTACAGCTTGAAGTTGCTGCAGCTCTTCACTGTCAGAGCTAAATCACTTTGCATCCTCAGTGACACCACGCCATACACCTTCCTACTGTAAGCTATCCAAGTTTAATAATACATAGGAACACGCACACACATACGTTCTCTCTTTATGCGTTGCTTGTTTGAGATAGGTCTGGCTTAGCGCATCACTCTTGCCGCTGCCTCCTGAGTGCTGGGATTGTAAGTACCCCCTCCCCCAGACAACTTCCTGGTATACTTTAAAGTACTTCTGTATCAATAACACATCTGGACAATCATTTTCCAATAACTAGAAACAGTAATAGCACGTTGTAGATCACAGATGCGCCAGCTAAGACGCAGACGTCTAAGCTCATCCATATTCATTCTTCCTTATCATTTGGCTAATATTTTTGAACACTGACAGGGAAAGCAGCCAACAGACCTCTCTACCTACTTAAAGGCACCAAGGAAAGGACAGTGGGAACCTGGCCTAAAGGAGTCTCTGGTAAGAAGCACAGAGGTTTTAACTTCTCCGATACCAGGAGAATGTAGACAGTTTCTAAAGACGGTGGGGAGAGGGCTCCATCACGTGTGGCTATGAGATGGGACAAGATGAATAATAAGCCCTAACCCTGCTATATGCTGACATACACGCAGGGCATCGGAGACAGGCAGAGCGGCTTGCCAAGGGTTACACAGGTTAATGGTGACTGGTGGGGGAAGGGAGAGCAGATGGTTTCTGAACTCTGGGGACATTCCCATTAGATCACACCAGAAAAATAACTTCACCGCACATGCTGATCTTGGCCACTTTGGGAAGAGCAGGAGATAAAGAGCCTCAGCCCGCAGGGTACTTTCTGTCACACCTCTGGAGGAACCGGCTGCCTTGTTATTTCTTGAAAAGCTCTTGGGATGACCAGCCAGTCATACAACACTCCCAAGCTGGCTTATCATGTGGGGTAAGGGATAATGTTTCTGAAAAGTTAGGGTCTGGGATGCCCACAGCTTGACCCCTGCCACAGCTCAGCTGCCGCAGGGCTCCTCACTGCTGTGGAAGGTAACACTGTGTCCCCCCTCCCCGTAATAGGTCACAGGGAGAGATGCCTGTCAGGAAAAGGACCAACGCCAGTCCCTCCATGGCTCAGGGGATCCTCGTGCTCTGAGGTCCTAGAATAGCCAGCAAGTCTCCCTCCTAAACGAGTTTGCCCAGAGTCTGAATTTCTAGCCACTTAAGTCCTGTTGTTCAGTGAAACAAGCTGGGGACTGGAGATGGCACTGAGGAGACATGTTTGCAAGATGAACTGTCAGGACTGGGCTGTCATGAGGACCTGAGCTGGATCCCTGGAATCTGCGTGAAAACAGCTTTGCATGGTGGTGAATCCTTGTAACCCAGTGATGGAGAAGCAGAAATGGGGGATTCCATGGGCTTGCTGGACAGCTGGCTTAGTCTACTCAGGAAGTCCCATCCCAGTGAAAAGATACCATCCCAGTAAAAAAAGCAAACAAATAAAAGTGATGGAGGAGAGACACGTGAACTTGATATGAGACATCCATGCACACAAGTCCAGTATCCCACTTCTGCTCCAAATCAGGGTTTACTTGTAAATTGTTAAAAAAAAAATCCCAGGGACTCATTCTCATACCACATTAAAAAATACATTAATAAGGAAAGGAAACCATCGCCTCCTCCATTTTTCCACATAGCTGTAGAGACTGCACAGGCAGCTGCTGCTTGCTCTTGCTTTCACCAGAGCAGCACCGGCCTCACAGACAGTGCCTTTCAGACTATACGGAAACTAAAACGAGCCACTCTGTCTTTCCTTCTCTCACTAGCCTTGTCCCCAGAGAGACCAAGGTCACCCACAGTCCCTTAGAGTACGAGACCTGAGTCTAAGAACAGCTGCCCCCTTCATCGCCCCCTCGTTCTGCTCTGCACACACGGGTGCGGCCATCTAGTGAGCGGAAGTCAGAAAGCTTCCCAGGCTGCTTCGGAATCAGCCGCCTCCTGCTTGAACTGACCACCGGGGTTTCCCCAAGACGCCTTTTACAACTTCCATTCCTGTCTGCACAGTTCCCCGGGGAGGAATCTATCTCTCTCTTAGCGGGCTCTTCTCAGCAGACTTGAGAATGAAGAGGTCTGAACAGGGTGACAGCCCCGACTACAGCAGAGCAGAGCACGGCAGCTTCACGGCGGTGCATGGGTGATGCATGCTCGCTCTAGAAAACACGCCTGCGGCCATGAGCGTGTATTGCGAAGATTAGAAGCTAACATTGGAAACGGACAGCGTCTCCCAGCCCACCCCGAACTCCACGTATTTCAGTTGACTCCAGTGGCAGGAGGGAGGTGGTTAAAGACACCCATAGACATATCTCCCCAGTTCCCAAGATGACTGGAGGTCACTCGGCTCTATCTGCATTCAAGGGCAGGTTGGACCTGTGAGGAGGGTAGAAACTCAGTTGGGGACACAGAAAGTTCAGGATGCTCGACTTCAGGGAAGCTGCAAGACACAGCGTTAGGTGCACGTGAGGAGCTGCTAGGGTAGGGAGATGTGCTGGGGGAGCGTGGGATGTGGGCTAAGGGGACGAGGGTTCTATGCCAGCCCACCATGCACCTCACTGAACCCTACAACAATCTGAGCAGGCCAGATCCTTCCACACTGCAGACGGAGAGGGTGAGATTTGGCTGAGGGTAAGCAGACTCAAGAAGCAGGACTTAAAAGGAGGGTCTCTTATAGATGGGAATGTAAATTAATAGAAAAATATCTAGAGGCCCTTTGCAAACTGAAATAGAATTACCAGATGACCCAGAAACCCCATGTATAGCATAAGGACATGAAATCAGTGTGCTCATCGGAGCTGCTACGAAAAAAGCATGTGTCAGACAACAAAGGGTATAGTTCTGTGCTTCAGCTCTTCCTAACACGTTTAAGGTCCTGGGTTCAATCTCGAAAAAGAAACACAGCAATCACCATTCTACTCCTTGCTTCTTTTACATTCCACATACAAATGAACCGGGGTATTTCCGGGCTGTTTACTTAGGTTAAGTCCTCCAAGTTGCTACATGTTGCTACAAGTAACCAAATTTCTTCCTTTTGAAAGCTGATTTGTGGGGTGTATGTGTGTGTTTAGGCCTATGTGGGGTGTATGTGTGTGTGTGTGCTTAGGCCTGTATGGGGTGTATGTGTGTGTGTGTGTGTGTGTGTATGCTTAGACCTGTGTAGGGTGTGTATCTGTGTGTGTATGCTTAGGCCTGTGTCAGGTGTGTGTGTGTGTGTGTGTGCTTAGACCTGTATGGGGTGTGTGTGTGTGTGTGTGTGTATATGCTTAGACCTGTGTAGGGTGTGTATCTGTGTGTATATGCTTAGGCCTGTGTCGGGTGTGTGTGTGTGCTTAGGCCTGTATGGGGTGTATGTGTGTGTGTGTGTGTGTGTGTGTGTATGCTTAGGCCTGTATGGGGTGTATGTGTGTGTGTGTGTGTGTGTGTGTGTGTATGCTTAGACCTGTGTAGGGTGTGTGTGTGTATGCTTAGGCCTGTATGGTGTGTGTATGTGTATGTGTATGTGTGTGTTTATGCTTAGGCCAGTATGGGGTGTGTATGTGTGTGTGTCTGTGTGTGTATGCTTAGGCCTGTATAGGGTGTGTATGTGTGTGTGTGTGCATGTGTGTGTGCATAGGCCTGTGTGGGGTGTGTGTGTGCTTAGGTCTGTGTGTGGGGTGTGTGTGTGTATGTGCATGTGCTTAGGCCTGTGTGGGGTGTGTATGCGCTTAGGCCTATGTGGTGTGATGTGTGTGTGTGTGTGTGTGTATGTGTGTGTTTGTGTGTGTGTGCTTAGACCTGCAGGCAGGCATGCCCTTGCAGAAGACAGAAGTCCACACCAGATATCTTCATCTCTCCATACTTTATCTCAGCCAATCCCCCAGCCACTCTAGCACTAGAGTTATAGATATGACCCACTATGCCCAACTTCTTACATGTGTTCTGAACTCAGGCCTTCTTTGTCTGCATAACTTCTTTAAGAAACACAGTTATTACATGTAGCCCGGAAGAGGACAAATACTCACATCCCGTACTACATGACAAAGAAGGAAAGAGCTATTTTCATTGGTCCTGCCTAGTGGATAGAGGATATCTACATTTGGGTATGGGCCTGTAACTCACCAATCACACAATCATGGCATTAGAAATCATGATAAGGGCTGGAGAGATGGCTCAGAGGTTAAGAGAACTGACTGCTATTCCGGAGGTCCTGAGTTCAATTCCCAGCAATCACATGGTGGCTCACACCCATCTATAATGAGATCTGGTGCCTAGAACACTCATACATAATAAATAAATTTAAAAAAAATAATAAAGCAATTAAAAAAAAAAGAAATCATGATAAAATGGTGGCTTTTAAAACCAGTCTACCTATCAATCTGACCTTCCCAAGGTCTCGGTTCCCAGGGATAACTCACTGGGACTTGGTAAGAAGACTGAATAAAGTAACAAATATAAGTGCTGAGAACAGGGTGAGGTTTGCAGTGATGCTCAACCTGAGAACAGGGTGAGGGATGCAGTGATGCTCAGCCTGAGAACAGGGTGAGGGATGCAGTGATGCTCAGCCTGAGAACAGGGTGAGGGATGCAGTGATGCTCAGCCTATTTAGTTACATGTCAGAGTTACCGCCATGTCCCAGGCCGCTCTTGAACTCAGTATGAGGATGGCCTTAACCTTCTGATCCTTCTGTTGCTACGTTCCAGGTGCTGGGTTTGTCACCACAACTGATGACATGCAGTACTGGAAATCAAACCTAGACTCAGTGTATGCGAGGCAAGCACCCTACCAACTGAGCTCCATCCCGCTGCCTGGCTTCTTTAAGAATATGGGCTAGCAATGTACACACTTCACAGCATTGGAAGATAATGAGAAAAAACATGAAAATGCTTAGCATTGTACCCTTTTTGTATTTGTCACCTATACATCATCTTTTCTACTTAGAAATCTTAGGTCTTTGTGATTACCTAGCAATCAGGAGAAGTCTAGTTTCTGAATCATTACACAAATACTCAAGAACTAATTGATTCTGTGGAACCACTGTTTTACCACATAATCATGTTGGGAATACTATATTGCTCATCTTACTAAGAGTAGAAGGTATTGGGGCTAGAGAGATGGCTCAGTGGTTAAGAGCATTGCCTGCTCTTCCAAAGGTCCTGAGTTCAATTCCCGGCAACCACATGGTGGCTCACAACCATCTGTAAAGAGGTCTGGTGCCCTCTTCCGGCCTGCAGGCATACACACAGACAGAATATTGTATACGTAATAAATAAATAAAGTAAATATAAAAAAAGAGTAGAAGGTATCACCTTGAAAGAACATCCTTGAATGATTACATATCATTCAAAAAGTCAAAGACATCAATTTTATATGAAGACTAACACCACCTTTATCATCACCAGAACAAACAGAAAACACAAACAAACACCCCAAACCAAACCAAACAAACCCCCAACCACATCTAAACATTTTCTGGTACTATAACATAAAAAAATACATGTATGGAATGGTAACACATTTCTTATGAAAAACGGTAAATCACACACATTGATAAATGAACATATTGTTATATGAAAAATATTCCACTATACCATAATGTGGTACTCTGATGTAAAAACTACAGCATTATCATGGATGCGGTGTCTTTGGTAGTACCAGGAAACCAATAAAAACTAAAGTCCATGTACACCTAAGAGAAATTAGCTGTTAGGATTTTTTTTTGAAAGATTCAGTTGTTTTGTTAGATGCAAAACGCATATTTCAAGAGCTGAACACATTGCTACGCCAAAGAGCCCCTTCTCACAGCTCTGTGGCAGCGGTCTGAAGACAGGCCACGGTGCAAGGCTCCAGAGGCTGAGGAAATGCAAGAAGGGGACGGCCGATCCTCAACCGTGTGTGAAATCATTCTTCTTGAGATTCAGCTTCTGGCACAGAAAGCTGGGCAGCCTTCTTAACAGCACAATGGAAGCAAAGTAAGCAGATTTATTCTGAACATTTTACTTTCATCCCCACTGAACAGAAGTGAAAAAAAGTCACTAAGAAGAAATAATATAAAGCACACACCTGTGTGTATTATAAGCCCACGGCCATATGTGAATTTCCATAAATTTCAGAACAACTGGTGAACATCTGTAAACTAAAGGACAGCAGCCTTTCTGTCTCTGGAAGAGAAGAATGTCACCGGGCTGTCTGGAGTCAAAGACACAGAATTTACCACTGCTCCTTCTGCCCCGCTTGGATTTATTAAAAGCATGCATGACATATTTTAAACTTCACTGAAAATGTGTTATGTCTAAAACAGAAAATGCACTGGGGATATCTGGCAGCGTTTGTAGACACTGCTGCTTGTCACAAGCTGGGTTTAGGGTGGGGAGGGCTGCTGGAAGCTGAACATTAGAAATCTTGGCTACTGCTAAACATATCGCCTGCATGCACAGGACACCCCACACCAAGGAGTGAGGCAGATCCAAAGGGCAAAAGCACTGCTGTTCGGAAACCTCTAAATGATGGATGGGCCTCTGTAGCCAGGACAACACTAACAACTACCAAGGCCGCCCCCTGTTCCAGACAGAGCGTATCATTCAGTGAGACAGGAACGGAAGCAAGCCTGCAGATGGTGCCCTGCCAGAAGTTTGTAGCACATGGCACACTCCAGCAGGGACAGGAGTCATCAGCAGCTCTCAAGAAGGCAACAGGGACAGCGAGCACTGGACTCACTGTATCGCCTCAGGAAGATGACCATAAAGCCCTCTCCTGTGGACCTCCGTGGGTACTCAAGTTCATCCAGGGGCAGGACTGCCCCAGTGACTCATGTTTAAAACAGGTAAAAGTTATTCACGTTTCCATAGCTCAGACACAGCACTGGCACCTCTGCTCAACCGATTACATTATAAGCCAGTGGCATCTGTCAATGCTTTATTCAAGACTCCAGGCCTCAATTAATTCAGGGAAGTACAATATCCAAAGCAGTATAGATTCTAACAAGGCAGTACTTCTTTGAATGCTTTAGTTCCAAAGCAGGCACTTGAGAAGATATTCCCCCACATATCAAACCAGAAAATACTTGAGGAAGTGCTACTGAGAGCAGCACAGAAGAGGAACCAAGCTTGCTTGCTCGGCACAGACAGCTCGGGGGGCTGGCTTCACCAGGCTACTCCATCACTCCCTCGCTCTTTCTTTTCTAAGAAAAATTCCTACTTTTGTATCCTAATGTACAAAAAATAAAACCTATGAGGTTTGAGGTACAAGAGATCTTTAAAACCCTGTAGCAGAGTCCTTCCAGGAAAGAAGTGGCAAAGTGGAGAACATACAGGGATTTCTGCTATCAGGTAGTATCTTAAGTACTTTACTTAATCTAATCCCTTAATTCTCAAAGCTAACCCATGAGGACGAGAATATGATAGCAACTCCGTTTTACTGAGGAGAAAATTGGGGCACAACACAAGAGGCTGAACACTGTGGCAGCCAGACCCTAAGACTACAAATGAGCTGGGCCCTTGCACAGGCCTCCCCGCGGCAGGCTGAAACTCTAATGCCATTCGGTCCACTGTATCGGCTGACGACGGTGGAGTCACCTCCTGTGCGGCTCTAGGAAACAGGACTTAATACACTGGAGGTTTTCTTCTGCTGACTGATAGCAACAGTTTGCAGGAGCAAATAACAGCCAGGAAAGAAAGCAGAAGAGGAAGGAGAAAGGGGGGGAGGGAGGGAGGGAGAGAGAGAGGGAGGGAGGGAGGGAGGGAGGGAGGGAGGGAGGGAGGGAGGGAGGGAGGGAGGGAGGGAGGAGAGGACTTCAGCCTTCAGCTCTTTGGCCACAAAGAATTAAGATCTACCAACAGCCGCATTAGACTGAAAGAGAAGGCCAACTTCCAGAAAGGAATGCAATCCAGTTAACCCACAAACTGTAGCCTTGGAAGATCCTGACACCAGGGCCTGTCTAAGCTATGCCCAGACACTTTACCCACAGAAACTGACATGATGTATGGATGCGACACTGAGTCTCTGGTAGTTTTTATGCAGCAACAGAAAGAAGCACTAAGGCATACCTAAATGACCCAAGATCACAAAGGATCCAAAAGGAAAAGCACTGAAGTCCCGATGGCCAGTTTTTAAATTCTGCAATCCCTTCAACCCTAAGGAAAAGCCATTAACAACCTCTGCAGCAGAGAAAAGGGAATTATTTGCTTACCCTGTTCATCTTTTCATTGCATTTTTCAATCTTTATTGCACACTCATGCACGCAAGTGCACATGTCCAATGTTATTAACTCTTTCTCTCTCTCTGACTAGAATATGAAGTCCACATGAGCAAAGATTTCTGATGCTCCTGGTCACTATAACACCTGTCATCGCTTATGCAAAAGGCCTGGCAGTTCTCCTATTTTCCTTTGTCTTCTGTGACAAAACACTCTGAGAAAAGTAGCTTAAGGGAGCGAGAATTTACTCTGGCTCACTGTTAGAGTCTACCGTGGTAGGGGTGGGGGAGTGGGGGTGGGGGCTTCAGGGGAGCAAGAGCCTGAAGTCAGTGGTCACGGCACATCCTAGAATCAGAGGCCAAAGTCACACACCAGTATCTGCTGCTCAGATCTCTCTCCTCACCCACCACATCCAGGCTCTGAGTCTGAGAACACACAGCAGGTGAATCTTCTACTCCAGTTAATGTAATCAGGACAATCCCCACAGGCATACCCAGAGGCCTACGTGATTCCATGGTCTGCCAGGTTGAAAGCACAGACCATCACTGTGTTAAACAGCAATATGGAGCTGGGTGGTGGTGGCGCACGCCCTTAGTCCCAGCACTCTGGAGGGAGGGGCAGCTGGATATCTGTGAGGCGGACACCAGCCTAGCCTACAAAGTAAGGTCCCGGACAGTCAGGGTGTTGCACAAAGAAACTGTCTCAAAACAAAACAAGCAACGTGGAACAGAAGAAATGGAGCAAGCAATCACTGCTCCAAGTCCCTTGACCATCAGTGGAGTGGGAAGCCAGATGTGGTCAGCTGTGTTATTCATGTTGAAGATGCTCATCCATTGCCGTTTTCCATAACTCTACCTTTCTGCTGTGTGACTTTGTATTTGTGTAATGACGATTTCACTGACTCGGCCAATGGAATGGGCCCCCATGACTTAGGGAGCACCACATTTGCATTCACAGTTCTTGCTGTTCTGCCCAAAGTAAGAAAAAAAATGGTCATAACTCGCCTGCTGGCCCAAGAGGGATGAGGAGTAGGCAGAGCAATGCCGGTCTCAACCTAGAGTTAACGAGCAGACTTGGATTAGCCAACCTCAACCAGTTCAGGAGCACCTGAACAAGAACAATTGCTAGGAGAAACTTTAAGAAGTTCTGTAGCAGCGTGCTAATATAACATTAGCACAGAGTACAATGAGTTCTCTGGCTTCCAGCTCATCAGAGACCTATTGCCACAGAATCTCATTGCACTGACATAATGGGGAAGAAGTTCCGAATAGAACAGGCAGGTACAATCAACGCCTTGATAGTCCTTTGTGTGTGATAAGATGGCTTGCAACCACTAGGTTAAAAGCATCCTTTAGAATAGAATATTGTAAAACTTATAGTTTTGGTAAGATAACAAAGCTGATGCATAAATATCTACTTGTGAAATTAAAGCAGTACAAAAAAAATGGATTCTATAAGATTAAAGGAAAAATTGAAGAGTGTGTTGGAGCCAAGAGTTCAACAGACAGCAGGCCCAAGCCACGGCAGAGCTGACAATGGTTAATCATTGGCTTTCAAGATCTGAAAGGGGTGGAAAGGTTTGGATTTTTGCAGCCTGAAGTTTCTAACTACTTGAAAATAGTGTATTATTGTCTGTAATTCAGTCGAAATTGAAAAGAGATCAAAGTTAGATCTATTTGGGTGTAATTTCCCCTGGGCACAGAGGTAGCAGGAGTGTTAAAGCTTAATATTGTAGACATGAAAGGCCCAGGAAGCTACGAGTCAGATGGAGATGTCTGTGCACAGAGAGCCCACGCTTACCAGGCTGAGATGCCGCAAACGGAAGCCAGCTCAGCAGGGGGGCTGCTGCTTCTGCTGGTCACAACAAAAATTATTCCTGTTGTCTGAAGCTTACTGGAGCCTCTGCCCCTACCCCGTCTCTCCCTCCTAAAGTCTGTATTATCTTCAGCCATCAAAAAGGTGCCAGCTATGGACTAAATGTCCTTCATTTGTCACCCAGCTTCATAGGCTGAAAACTGCCCACCGCCAGGAAGGTTTAGGACGTGAAGGCTAGGGATGTGGTTAGGTTGGAAAGACTGCACCATGACAGGAAGGATGGTGTCCTTGGAAGCCCCTAAGGAGATGAGGGTTCTTCCATCCATTCCGTGAGGATCCAGGGTGAAGATGTCTTCTGTGGGGAAGGGAGGCACTGCGTGTGCTAGGGCCTTGATCTGGGACGTTCTGGCCTCCAGGACTCGAGAAACAAGTTTCTAGGGTTCACACCACTCAGCACTCAGTGCTGTGCTGCCGCAAACATGCCGGACAGACCAAGATGGCACCTTCCTGTTCAGAGCACAGAAAGCGCCAAAGGTGCAGTTCACTGTGCCTGGACACATGGCTACTGAACTCCAGAGGACAGAACAGCAGGGCCTGGAGGAGAGCACACACACTGGTGGTTTCCCTTCCTTCTTTATGCTTTCTTTGTGTTGAGATTTCAAATGGACTCAGTCTTTCTCTCCTCACCATCAATGCCACAGATTACAGAATACATTTTATCAGAAAAACCAATGCCTCCGTGTTTCTTTTAGGAAACGCGGCCTCATCTGTGTGCTGCTTGCCAGCACAGCCTCCGGTTGATGCAAAGCCAATCTAATTTGGTCCCACTCAAGCCCTGCAACTGCACGAAGGGGGTTAACAGCACCATCCTTTAGTGATGGAAATAATCTGGAAGGCTGGGGTACACTTGCACCCTGGTGGTCCTGTAATTCAAAATGCCTTATCGCTGTGTGCAAATGCAGCTACTCACGGAAAGAGAGCAGTGACTGACAGAATGCACTGGCGAGCCTTCCTATCAGAACTCTATGCATGCCAAACCCTCCAGAAGCCCAGACAGTCATCCATTGTAAAGCACCGCCCATTTGCCCTGCTAACGTCAGGTAAAAACCCTTCTCCTGGCATCTGAAGACATCAGCAACAGCTGTATAAAACCTCAGCATTCAGAGAGCTTTAGGGAGCATCCCACCTCCTGCCGAGCCAAAAGTTTACATCAACGCTGGCCAAGAGATCCTTGTTTTAAAAGGAGACCTCTGAGAAGTCCGTAGGAAGAGCATCACAAGAACAAAATAAGAATGAAAAGTTCATAAAAGTTTTCGGTTGAAACTGTTTCTATTAGCACAGGCTCCGAAGCGGCAGGAAATTCTCCATATTGTCCCTGGACGTCACATCATGTCCATCTGTTGGGCCCCACTCCCCCTTCTCCCGCTAAAGGCATGGAGACCCAGCTTATATTTAGTTTTCTCTTCTTATACATATCTTTAAAAAAATCTTTCCATATTGGAGAAAACAGCAGGAGACTGTCACAGGTCCGTTTCTTTTGAAAAGAGGAATATGTCTCGATAAGAAGTATTAACTCGTTACGATGGATGCCAGCAGGGGAAATGAAGGAAAGAGACATCCCCGGGGACCCAAGAGCAGACAAACAAGGAGCATCCTAGGAGTCCGTTCATTAGGTCCTGCTCCTCTTTTGTGAACAGGACTGGGAGGTACTGAAGCCACCGCGCTTTCACGGAAGTCTTGCTCAGGCCGCCTTCCGTTCCTCGGTAGTACTGGTGCATGTGATGTTACCGCTGACAGTGATTTGCTTAGTTTTGCTTGAAAGTTTAATAGAGGGGCGAAAAAAAAAAACTGCTGCTATCTCCTCTATCCCTCCAAAAGAATCTGGTTTCTAAGGCTGGGAGGCTCTCTGTAGATACTGAATATGAGAGGCACCCGGTATACATAGCGCTTTGACTTTGCCACGGAAAGGCTCAAGGAAGATGATTCTTTCTTCAAGTTTCAGATGTACCCTTAAAGTCAGCTTCTGACCTAGATTTCAGCTCTCTCCTAGGTACTCCCTGAACACTAAAGGAAGGGAGGCTCGGAAGAATCTGTTAGGAGGAGGAGGGGAAGGCGGAAAAGTGTGCTTCACAATCAGAAGAGGTGGCAAGTCAAGGCAGGACACCTAGGCAGTCATCAGGCAACTAAAAGAAGAGTCTACGGACAATAAAAAGTTCAGGAATGCTCATCTAACTGACCTTATTGTTCAGCCAAGTTGACGATTTCATCAACACTCACGTGCATGCTTGCAACAGTCTGTCTGGAAGTTCATGCAACAGGAAGTTAAGTCTGCTAGACTTGAAAGGCTGCTGGGAACCCCGATGGAGTGAGGCAAGCGTAGGGCTGGCAGACACATGAGGGAACATCAGGTTTCTGCCAGCAGAGCAACATACCGGCTTTCAAACCTTCTCCCATCTAAATTCACAATGGCAGAATCCTGAGCGTACGGCCTTTCTTCTGCGGTAGCTACTGTCATGAGCTACATTTCTCAGGGGCAGCTATCTGCAGCTGCACACAAATCATTCAGTGGAGCTGCAGGCTAGGAGAGAAACTATTCACTTTAGGTCAACAGCCAGTTTCTAGGAAGGCGATGTGCTATGTATGTGCGGATGCTGAGAGCCTATTCCCCAGGACTTGAAATGGAAACTATTTTGGTTTATGCCATTGATTTTCTGAAATGTATTTCAAGCATGGTTTTCTAAAATGTAAGTCACCAGCTGTCATTTAAAGATGCATCTTGAAAATGAAAACAGTGTCCTGTGGCGTGCTCAGATACTTTTAATCTATGTATATATACCAAACGGAACCTGACCTATATTCTGTAAAGCAGTTATTGAAAGTCAAGACAGGCTATATTATGAAAGAGGAAACCTGCTAGAAGATGCTGCAGGGGGCCCATGCAGCTGTTGTCCTGAAGGCAAAAGGGATAAAGAAAACCTGTTTCCTCCGGGAAAGGGCAATTACTTTGTTAAGAAAGCTTGTGGAGGCTGCAATCCCACAGCAGTGGGGATATAAAGTGTAATATTCTGTCCCTTTAAGAGACAAGCCACACCCACTCCCTTTCTGCTTGCAGCCTCAGAGCCCTGTCTTCCTTCTTCCTGTCCCCTCTCTTGGAGAGGCTGCATCTCTCCCTCTCTGTCTCTCTCCCTCTTTCTTTCTTTCCCTCTCTCTCTCTCCCCCTTCCTCTCCATAACCCATCTAATAAATGTCTAACTTTATTTTGTATGGTATTTTATCTGTCTCTCTCGCCTGCTGCCCACAGTCACAGTCACACGGAGACCAGCCGCGTGGTCTTGTGCACCGTCCCTGCTTGGGACCCTGGCAGCTTCTAGCAAACCCATCTGCATGGTGAGCCTATCTGTCTGCCCCTTGCCCACCCACTGCCTACATGGCTAGCTGCCGGGGACACCCAGGAGACCATCCACCTTGGTTTGTGGGGACCTGCAGCAAATCCATAACATAAAGAACATGGGCAAAACAGAGAAAATAGGGAGTGCCTTGAGGAAGGGGTAGGGGCCAATAAAAGAAAAAAAGGAGTTTGGTTATTAAGGAGAAAGATCGGGTTTGGTGAAGAACAACCATAGGGGAGTGAGGTGGAGGCAGAGATCAAAGTACCAGGCCTTCCTCTAAAGCGGCAGGAATGCAAGGAAACCAAGTAGACTCGGGGAGGTCAAAGAACACATCACACATGACAGACAAAGCAACGCAGGAGGGAAATGGACTGAGTGTATGAGTAAGAGATGGGTGCCGACAGACATCAGGCTTGAGAACTTAGGTTTAAAGGAGTAACTTTAGGTTTCCATATGGACACGTAAGGAATCATAGACCATGAGAATGGAAAGGGCTTTCACTCTTGTCCCAGATGACCACACAGCATACAAATTGCTGGTTTATATAGTTGGTCATTTGTGCTCTAAAGGTTGAGATGCGCCCCACACCAGGTTCCTCACCCATTCTGGGCAAATACTAAGGACTATATCTTAAGGACTGATTAGAAGCAAAACAGAGAGCAACTATTGGCAGCTTAAAGACAATTAACCTCTGGTAAGTTTGATTAAAGTATTAACTTGTTTCTTTGTTACACATTGGCCCGGTGGCAATATGTGATCTCCTGATAGAAATAAAGGGGAAGTTATTAGCAATATATGCAGAAGAATTGGTAATGTTTGGCAAAAAGAGTAGAAAAAAGATGGGCTTTACCACTGTTTTAAAGATGCTCGTGTTTTGTCCTAGAGAGACATTCACACACAGCATTCTTGATTTCTGTTCGTGGTATTTCATTTTTCCACATCTAAATAAAGTATTGCATCACAGAAGAGGAAATCCCTAAAATATAACCTATTTTAGCAAAGTTGGGGGGAAGAAATGGTGGGCAGCTTAAGACAGGCAAAAGGAAGTTTATTCTGCAGTTAAATTATGTCTCGTTACTCCACATTCCAACTACACTGGAAAGAAAGCATTAGAACTGTGGTTTTCTAATGGATATCTTCAGAATAAGAAAACAGCCATCACTGGGCTATTGAAAAGGTGATGCCTGGTGATAGAGACAACAGAAAGACACTGTCATCTTGTGTGATGTCTTAATAGTTTAGCAACTCACAAGAATGCCACTAGCTTTAACACCAGAGTTTGGGCGCAACACTCGGGACACATCTGTAATTATAAAGGGTAATAAAATGAGGTCACCTACTTTGCAGTTGGATTTGCTCATTCGGAACAGTTTTTCACCAGACACAGAGTCATGCAGGATAGAAAGTCTCTGCAGTGTTCTCTCCTGTGCCAGGCTAATAAACCACTTAATTACCCGTTCCCTCAAATAGTGCTGTTGTATAAAGTTTGTGATTATGACAGACACTAAGATTCTCTGAGCTATCATTTTTACTTTTAAATTTTTATTTATTCATTTACTTTAGTTCAAAATAAATCTAGGGGACAAAGCAGAAAACTCCATAAGGATAATGAGATGCTACGATCAACAGCATGATCTTTTTTTTCCCCTAGTACCCGAGAAACACCATAAAAACTTAGGTTTCCACTCAGATTGCTCAGATTGTTTTCAGTGCCAAAGTGACACTTTGAAAAAAAAAGTGATAAAACTCCATGGATTCACAGAGCATTGCTTGCCATAGTTAGGAGGGTGTTGGCTCAGTATCAAAGAATTCACTTAGTCTAGATTGTGGGGCCCCATAAATGTGAGTCTCTTCCGCTGTGAGGTCAGAGAGTCCGAGCTTATTTTCACTCTTTCAAAGATTTTGACAACAAGTATGTCTGCACACCCTGACCTAGGCTGTGGTGAGCTGCACACCCTGACCTAGGCTGTGGTGAGCTGCACACCCTGACCTAGGCTGTGGTGAGCTGCACACCCTGACCTAGGCTGTGGTGAGCTGCACACCCTGGCCTAGGCTGTGGTGAGCTGCACACCCTGGCCGAAGCTGTGGTGAGCTGGAGTTATGGCCCACGGAGGTGGATCCGCTCCACCCTGACCAAAAGTCAGACAATTCAAGCCTATTCCTGTTCCTTCATTTTTAATAGGAGGTTTGACATAGGGAATGGCTGCCTACAATACACTTGGTCTAGGGTGTATTCACTGCGTATCCTGCCCAAAATATCAAATGCCTTTACTCAGGAAATAATGGCTCGATGCGTCAAGCATTGAAGCAAGTAACTGTTGTGGCTGTTCTTTGTGCCGTGTCAAAGCAGTCTTTGCCTTCTTCCCTCCTTTTTGTATTGGGTTATGAAAGTGTATGAAAAATAAACGTGAGCGAGTTCAGTATTCTCTGACTTGCCCCGCTGGTACAGTTCTGTGTCTCTGTGTTTCTTCCCTATCTCTGTTCCTCCTACCAACGTTTCTAATCCACACACCCCTACCCTGGAACGTACAAACCCATCGTGGCTAGACTCTGGCAGAAAATCACCCCCAGAATGTGGCTTCCAACACTAGGTCGGTGGTTCTCAACCTGTGGGTCACAACCCCTTTAGGATTTAAATGGCCCTTTCACAAAAGTCACCTAAGACCATCAGAAAACACAGATTGTGCCCTCTGAGATAACAGTAGTAAAATTACAGTGATGAGGTAGGAATGATAATAATTTTATGGTTAGGGTTCAGCACAACATGAGAAACTATATTAAAGGGTCACAGCATCAGGAGGGGTGAAACCACTGGACTAAATGCTTTCCCCTCCTATTCTCCAGAGCTCCAGAACAGGACCATAAAGATAAAGCTCTTATGCATGATTTGAACTTGTCATAGAATAGTTGAAAATGACCCGGGTGGAAGTGGGGTTAAAAAATAAGCAAAATCTGATAAGAAAGAATCCATGGCCTATGCCATTGTATAAGAAAATTATTGGGGATTTCTGTCAGCTTATTTCTCTTGTCAGCTAAGAAACAACCATGGATCCAGTGACAGGAACCTTTCCCTGTATCTGAGATCACATTACCAGTCTTGGGTGAAGGAGAGTCATCAGAGGTACTGCTGAATTCATTCCACAGGACAGAAGACACACCCAGACAGGAAGGGCAAACTAGGGAGTGAGGGACCCGGAGTGACAGCCAGAGGTAGGGGACACGAAAGCAGCCTGCCAGGGAGGGAAAAGGGCAGAGATTGGTAGATGACTGGGCAGAAAGTAACATTTGTGTGAGGAAGCCAAAATGGCAGTCCCTGGAAAGTAAAGGAAGTGACCTTAGTGTCCTGGACACAAAGTTCAAATCTGAAATCTGAGTGAGAGAGGATACTAAAGCCACGGCCAGCAGGGGGAGAATCTGAGAGTCCAATACAGAAAGTAACAGTTACAGATTGAGGCAGGACTGGCTGCTGTGCTAACCCCCAACCCTGGGGACAGTAGAGGCTCTGAAAGTCTAGGACACAGAGCACCAGTTATAGATTCTGCAGGCAACTGAAGGAGTTGAAGTAAATTACAGACTCTTAAACAGAGAAACATCAGCTGCTGAAATAAAAAGAAGAAAATTAACAAACTTTATTATAACAGACAAACAGCTCACATTCTGGGGGTGTGGGAGTGGTCCCAGAGGAGAGAGTTGAGGGGGCACCTCTGGGTCTGACTTCACAGGCTTCTGTGGGCCCACCCCCTCTGACTCCCTTTCCTCCTTGATTGGTCCTGGCCAATACCTTCCCTTGACTAGGTTCCTTTTCTCTACACAGTTGAAGTTTCCTGCTGTGGGGTGAGCTGGTGGTGGCACAACCCTGGAGCAAAGAACTGGTTCTTCTAAAAGGAGTCAATCTCAGCTTTCCAGATCAGCCCGAATCCCACTGACTCTCCTTTGATGGTATTTTGTTTCAAGAGCCAATTTTTAGATCTTGAGGGTTCTTACCTGATCAACACATTTGTCCTCTGATGGATTTACAGTATGATGATGCCACAATCGAGAGGTGATGTTGGGGAAAAAGTGAGACCCAAGCTACAGAAAGTAGGTCGTAGTGGCTACACCAATGGGGCTATATCGCAGAGGTCCTTTTCTCTTTGCTCTCTGACTCCTGTTCATCAAGTGAGAACAGCCTCTCTCTCTCTCTCTCTCTCTCTCTCTCTCTCTCTCTCTCTCTCTCACACACACACACACACACACACCATGCTGCCATGCTGATCAGCTCCTAGTGCACAGAACCAAGAAGTATGGATTAAAAGCTCTGAGCCAAAGGAAACCCTTCTCATCTTAATGTGTTTCTCTCTGGTACTTAGTGCCAAGGATGCAAAAGGAACTGATTCAGCATTCAAAATGAAAGAAACTAAAACCCGTAAGAATAGAAAATTAAACTGAATCAATCGTACCAACCCATAAAAGACAAAAAAAAAAAAAGAAAGAATTTGTGAAAAAGAAAATCAGAGACATTCCATAGTCTTAAAAGCTACAGGAAATACTATTAAGTAGAAGTATAGAAGACATTTCCACAAAGAAGATCCAAAATAAACTTCTAGAGAAAAAAACCTTTGATGTTTTTAACCTGAAGACACAGTGCCAGACACCAGGGAAACATCCAGAGGGAAAGGAAAAAGTAAAAAGGAAACTAAAGTATCAGTGACGTAGGTGGCGATCAGTGAATCAAATGACCCAACAATCATGCAACGGAAATTCCTGAAGGGAGAAACTAAGCGGGACGGGGAATGGGGTAGGAATTCATAGCCTAAAAGTTGTCAAAACTCATGAAAATGAGGGACACCCAAGAAGCTGAGGAAACGCCAAGCACAAGGACCTGGTGGGAAATGGGTGTCAACATCATGTCAACCAAATATAAGAACGCATTTTAAAGGCAGCTGGAGAGGAAAGGAAAAATCTACACAGAAGAGAGGTGTGTGTGTGTGTGTGTGTGTGTGTAGATTCTTTCCCTTCAAAAGTAGCTACTAAACAAACAAAACAACTGGAAAGGCTATCTTCAAGCTGCATAGCCGATACTCTCTACCCTGAGCCCAGAGGCTCAAAACCCAATGACTAGACAACAAATATCCAATTTAAAAAAAAGAAAAAAATATCTGACAAATATAGGCACAAAAAGCTGTTTAACACCTTGAATCATTAGGAGAATGTAAATGAAAGCCACTATTAGATAGCAGTACCTGTCTCCTAAAATTAGACATGAAATAGCTACAACTTTTAGATACTTTTGGCACTCAGGTAGACTGTTAACTGTCACACACTGATGATGTCCAGGTAGACTCTAACTCTTTTTTTTTTTTTTTTTTGGTTTTTCGAGACAGGGTTCCTCTGTGGTTTTGGTTCCTGTCCTGGAACTAGCTCTGTAGACCAGGCTGGTCTCGAACTCACAGAGATCCACCTGCCTCTGCCTCCCGAGTGCTGGGATTAAAGGCGTGCGCCACCATCGCCCGGCCCTAGACTCTAACTCTTATACACTGTTGATGTCCAGGTAGATTCTAAATCTTGCATACATTGCTGATGGTTAAGTAGACTACAACTCATACACTGCTCGTGGCCATAGAAAGGTATAGGACAGAAAGCCAGGATTTGTGTGGGTGTGCATGTGCCAAACTGCACCTGTGAAATTCAAAGGACAACCTGGAAGAGTTGGTTCTTTCCATGTACCATGCGGGTCCTGCAAGAACCTTTATCCACTGAGTCATAGGATCCAGCCTTTTTATTCTTACATATTTATTCAAAGGAAAGGAATGTGCTAAATAATTTTGCATAGACAGCTGACTATTAATATCAATTTGATGTGTAATAGCTAGAAACAATAAAACTGGAATCAATGTAAATATCTACCAGTATGTAAATGTTTAAAAAAGTGGTAAATCCACGCAATAAATAAACTGGAAAGAGTTAAAACAAGATCAATGCCAAAATAATTAAGATTCTCTGAAAGAATCCTACCACAAGAAAGCATGTAGGCTGTGTATCTACAAGGTTTAGGATATGTAAATTAATCTCCAGTGACAAAGGTTGCCTGGAATAAGGGTCGGGGAGCGGGAAAGGAGAAAAGATGCAGAAGTGTTCAGGAGGCAATGCCCATGAAACATTTAAGTCATCTATGGAATCAGCATCCTGGCTCTGGGAAACAAAGAAGAAAAATCGCCAAAGGGACTTTTTTTATATTGGTTAAGTTCTCTTCTACTCACTATAGAAAAATGAAAACTCCCATAAGCTTTGATTTTAGGGCGGGGGATATTGTCAAGTATGCATTTGAAAGACATAACGCAGACGTAAGGGAAGGGAGATGAAAATGGAGGTGAAGAAAAGGGAGAGGGGAGGAGCAAGACTAACACCAGACACGGGAGGGACGGAAAGAATGACCTAAGTGCAGACTGTGAGTGTTTGCATCTGGCCTTCGTTCTAAACTTAGCACAAAAGCTGCCATGTTTATACGGGTAGCTGTGTGCTCATCTTCCTCGCCTGCCTGTGTTTCTCTCACCCTTGGTTATTCTGAGGATTGCACCTCGACGCGACCCGCACATTCCAGGTCATTTGTCTGTGAAGTGCCAGACAACAGACTCCTGAGGAGAAGGACCATCACTAGTCGGGCTACAAAATTCCACACCTTTCTGCCCTTCTCCCCACCCTTGCTCACGGCTACGGAGCTCTGAAAGGCTGCCCTGTGCTCAGAAGGAGTGATCAAAATCCCCACAGGATGGCTGAAGAGGTGAAAGTCCCTTCTGAGAAGGCCACCCCATCCCTGCTTACAGACTGTCAAGGCTGAGACCGTAAGACGGACTGTCTAACAAAACACAGTGTTTGGAATTAACAAACAAACGGGAATGTGAAACGATATTCATGAAGACATCAGTCACACGAAAATACTGACAGATGGCTAAAAATTAGAAAAACACATGCAAAAATGAAAATAAAGACGTTGTCAGGAATTTTGTTTTTCTCTCCCATTTTTCCAGACTATCTTTCTTGATGCTATATTGTCTTTATAGAATAAAAAGAGATTATTGACAGGTGGTAGCTGGAAGGCTTTTTCATTCCATCTAGCTGAAATGAATCTGAAGCTTCTATTCATCTGGGAGAAAAATGGGAAAAATAACATTTATTTTGTTCCAGTGGTGGGAGGCTGTAGCTAGGCGGATTTGTTTGACTGCCAATTACTGGTAACAGTTATCTGGTTGTTATACATTTTATAAATGTGTCCAGCGGTGTTCTGTCTATTATGAAGATGCTTATCATAACTTAATATCCTAGTCCACAGAATGAAGAGTGACCCTCTTTAATTCAGCATGTAGCCCACACTGCACTAGAGAGCAGTATGTGAGGAGATAAGTCCCAGGAAGGTGTGGGTTGAACACTGTTGTCCAGGGAATCAAGTTACAATGGCAAATTATCTGGGACATGAAGACGCTTCTACAGAAGTGGGTGGGTGCATTGCACGCTGGAAAAGAATACCGGGCTGAGCAGGCCTACTGACTCCCAACACCCAGTCAGCAATGCTGGCATGGACATCGGACAGGAAATGCATGCTGATGAGAGTACAAATTAGCTCAATGGTTTTAGAGAATTACTTAAGAAACATGAAGATGTCAGCTATGTGCCACGGAGTCCTGAGCCATTTCTGCACAGCAAGTATAAGTGTAGAAAGCACCGGGTCTGATATGGGAGTGGACCCAATGGGCCTGCCTTTCATGACAGTGAAATACTGAAGAACAGCCTAAATCTTCAGGAGCAACAGGGATAACTGTGTACCCACACAGATTGGATGACATGCAGCTGCTGAAACAAAATTAAGGTTTATGTGAAATGAATAAGAAACATGCTTATGACTGAATTATGTGGAAAAAAAACAAAACAAGTTGGAATAATGTTTATATGACATTTTAAAAAATCAAAACACATACGTCTTTCAAACATATGCTGTTTAGGACGAGACTGCACAGATATAAGAACAAGGATAACAAAGCGATTTTAATCCACACTCCTAAGGATTACAGCGGTGCTGAAGAAGCCTGGCTTCTCAATTTACAAACTTCAGAACCTGGCGGGATTTGGAGTGCTTTTTAATTTAGGAAGTCATAAAAGGAGAGACATGGTCCGCAGGGCATGGTGTTGAGTGTCTGGAATCCCATTTTTCAAAAGGCTGAGGCTGGAGGATCATGGATCACTGTCATGAGATCCAGCCTGCCCGGCCTGTTCTACACAGCAAGGTTCAGGCCAATGGGGGCTAGAACAAATAAAAGACAGGACAGGAATAAATCAATTCAAGTGGGACAGGTTATGGAGGATGAATAACAATGGGATGTGACCAAATTAAGAAAGTGAATTCGGAGATCCAAGTGTTGGTAGCAGGAAATTCTTATCAGGGGGAATATGTAAGCCTTCTGGTATAACTCAGACCGCAGGCTCAGCAGCTTGCTCCCCTACTCCCTTTACCTACCCAGCTACAGGCTAAGACTCTGGGCAGAGGCAGCTTACACAGCAAATGGGATGAAAGATTAAGAATAAATAAAAGTGGAATCTTCTGAGGAACAATGATCTCAGCATTAGGATTTATTTTTACAAATTAAGGAATGCCATGGGAAGAAAAACACCAAATTCTTTTTCACACTGAAATAGGCCTGGCTCTGCTAATTCTGAGCACAGCCAGCAGGCAGAAACAAGCTGTCTCCAGCCACCCTTCTGTTCCGGGCCCTGCCTGTCTGCAGGGTGCAGCAGGGTCCACCCACACGGGGATGGCTGGCACGATCTTGGGCAGAGCTGTCTGAATGAGCTCGTGGCCATCACCGCCTCTAGGGTGGACAAGGATAAGACCGCACGTCTTTATGAACCGCTTCAGATCTTAAACCACAGCCGCCCACATGGGCATCTGTTGAGTGCCATGTGGACGAAAAGAAAAATTCGCTTTGGTCCTAAAAATACTATTTGCCTTACAAGGAACAGTCACTGATGCCCCCGCTTCCCCAGCCTCTGTTTTATGTAACATTCATTAGAGATGCTAATTCTGTGTCAGAATGGTACTGCAGCCACACCCTGGAATGTGAAATCCTAAACCTTAAGAGTTCTGCCAGAATGTGCCATTTCATCCAAGGGCAACAAACTCTGCTTAAATTGTTTATATTGCATAGCTTCCTGACCACAAGTCTACTGAACTGGAGCAGCAATCTTTCCTGACAAATGGGATTGTCCCCATTAACTCATGGTACGTAAGCCCGATTTTGTCACCCATTAGTCAAGAATCACATTATACATATTCAAATGTTAGAAAATGAAAACGTTTTTGAATTTTTCAGTGAACGTTCATGGTGGACATTACAAACTGTCTCTACGTTCAAGGCAATGTCATTAAGTTCCAAGTGGCTGCCTGCGGCACTTCCCTCTTTCCAGGAGACGTGCTACCTCTCAGTTTTTGTCAGGTCAAAGATGTGGAAGGGGCCTGGGAGGAGGACGGCTCGCGACCTGATCTAGATGGAGCACTGGTCACCTGGGGAGGCTCCACTTGCAGCCTTGCAGGTCTCTCCAGGAGGACTTCAGCCCACCAGAAGCCAGTCTGGCAGAGGCCTGGGACTCCTAGCTCCATGTCTGACCTGCAGCTGTGAACCAGCTCCAGCCAAGCACCTGTCTCCTTTTGCTTCCCCACCACCACCACTGGTTCTGCCAACACCTCTCCTTTATTTCTTGACCAGTGGGTCTAAGTGATAACTGCTCTTGACTTTGTTGATGCTTTCGGCTGGCTTTGCTTTCAATTTCATATCTCTTCCTTGACATTTATTATTGTTTTCTTTCTGGTTGGCTTTGATTTAATTTGCTTCCATTCTCCTACTTCATAGGATGAGCACATGAATCATTGATGTCAAACTTTTCCAGTTCCTCGTGTAAGCTTTTAATACCATAAAGTACTTCAAAGTACTGCTTTAGCTGACTGCACACATCTGATGGGCAGTATTTGGAAGAATCTGTTCAATATTTTAATCAAAGCACAACACAAAGTTATTCAAGACTGGACGGAATTTGGCTCGGAACAACTGCCCTAGGAGAAAGTTTACTTATAAGCACTGCTTATTTCTACTAGCAGTCAATCTTCTGGAACGTTCTTTGGACATGTGGTAGTATTCTATCATGCTCCTGTATGTCATATCATGCTGCAGGACTCTGGACAAAATTTGTGAGAGAGAGCGAGCAACTTCCAAGCTGTGCCTCTAAGAAAAGGCTCCTGAATGCTGCAGGAGTTAGTGAGCTTTAACTAGGTGGATGGTGGCCATACTCAACAGAGCAAGAGTTGTGGATATAAGAGAGGCCAAGGCTGGAGAACTCATGGAGCACAATCTCGGGACACTCACCAGTTGTTTTCTGAGACACGCCATTGCTGCTTCTTCTGAGACACGCAAGCTAACAAGCTACTAAGACACTCTGGTTGCCAGGATGAAGAAGACAAGATGGGCGCTGTGGTGTTGACCAATGAAGACATAACGGGATCTTAGAAAAAGGTATTGTAAACGGTGGGCCAAATCAGTATCTACTTTAGGACATGAATGAGTATAACTATCTGATCCATTATATTAGGATAAGGAGGGGATGAGCATTCAGAATGATTCTTTAATTGCTGCCACTGGTTTCAATGGGTACTGCCACTTACTAAAGAGAAAAATGTGGAGAAGAAAATGTGAATTGTTTTGTATGTGAAACATCAAGAATCAAGACTGAGAGTGTTTACATCTGATATTCCTATTAGACACTAGCGGACGGATTACTAAGTAGGCTACAGACACGAGGTCTTGTTACCACATATAGTAACACACTTCCCTGTCTTTCTCCCTGGGCACACTGTGAGGTACCAGGATATAGGGACAATGTCTTATTTATCTTTGCATCATGATTCCTGTCACAATAAATAATCTGAGGTAAATATTTAGCAAATATTTGTTGATTTAACTTATAATTAAGCATTAATAAAATAAACACCAAGCTAAGGACTATGAAATGAGATGCTATGAGATTAAAATACCTATCTATGCAGCACAAATAATTTGAATAATAATAGCTAAAGGAACTCAGACGGTTATAATAAACACTTAAATGAAAACTATGAATTGAGACATACAGGAATCTTTATGACTTTAATCTTAAATTAGTAGAGATTTTTAGACAGAAATTTAACTATGGTGAAGAAAGATGAACAATTTTGGAGAAACGTTAGGAATCTTCTGGTCTGGTGGCTCTCACAAGATGTTCCTGGCAGAACCATACTTCTCCAAACAGACATTTGGATGGTAGGGACAGGAGTCAAGAACATGGGATTTGAAAATCTCAAGATTATTAGTGAAATTCCATTTTAAAGAGGAACTACAGTACTAAAGGATTCTTTCTTTGAAGTTGTGGATACTCTAACTTCATTTTATACATGAAGGTAGTGGGCCCTGTTCTTCTGTTTTAGAATTTCTCTTTAAAAATGCTTTGAAGCATATTTACCAACGTTCATCTCCTGGAACCATGAGTCTCAAGCCATTAGCAGGAATAGTTAAATAGCATCAGATTTTTTTTCCTGGACTTTAACATGGTGTAACACAAAAAAATGGGCTTTCAGCACCTTTATCAGGTTTAAGTTCTGTCAGTTAGCATATTATGACAGAAATATTTTAATAGAGATAACTCATTATACTCAAGTCAGCCAATTTTGTTCCATGAACGTGGCCAGGACATGAATACACAAATTACTAAGTATATCCAAATTTCCTCCTGAGTGAGTAGTAGAATCACATACTACAGGAGATAGACAGAATAACAGGATAAAAAGACAGTCGCTATGCTCATCTCTGAGGAAAATATTGCCTTTCCCAATAAAAGAAAAAAAAGAGAGAAGTGGAGCCATTATTGGAAGTCCCTTCAAGTTGTATTTTCATTGCAATTAGATCATTTATCCAGCAGGTTTGACTACAACATGCCAAGGATAGAATTTCATCATCTCCTTTCTTCTTCTGTCCTAAGCGAATGTTATATTTTATCATACAAAATGACAGGCTGGTATTATCAAAGCTATGTACCCTGAGAGCCAGGAGCAGGGGTAAATTTCCTTTTTTCATTATTTTTGGTAGAACACACAGACCTTCGGGGTAAGCTATCAGCCAAGATATGCCTTCAGATTCTTACCAGGCTCCCGCAGGGGGGAAGGAGGTAATTAATCTGTCATTCTAGACAGCGCACTGTTGCTCTGCAATATTTAAAAGCCAATTTCACTGTGATAAGATTTTGTCATAAATAGATAAACTAGAACAAAAGAAAAGGAGTGAAAAGGAGGATTTTTAACCCACGCTTGCTGAAGAGCATGAGGGGAGATGATAATCTGAAGAGTTTTCAGATAACAAGACTCCAAGAAAAATCTGTAACAACCAACGGACTGAAGCAATATTTGTGCTTGCTGATTCGGTTACATGGTGGCCTCTGCAAATGTCGCCCATTTTCAGTGCTTGAAAGGCACTGATTCCTTATCAAGCTGACACTATTTTATCTCTCTCTCTGGCTCCACGTCCCTTCAATTATTTCATTTTTTAAAGACAGGGTCTCACTAAGCTTCTCTGGCGGGGTGGAGCTTGCTGTGTAGACCAGGCTGGCCTGGAACACACAGAGATTCTGCCGCCTCTGCCACCAGAGTGAGCGCTGGGATTGATGGTGTACACCACAGCCTGGCTCCTCCGGAGTCACCTTCAACTCCAGAAACAACAGGCTGATGAATAAACATGTTTCTAACGTGGGACTCAAACTGTCCCCAAGCAACAGGAGCCTGCGGGCAGTGAGTCATCACCATAAGGCTGCGCTGTAGAGTAGAGGCAATCAAGTCATGAGAAACAGATATGCCAGGACTGACTTCTGGGGAGCATGAGATGCCAGCGCTGACTTCTGGGGGGCACTTTGCAGAGCCAGAGAGAGGCCGTCATCAACCAGCCCACACCATGATCAGGGCGGCTAAGCGTAGCGTTCATCTCTGTTCCGCCCCAATTCTCTCTCCTCTTTAACTCAAGCTCACATGGACACCTGGAAGTGCAAATTGTGGCTGCTTCATTGCCTCCTCTTCTCCGCTTCCCAGGGCGAACCACATTGGCTAACTCTCCTCGCTCTGCTTTCCACCATCACTCATCTCTGAATTGGCCTGCTGCAGAGGCCTGGCTGGGTCTGTTAGGATGGCAAAGCGGGAGACTTGGACAGGAAAACACCAACAACTGTTGGAGAAAGACCCTCTTGGACAAATTTCTTTTCTTTTCGTTCTTCCTAAAACATGTCCTAAGGATGGCCACAGGCTGTCTCAAAGCTCAGGAATACCGCCACGGCATCAGTCAGGTAATGCGGAAGGCATAAACAATTCTGTCACGGTAGCGGCATCTTAAAGGATGACTGGCACTTACGAATCTCAGTCCTCTCACCTCTCCAAAGCTTTCCTGGATGTCATCTCAGTGCCGTGAGCACAAACCCCGGCCGACAGCAGTGGAAACAACAGAGGAGTGAGCAGAGCACAGAGAAACACAATGTAGCTGCTTCTTGGGAGGACCACACGAGAAGAGATGGGAAGATGCTGACACGGAGGCAGAGGACAACCCTTGGATTTGGATGCCAGCCTCTGAACTTGCAACACAAATCCTTGACTGGATTCTCTGGACTTGTCAAACTCAGATTTTGAGCTGTGGGCCTAACAAGTTAGTCAAAAGCAGTTCTCGAACTTTATTCCGCTTGCTAATTTTCTGAGCAAATTGACTTATTGAAACACCCCCCTCCCGTCAGCCCTCCAGGTTTCCTTTCTTTGTTAAATAGCATTTTCATGAGCAGAATGACTACTTTGGATACCAGAAGTCAACAAAATACACTGTAGGGAAAGCCAAGTGATTTGAGTGGTTTAATGTTTTCCATTAAATTTGGTAGCTGCCCTTAGGCAACTGCTGTCCTGGAAATTAGCAACTGCAACCCCACAGCTCCCTGTAGCAGTTCACCCTAATCAGGCAGGGTTCTGTTCCCTCAGGCACTGGCTCTGTCTGGCTTTGCCCAGATCTCTAGATTCAAGACTCAGGATTCAAAGGTAGAAGAGAAATCCTGCTCACTTCGAGAGGCTGAGTAGCAGTTAGCAAACCTTCTCTCCTAGCTGGAGTCTCCCCAAAGAACAGCTTGTCCTTCTGCTCCACCCCCACTTAAGAACCCTAGCTACATGTGGTTCCTCCCTACCACTTCCTGTCAGCTAGTTGCTGATGGAGCCTCCTGACCCTAGGTTAATTTTATTTGATCAAACAAGTGTAACAAGTCTTTGCATCATTAAACAAATATTTCACACCATAAACGAGTGTAACACATCTTAAATTAATTAATATTCCACAACAGTGGGGCTCACTCGTTAGTCTTCAAATGCAAAATAAAAGTGAGCTGCAGTCTCAGTATTTGGAATATGGAGGCAGGAGGATCAGAAGTTCAGTTTGAGGCCGGCCTGCTATACCTGAGATCCTGTCTCATGAGGAAACAACAAGAAATAAATGCAAAAGCAATGGCCAGGACACAATATTTTATTAGTGACAATGACAACTCAATAAGGGTCACAAACTACTCATGTTTGCAAAGATTGATCATCCTGATCTTAAAACTCAAAGGCAAGACATTATTTTCTATTAATGGCACTGAGCTTTCTGTAAAAGATTACGGGGTTGAGCATCTCTTCCTCTGTTGAAAGCAAGGATGATACAGGTCTGGGCAAATAAACGAATGTTCCCGTTTCGACCACTTCAAACCAAATTAACCACTAAATTCGAATTATCATCAGTAATATCCTCCCATCCCAAGCATGTCCCAAGGCACAGTGAATAGGTTTGCTGATTATTAGTATATTAAATTATAATTATTATTAATATCGTATTGATTTATTTAGTGTGTACCAAAGGGAGGGGGCACGAACATGCCAAGGAAGGCACGTGTGACGGAAGCACATTTTCCCTCCCCGGCATGGGTCTAGGAGACCAAACTCAGGTCGTGGGCCTAGAGCCAGCCCCCTCTCAATGCCCCTCGATTTGCATTCAAAAGAGAAAACTGAATGGAAGGTATAGAGAGTCCCCATGAATATTATTTTTAAAATTACTGCAAGAACTAAACTTAGGATTTGGAAAGAAATCATACTGTCTTGCATGTGCTTAGATATGTGCTAGGGAGGGGCCGTAATTTCCTAAGCTAGTGCCGCTAACAACTGTATCCAGTTCAGCACTGCGGAAGAGCAGGAAGACTGGAATTTGGAGATTGGTTATTCAATTCACTTCCCGATTATTTAGCTCTAGAATGAAGTTTTACTATAAGAAAGAAAATTTGTAAATAATATATAGTCCTATTTAGTGTCCCCCTAATTGTAACTTCTTCATTCCCTCAGAGTAATACCGTCTTCAAAAGAAAATTTAATGGAAACTCCGTAAAAGCTTTTAAAAAGAGAAATTGTTACTTCTGAGCACATCACAGCCCCAAGTGATAAAGGAACTGGCTCTAACGTCAGAAGTACACAAGGTCAGGTGTGCAGACGTCACTATTCTGTATGAGGTGTGAGCACTATTCTCATTTTGCCATAAGTGTAAGGAAATAAGAAACGAGTCTAACATTGTTCTTCAAAATGGGTTCCTCGATGCCTACAGTTGCTTGCTTTCCACCCAGCAAACACAAAACATTGTTAATACTGGATTTTGCTTAGAGTGAATTGATAGTTATCTGTTCAACTGAACTTCAGTGAGAGGAACTCTGGATCTGAATGATAAATGTTATCTTTTTTGGGATTGGATGCTATTAGAACCAAGAACTCCGAATGGTGAAAGGGAGGAAAACAAAAACACATCTATTTTTTAAATCAGAAAGAAAGTATCTTCAAATTTTTATGGGCTTTCTAAAGTCATTCCCACGTAATTCTCCTAAGTATGTGTTTCAAGATGAGCAAAGAAGCTGAGCATGTTAGCTCACATTCGTAATTCCACTACTCCAGAGATTAGGCAGGAGGATAACCGTGAGTTTGAGGCAAAGGATGGGCTACACAGTTAAATCTTACGTAGTGAGGCCATAGAGTGTCACCGAAAAATCAAAAGACTGAAAAATAAGTTCAAGACATTGCAAGGACCACTCCATGCATCTATGCATTATGAGTTGCGAAGGAGGCAGTGTCACGGTGTACACCAGGGCTTGCAATGCACGAAGTCCCCTCTCCCTTCCATGCCTCCAACTGAGCCTTATACCTCGACAGCTGAATAAAGACAGCAGTAATGAATGCTGTATAAAGTGGAAATTGAAGGGAGGTAGGGAGGTAGTAGACAGGTTGATGCAGGAACTAGAGGTGAAAAAGGAGAGGGAGCTGGGCGGTGGTGGTGCACGCCTTTAATCCCAGCACTTGGGAGTCAGAGGCAGGCGGATCTCTGTGAGTTCGAGACCAGCCTGGTCTACAAGAGCTAGTTCCAGGACAGGCTCCAAAACCACAGAGAAACCCTGTCTCAAAAAACCAAAAAGAAAAAAAGAAAAAGGAGAGGGAACTTCCAGCTGGGGATTCAGAGAACTCCACCAAGGCACTGGGGCCATTGCTAGTAGAATGATGAATTATGTTTAGACAAATATGTAAGCATTAAGCACAAAGGCTGGCTAGCACAGGAAGTGTCCCTGTGATGGTGCGAATGAGGAATGGCCCTCCTCCAATGGACTCCTATGTTTGAAGACTTGGTCCCAGTTGGTGTCACTGTTTGGGGAAGTTATGAAACTTTAGGAGGTAGAGCCTTGCTGGAGGAAGGCTATATCTGGGATGGGCTTTGAAGGTTTATAGCCTCATTCTTGGACCAACTTCTCCATCACCCCAGACCCTCCCCACTCTGTTCCATGTGCACTGATCAAGTATAATCAGTCAGTCACCTACCTGCTCCTTCTGGCTATTGTAGATACTCCCTTTAGAACCATAAGCCAAAATAAAATCTCTTTTGTATAAGTTGCTTTTAGTCATCCCACTCTGTAACAGCAGCAGGACAGTAACCAATACAGCCTCTCAGCTGGTTCTTGCAAACATGACTGCTAAAGCGGAATCCTGGCATCTGTTCTTGTCCCGGAGACAATGGATTCCCGAGCAAAGCCCGAGAACCTGGACGCATTGTATGCATATAGTCATTTAAAAAATCCATAAAACCTTTGTTTAGATCACTTATTGTACTAAGAGAAAAAAATACTAAATGGCACATTTACGGCGTACACTTCTTAACACTTTTCTAGTATGTGCAAGCTTACAAACAAAGGGAGTTTGGGAAGACTACAAATCGCCATGGTATCGACACAGCCTGGGGAATCTATGCCGATCCCTGTCTGAAGACAAGAGAGATGGAGGATGAACCACTTCCAAGGCTGGATGACTGTTAGCTCGACTTAGAAATTGCTCGCCAAGGCAATGCTCCAATGACTTGGGTAGATTATTTTATAAGACGAATTTTAATCAAACAGCCACAGACTTTCCTCAAGAGACTTAATAGAGACTTGAGAGATGAAGTGAGGGGAAAATATTTGGAGGAAGATTTGTTTCCTTGCAGGGGTCGGGGCTGGTGATGATTGAAGGTCCCCTTTCAAGTGAAGCTGTTCTTCACAAAAAGATTAATAGCCAAGACTGACTCACTTTGAAGGGTAAGCTTTCCTGGGGAGTAAGAGAAGGGGAGTTACAAAATCAGTGTGGGAAACACATTATTAATCAAGAAATGCCTGCCAGAGATCATCAGTCATGGTGCCGGGACAAGCTGATCCAGCTCTGCATTTCCTCGTGTGCACGATACTGGGTACAGAACAGCATCGGAGGAAAAGTCACAACCTGTTTTGTTAAAAAAAAGGTTACTTTTTTAAATTGGCATAATCGTATGTGTATGAATATCCTACCTACATACACGTGAACCAGATGCATGCTGGGTGTAGGTGGAAGTCAGAGGAACTGGAGTTAGGATGTCTGTGAGCCACCACGTGGATGCTCCAAACTGCCGAGCCGTTTATCCAGCTTCGGACTTAACGACCTTTTTGTGGCTTAAACTGAGAAATGCTACACATCCCCATGTTCTAATTGTTAGGAAGAACTCACTGTATCCAACAAGGAGAAACACCTCAGATGCTGTCTACACAATAAGAGAAGTTCTGTTCTAAGGAAGGAAGATATATACTTACAAATGACAGAAAGGCTTCAAAAAAGGCAGAATTTGATTTATGTGACAATCCATTAACGTCCTGAGAATTTACAAAGTGTAATTTCCCCACTTGTCTCAGATCTGTTACACTACAGTCATTTTTAACCAGTTTTTCAGTCGGACACATCCATGAACTTGCTAGTGTAAAGGGGAAGGAAGGAGGGCAAGCCAAGGAAGTACCCAATGGTCCGAGAGAAATGAGGTGAAAGTTCACACCTGCACATTATCATGGCAAACAGCACAGCGAGGGCTACAATGACCTTTGGGGAAAAATATGGAAATAAAAATAGGAGTCAGAAGAGAAAGAATATGTCTCATCAAATGTATGAAAGAATATGGCAGAATATGTCTCCCGACAAAGTGGTGTGTCAGCCTCACATTATTTGATGAAAATTGAGACAGCCAGAGTAGCAGTTCTAAAAAGTAGTCTGATTATATTTGATATTCCTCCCTGATATTCCTCCCTCATAGAATTAGAGTCTGCATCTCTTCTGGACTTTGGGAAGGATATATATGATTGCTTTGGCTAAAAGAGAGCTACTCTGTGACTTTTGAGGCTCAGTTAAGAGAGACCCAGTAGCTTCATTTGCTACTCTTGGGATACCTGCTCTTAGAACCCAACCACTGTGTGTGAGGAAGCCCAAGCTAGTCCAGGCAGAGAACCTTTGGGATAACCAAGACTCTACAAAGAGGGACAGAAGTGTTTAGCCAGTCTGCCTGCTCCAACCTCTGCTCAGTCCAGCACTAGCCGTGACTTCTAATCAAATCCCAGAACTTCCCAGGCAAGCCCTTAATGAGTTACTTACTCTGAAACAGGAAAGATGCATTTATGAAATTATTTTAATAGTAATTAAAACCCATAGTTGTGGGTTGGCTGCATGACGAAACATTATTGGAATAGTGAGGAAGCTTTATATGAACAATACATGTCTTTATTGGCAAAATGGTAAAAATTTATTATTTTATATTAATATGTTTACTATCTATTATAATTATATGTAATATAAAATGGAACTATATTAGTTTAAACTGAAAATAATCATTAGTAAATACTACTAACCATAGCCAGGAACTACAGACAGGCAAGGGAGCTATAACAATTATAAAAATGACCATATTAATAAGAAAGTAAACAGTTATAAATTTAGAAATTAGAATTGAAACCATTACTGTTTTTATAACAATGTCTCAAGTCAACAAAAGTCCTCAAAAAGTGGTCAGCAACTGTTTCCTCTCCTGGTCAAGTAACAGTCGCAAATTATCACCTGTTACTGTCCCTACAGTGAGAGAGTATTAGCCACCCTGCCATTGTCTCCCCCGTGGCTATGCTGACCCTACTCCCCTTTCATGTACAGAACCTGCGATTGTTCTCCTGAATCTTTCATTGTTCTCTACAGTATTACTCAAGTCTCTCGTCTTCCTTTCAAGGCACCACCTCCTCTCCTCACCCTCTCTGGCTTTCTGCAAAGCTACAATCTATTAACTATGCCTTCCTCAATCTTCAGTGTCATTTAAAAATACCCTAACCTACATCATTGAAAAGTATTTATGACGGCACTCCACCCATGGAAGCACATCAGTGCCTTGCTCAGCCATCACCAGAGAAGCTCCTTCCTACAGCAGATGGCAACAAATGCAGAGAGCCAGGGCCAGACATTATGCAGAGGGTGAGACCCAGCCCTACGCAGGATGTCTCCATGAAATTATTTCCCAAAAGTGCTCATGGAACTCCATGGAAGAGGAGACAAAAAGAGTGTAAAAGGCCAGGAGGGATGAAGAACACCAAGAAAACAAGACTTTCAAAACCAACAAGATCAAAACACATATGAACTTAAAGCGATTGAGGCAGCATTCCCAGTGCCTGCATGGGGCTGCAACAGATGGGGTACAAGAGCTGAACATAGAAGTGAACACAGGCCCCCATCCCTAACCCAAGAGCAATCTCCAATTAAAACCATTGACAAAATTTAGCTTCCTCCCAGGGAGTCTCACTGGGGTAACAAACTACACTTAAGGGTAGCTGCAGGCCCAGCAGTAAATGACCAGTATGACCAGTAGAAAAAGAACCCAAGAGCATCTTTGAAGGTTCCCTGTCTCAGAACATCATGTCGGGACTATCCCTTTCTTATTTTTAATTTTGTCTTATTATGCATATATGTGCATATATATGTATATATGTGCGTATATATAAAAATCTTATTTTTACCATACAAGTACTTTGTGTATATACTATGGCTTCCAGCGTTTTTATGGGATCCCGAGTGTGTGAATGAGTGGGTCTCTTTCTTGTTCCTTCTCTTGGTCTCTTTTCCTTCTCTTTGTTTGTATTACCCTATCACAATGAATTAATTTTCATTTTATTATTGTCCCTTAGAAGCCTGTTTCTTTTTCTAATGAGAGACAGAAAGAGAGTGGATCTGGATGGGAGGAGTGGTGGCTGGAACTGGGAGGACTAGAGGAGGGGAAACCGTAATCAGCATATATTATATGAGGAAAAAATCCATTTTCAATAAAAGGAAAAAGATACATTTATGATGTATCATAAAACATATAAATATTGATGAAAACGTACCTATAGGGTAACATCAACCCTCTATACTGATCCGTGTCTTGGAGATGGCTATATTCATTGTTTTTCAACTTTCACAGCCCACTCACATAATCCCCTGTAACTTGGCTTTGCCAGTCTATCATCATAGAAGTACTGGCTCCAAGGCTACAAACAGGGCCTTTTTCTTTCAGCGGCATCATTAACCTTTCTGCATACAAGAGGCATAAAAGAAGCCCCTCTGCCCCTCCAGCTCTAGTGCTGACACGACACAGGAGGCAGAAGAGAAACCCTTCACCTTCCAGCGCTGCCATTCAACAGTGAGCACAGGCTTGCTGCTCTGGGCATCTTCTCTCTTCTCTGAGCTATCACCTGTTCTCCCAAACAGAAACATTTCTCACTGCCTCCTTTCCACGCCAACTCTCATGGTGAACTACTTGGAGGCCATTATGGCCAACCTTCTCATAATTTCGTCTTTGTAAAGGCTCTTTGTTGATTAGGTTTCATATTTGATAGTAAGCTATATCAGACCCGAGTGATGCACACACAGCAAACATCCCAAGGGGAGAAATGCTCTTTTAAAGGAGGTCAAGCGGTAAGAGTGTGCAGAATCACTTGGAATATGAAGAAGAATGGCTTTCACTTAACAGACGTGGTCTTGGGGACTTTCACTTTAATGTTGTGGTCATGAGCTGTTCCTTCAGCCTGAAGTACTCACATTCCTAGTATCTTTATGCCTTCTGCCCACTACCTTCAACCAATAAGTACCACCGTCAGAGATAGCACCTGAACGTGGTAAGAAAGCCAGTGCCTCTCACAGCAGCAATAGAAATACAGTGTCTGTTTATTTGCTTATTGATCGCCTTCTCTTGTGGGAATGAAGTCTCACCCAGCACCAGTCCTGAACAGCCTGCTGTGTACACACACAAGGTCCACTCCTACTGACCCTACCCTAGAGCTAAGCCATGACCTCCTGTGTATCTCCACATGTCTATCTTCGGCCCTGTTCTTCCTTCAATGCTCAGTAAAACCTCTCCGAGAAATGTCTTCTTTAAGCATCTACATGCCTGAGGCCTAATCTTGCAATACCATACATCTGTAGAATTAAAATTTTGGTCAACAAGAGGTAAATTAATTTAACACCAAGCATGATGGTCATACACAGCAGAGCGAACTGGCTCCAAAAAGCTCTCCATATGTGCACTGTGGCATGTGCGCGCGCACACACACACACACATCCTGAATGGCACGTATACAAATGAAGAGGAATATTTTAATCAAATGATTTCAAGTAGTTTAACAACTGCAGGCTAGGAGACCTAGCAGGAAGAGATGAGTGAGTCTCAGGGTCATCAGCATTCAAAGACAGGAGAAAAAGAACAGGCCTGTAGAACAGAACCATGTGCCCTCTCTGTCACCACTGCTGGGCTTTGGGCCACGAGCCGCATAAACCCAGCAGCACCTGCCAAAGTTTCTGACAGCTGTGCATGCACCCGCTGCCATTTGCTCAGCTGTCTGGAAGAGAAAGGCACATATTCCCAGGGTTCGGCCATGTGGGCTTCTTTTTCCAAGCCAGAACAACGTGCTCAGAATCCAAACTTGTATTTTATTAGATCTAATTTTGCTCGCCCACCTAAATGAACGTATCGTGTGTTTTTGCTCTGCAGCTAACAAGAGGTGACGAGAACACACCGTGTTGTGTTTTAAAATAGGCAATGCTGACGAAATGAGAACCAATCACTCTGTCCGTCTATCAGCAGAGGCAGCTGCTCCTTGGAGAACTCGCTCCCTATTCACATGCAGCCTCACGTGGGGTAAACAGGCTTTGCAAAAACTCTGACACCTCTGTGTCTTGCATATGGACATCAGGAACCCAAGGAAGACGATTTCATGTGGGGCTGCAGATTGCAGCAACGCCAGCTCACTTTGTATAACAATGTGGTTATGATGCTCTGGAACTGAACTAATTGGATTTGTTTAAAATGTAACCAGCTTTCTCCCACCAAGTCAGTGAAATACAAAGAAAGAAAAATAGAAAGGCGTTAGCTGGCTCATCTTTGCTGCCTTGAATATTTTTTAATAAAGACTCGGTATGTGCAAGCTAATTATATTGACTATTTTGAGTATTAATTTTATGCTTCAAGGTTATCAGCCACCTTTGTATATACAATTTACAGGAAAACATATGGCTTAATCTAAAATTAAGATGCCAAATAAACCAAATAACGCCATGTTTCATGACTTTCAAAGTGGATTGTCTCCTCGGCAATGCTTTACCAGAGCCCAGGTATCCAACCGCCACTTTAGAAAAGAGGTTTCGCAGTTTCAAGTAGATGCCTGGTAAAGGGGATTTAATCCCCAATTAACAGCCTTTCTGGTTTAGGCCAGATATAAAAGGTCACAGAGGAAAAGCAATCTTTCCCTTATTGAGTTTCTTCAATGTCCTTATCCAGAGATCACAGAGTCCTAAGAGTGGCTTCTGAGCATGTTATACAGCCCCACTGACAAACATCGACAATCCAGGGGAGATTATAAAATATTTAAGATTATAACATTTGACGTCCAAAGTTCCTAGATTTCTTAGTTTGATTTTTGTCTGATTCTTCTAGGCAAAATGTATGATCATTTAATTCTGAATCAGCAATCTTCCACAGATGATCTTCAGCTCCTAACGATCAAAGGATATTTCATCTTAAAGGGTGTTATGTCCCTCAAGTGCATATGGGAAATGAAACCATTATTGCCAGTAGTCATGATGTTATCTGTATTCACAGGTCTCTGTGCTCTAAGAAGAACCAATCATGACTTGCTACATCGATAATCCCATGGGAAATTTGTAATGATTTATTTTCCTGGCTTATTAAAAGCCTAGCCAAGGCTCAAATGTCTCTGGATACCCATAAAATTAGAAAAGCATTGCCATAAAATTAAGAAATAGGAGCTAAATATCCATACAGAAAGAGATCCGACAAATATTCCCTGATGTGAATTATTTGCATTAGACAAACATTTCCAGTAAGAATTTATTGTTGTGAAACTCAGCTTTTTAGTTTTATTGCTTTATCATAAAATTCATTTATATCACCATTCAAGATGTTTTTTTTTACCTCATCCTGAAATAATATACAAGAAGAAACTAGTCCCTTTTATGCTTTGTCATTTATTTATTTAATAGTTTCTTGAGATCGGGTCTCGGGTAGCAGAGTGAGTGGCCTTGAACTTGCTAAATTGCCACGGCTGGCTTTGAAATCCTGACCCTTTTGCTTCTGCTTCCCAAATGCTCACTTTAAAAAGGTGATACACCTAACTTTCTCATCTTAAGTATAGGAAAGTAATTATTTTAGCAAAATACTAAGTGTAAAATTTGGAAAGGTTATATAATTATTGTTTGATAGGATTCAGAATTAAAAGTTAACTAGAAATGTCTAGAATGTAACTAGAAATTAGTCTCAGAATGTAACTGAGTTATATAATGACTATAGTTGGGTATTAAATCTGAAGGTTAAATATTTAGACATGATTTAGAATGTTATAGATAAAATATAAAAATACCTCATTAAAATGATTTTTGCAGTTGTTTCATATAGTCACAGACTATGTAGAAAGGTTTGTGGAAAAATGGCTCAGGGGTTAAAACAGTTGCTACAGGAACTATTGAAGTTTGGGTCCCTGGAATCCACCTAGGCATCAGGCATTCCCACTGGTGTGCTTATAACTCCAGTCTCAGATAATGGAGTCAGGGCATCCCCAGAACAAGTTTCCCAGCAGGACTAGCCTTAGGGTAAGTTCTGGTTTGAATTATGACAACCTGCATCAAAGGAATAAGATGGAACAGAAATCCAGAAAGATCCCAATATCAAATCTGACCCTCCACACTTATTCTCATATATAGACATGCACACTCAGCCACCTCCACACATGTGAACATGGATGCACACATCATATTTAGAAACAGGCAAAAGGAATAAAAGGAAAAGAATCCTTATGGATAAACTGTTTAAAATAATGAATTTGAAGATTATAGAAAAAAGAAAACAAAAATATGTTTATAAGGGTTACACATGTGGAATTGAATGCATAACTCAGTTGGTAGAATAATTATCAATATACACAAAGTCCTGGGATCAACCCCAGTGCTGCATAAAGCTAGGCATGGTGGCCCACATCTGCCACCTGAGCAGTTGAGAGATAGAACAGGAAAGTCAAGGTCACCCTAATCTACATAAAGAGTTTGAGGCTATGCTAGACTGCAGGAAACCCAAAACAGTAACAACAACTAAACTGATAGGTAGTTAAAATACCTCTTCTTCTAGAGGACTCAGGATAGATTCCTAGCGCCTGCATAGCAGCTTACACCTGTCCAGAACTCTGTACCAAGGAATCCAACACTCTCTTGTGACCTCTGTGGACACCATGAAAGCATTCGGTGCATAGACATACATGCAAGCAGATCACTCTTAAACATAACAGAAATCCAAAAAATTAAGAAAATTAAATTATTCACATATTATGACTCATTATAAGAATAATTTATTTAAGGAGTAGCTCAATATTATATTATTTGTTTCTCAAATAATCTACAGACCCAACATAGTTCAAAGGAAAAAAAAAACACAAGAGATTTTGAGTACAAGTGGGTGAGGAGCTTTGTGTGCTTAGATGAAGTAATGGACATATAAGAATACTCAACAAATGTATTATATTAAGAATTTTTTCAATTCTAATAATTAGTGTTAGTAGGGATACAATGTAGCTTCTAGTAGCTTTTCAAAAACAATAGATCAGATACATTGTCTCATCCATCCAGTGAGACATTCTGTCAGTAAAAATGATGACCCTTCCAAGTTTTCCCCAGTGAAAAGTGTTTCTTACATATTATGAGATGAAAATGGGAGCTACAAGATGGCGGACAGGACATGATCAAATTGTAAAGCATATATAAAGAATTCAATGACGCGTACATATAAACATGAAACGCGGTTTTGTGAGGGTGGGAGCATGGAGTCACGGACGGCGACACTTCAGGTTTCATGTTTTGGACATTATGGGGGTTTTCCTTTATAAAAATGCATTATTTTATAGTCATGAGAGTCCACTTCAGCACTGTAGAAAGAACGTCTAATAAAATTGAAAGAACGAGATAAAGATAACCTCCAGGAGAAAGAGAAAATTCAGCCCTTCGGCTCTTGAAGAAAGACCTCCTATTCTTCTGTTTGTCATCACAGAGCGACTAGAAGAGGGGATGCTGCGAGACGGAATCCCATGTGATACAGTCCCTTTGTTTCCAGTCCCCTTTCCCATCATTCCACAGCTGACAGTGAGGGAGACAGAGGGGTGGCAGAGTCTCAATCCATGGACAGTATCCTCCTGTCCTTCTAATACCGAGGGGAGAACTCCATCTCCACAGTGAGTGACAGTCCATCACCTGACACGGTCTACACTAAAAACCCACCTCGGCGTTGTCACAGGGAGTTTCATAAGGAAAGAGAGTTATGGGAGTGTGTGCTATAGCAATGTGTTTAGTTTAAATACTTTTAACAAAACCTTTAATTTGTCCACATAGTATTCTGGGTTTAAAATAGTATATTTATGACTACTGCCTAACATAGAAATTCCACCGAATGAAACTACTCACCATGAGAATGGTATAATTAACACAGCCCATGCTTACTATATGGCAGGACTTAAGAAGCACTTTCTATTCCTACGTCGATGATTCCTCAAAGCGACCTTTGAGAAGCATTCTGTTCACATACCTCTTTCATCTATGAGGGAACAATTCCAGAAAGTGAGGAAGGCCTTGTCCAAAGACACCAAGACAAAACAAGACAGAGCGGGATAGACACAGACAAGCTGCCTTAATATAACAGATTTGCCTTCAGTTTTACAAAAAACTCAAAATTATATAAAGATTGCAAAAATATTAGTAAGGGCTCTTGAATACGCTCACGTAGCTTCTCTTGTTCAAGTTTTACCCATACATTTGCAACAAATCAAAGCGCACATTTATGCATGGACGTTAGCTAAGCCCCCACTTCATGTACATTCCTCTGGTTTTCCCACTGTGTTCTGCTGATCCAGGGATTCATCCTTGCCACTACTTTCCTCGGGGCTGTCACGTGCTCTCAGTGTCCCCCAGATCATGACAGTTTGTCAGACGTCCCTTGTTTTTGATGACAATGACACGGTTTGAAGAGTGTGCGTAGGGAATTTTGTAGAACGTCCTGCCTTTTGGTTTCATAGTTAGAGAGGAGCTATGGTTTGAGGAAGATGACAGTGTGGTGTGCCGTTTCTCTCATCTGCCACCATGTGACTTCTCATACCTGAGAACAGTCTTAAAGACCTGGCTGTTTCTCTGCATGGTCACTGTGCCCTCCCACCTCCCATTCGCCATATTCAACATTACAAACAGTTCGCAATCGAAGCCTACTGTGCAGGCGCAGGCATGGAGGGAAGGGCCGAGATGAGCTCCATCTTTTTGGAAGTCTGTGGATCTCTACATAATTTATTTGAGACCATTATGCCTGCATATTAATTACAGCCCATCATTCTATACTCCTCTTATCTCACTCATTCTTACAGTTCTATCATTTTATTCACATATGATAATTTAAAGGCACACTTCCTTTCTTCTTAAAGGCAATAGCAAATGTGACAAGAATGTTTTAAAATATTTCCGGCAGATCATTAAGTCATCAAGTAACTAATTAGAGACACATTTTTTCCGAGAAGCACTTTGCGCAAAACTTACCAGAAATATTCGTTCAAGTTGATCCTGAATGTCTTTCATTCCCGGAAAAGCGGCGACTCCCTGGATCATCTCAACAAAGATGCAGCCGACTCCCCTGAAGAGAAAGGAATCATTACAAAAACTTCAACAATTCTGCTTACAAGTCCAGATCAGAGATTAAACCCCACCCCAGGGAAGAGGCAATGAATCAAGAACACTCTCAATGATCAACCCCAGCTGAGACCCACGTAGACCCACACTCTGCACCCCACTTTTCCTTTGGGAAAGGGCCCAAAACATACGCAGCTATCCTGGCTCTGAGTATGATGGAAACCAATCAAGAAGCAGGTTTCAGTGGTCCCTTTACACCTGTAGGTCACAGTGAGAACGTCCTTGGCTTGACACAGGGGAGCCTCAGAACACCCTTTCCAGCTCCCTTCTAGCTATATATTTCACAGCTCGTAATGGGCTGTACTTTCAGCTGCTCGGGGAACTCTGAATCAGCATCATCAGGGCAACTTTTAAAAACCACAAACGCTCTTACCACAAACCCCAAAGATTCTGCCCAGGCATGAGCTACTGAGATGGCTCAAGGCATCTACGCACAGGGCTGCTGAGTCAGGCTCGCCGCTGGCCAAACAGAAATGCTGACATGGCCTGACCCTACAGCACCATCTCTTTACCTACTTACTCAAGAGCTCCAAAAACAATTCAGCCTCTTCAATCCTGGGGCAATGTCATCTCCTCCAGGAAGCCTTCCCTGGACTTCCTAGCAGACAAGACAGTCCCCCAGCATGAGCTTACACTAGGCATACCCTTTCTCAATGCACTCATCATCCAGTGAGCTCAGCCTGGCCACCTACCTGAACTGCCTGCCATGCTCACAGCACGGTACAGGCAAACAGCCAGTCAAATGCCTGTGCTGAGATTTGGAAGAACAACTCATTTAGAATAGGACGGCGGGAAACTGGAATAAACCAGAGAAGTCATGCTAATGGCAAAGAACTAACATAGAGCTCTCATTCTTGCACATGAAGACCTCTGACCTGATCTGGTTCCTGCCTGCAGGAGACCAGAGTATATAGACAGCTCTTAATTCATAATCATTCATTATCATTTTTTTTCCTGTTTCCCTCTTGAATGCATTTAGGTTTCCTGACTAACCATACCACGTCATCTCTTCAAATGCTGTATTTACTTTGATCTAGGGAAGGAAAGCATTGGCTCTTTCACTTAGGTCAGAATCCCTCGGGGTAAAAGACAGGCGAGCGACCCACTTCTGTGCAGCTGCTCCACTTGTCACCGCAGTTGTGACCAACACCGTTCTGCATTACAATCATACACTAGTAGAAATTCCTTTCCTGCAATGCGTCCCACATCACTTCAACTTAAACACACACCAGGGTGTGTGCTGGCGAAACGTCTGCACAAAGTCCCGCGTTACATCATAAACACAATTTCACTTGGGGAATGAGAATTAGAATGAGAATTAGTTTCATATCATTCTTGACAGATGGAGCTCAGACGCCTGATTACATCTACTTAAAATGCTAGTACCGGTGGTTTTCTAGATGTTTTTTTCTGTCGAGAATTCTTTCCAAGAATACTGACCTGAGTTTCCACTGTCTACATTGTGGATTTGGAATACCCACACCTTCCTGTTTGTACGTAAGAATAAACTCTCTCTTCCCTGCCTTCTTTCACACTGCCCCCACACCCTGTAACTCTGACTCCGAGGAGCCCCAGCAGAGCTGAGCTGCCTGGTAGGCTGGGGAGGTAAGGGTAACGCTGCCCACAGAATTTCTTTTACAGCTGCATTTATTAGTTTACGTCATCTCCAAAATATGATATTTAGAAGATAAACCTACACTACAGTTCTGTTAAGTTGGAACAAAATGATAGTTACTCTGTAGGCTTTTAACTGCTTAGCTTGCTAAGGGATTTTGACTATTGTTCCTAATGGATGTTTCCTATGACATCATATTCCTCAAAGGCACTGAAAGGTACATTATGTTTCGAGTTCTATATTAAGTTTTTAAAGAAGATTTTGTTTTTAGTTAGTATATTTGTGGGTGAGGGAGTACATATACAAGTGAGCATAGTACCTGTGGGAGCCAGAGGCCTCGGGGCTCCCTAGACGCAGCTGTGAGCAAAACAGTGTGGGCACTGGTACCAAAGACACGTCCTCTGGAAGAACATATATTCTCTTAACTGCCAAGGCTAATCTCCAGCCCCCAGGGATTTTGGCTAGTGGTGATATAGAACTTATAATGCAAAAGAAAATGAAATATAGGATTACACAATAGAATTACAAAATTATACTTAGTGACCTTATAGAACACAAAAAATAGAATGATACAGTGTATCAGTATTATTAAATGCTGATTCCTTTTTACTGGAACTGCCAAACAGCAATAAAAGTCCTTTGACTTCCCATGAAGGAACCATTCTGTGTGCTCTTCTCTTTCTCTGCCCCGTCAGTTGTGTGCCCCTCCAACAGACAGAGTAAGCCGACCGCATCGAACCGTTTGCTGAGAATGAATTCATCTCCTTATGCACTACACTTAAGAAATGATATTGTGCACGGGACAATGTCTCACTGTACTTACTCTGCATGCATGAGGACCCGAGTTCAAATCCCCAGCATACACATCCAAACCTGGACATGACCATGCCTTCCTGCAATCCTAGCACTGTTGGGGCTGAGGCAGACAGGAGGACCTGGGGCTTGTTGTCACCAGCCTAGCTCGAGGTTATGTGGGAGACTCTGTTCCACCTGATGTCACCCTCCAGTCTCCACATGTGGGTGAGCCAGCCCCTGCTCCTGCACACATGGGCATAGAGCACGTGAGTACACGTAGCTATAAAGAAAGAACATGGTCTGGTGACGAAGGCCCAGTTAAAAGGTCTCATATGATTCAGTTGACTGAAAGCCGACTTTAGCCTTGCTCGGCTGGTAACGTAACTTGATACAGCCAGGCAGGCAGACATAGCTTTCAAATTTTTGAAACTCAAGCTTTACAAATTTAACTTAGGTTACCAGTACACTGATGCTTTTTTTTTTCTTTTGAGTTAACATGCACAATAGTGGATTCTAGTCAACACCACTAGCCAAAATCACTGGGGGCTGGGGCCTTGGCAGTTAAGAGAATATATGTTCTTTTAAAGGACGTGTCTTTGGTACCAGTGCCCACATTGTTGGGCTCACAGCTGTGTCTAGGGAGACCCGAGGCTCTGGCTCCCACAGGTACTATGCTCACTTGTATATGTACTCCCTCACCCACA